>NC_073696.1:85195880-85795880 GCF_029784165.1 Wyeomyia smithii | reverse complement strand
CGGCAACGGCTAAATAAGATGGTCTAGTCTATTATCTATTATCTATTATCTAGAGTCGTTCGGAATAACCTTTTCCTACGAATTCCTTTTCGACGTTCAAATTATGGGACAAACGGAGCTCTCATTGGACTTCAGCGCGTTTTCAATAGTGTATCTTCCAGTTTCAACTACCATCTACCTCGCTCTAGTATTAGGAGTAATTTTTTGAATATTTTGAGATACAATCATTAGGACCAGATTGAGTCTGTTGATGTCGTACGAATAAATAAATAAGATGGTCTAGTCTATTATCCTGGCGAATCGCGACGTGGCGGTGGTGATGAACGACGAGACCCATCTCATCCTGGATGGCAACGACTGGCAGGGCACTGTCGTATTTCACTTCCCCCACTGAGAAAGTGAGCTCCGAGGTGAAGTTCATTTACATACCAAGTTCCCCAAGGAGGTACTGCTGTAACCGACAATCAGCGAGTAGGGGATGTCAAAGCCGCTTTTTTTTCGTTCTGGACTGGCCGTGAACGGGGAAATTTATAGTACGAAGTACCTGCCGGAAGTTGTGTCGCTCATCAAGAAATGCCATAATGGAGAAGACGCGGTTTTTTGGCCAGATTTGCGGCGGCCCACTATTCGAAGCGATCGTTGGAGGAGATAGAGCGGTTGAAAATCGATATGGTACCCAAGTCGTCGATCCTGCCTAGCGTCCCCAAGCTGCGTCCCGTCGAGAACAAAACGTAAGATCTACTCCACCAATTTTGTAGCAAAAACTGAGGGGGAATTGGTAAATAAAGCGAAGAAAGTGCTATACTATGCCTACACTCATGTTTTCGTCCGCCATGACGAAAGTTCTGGTTAACTGCCGCTTGCAAAAGCGTAGAATTTTTTTTTGCAAATAAGCTAACATAATTACCCTTCATGGGAACTTTATCAAACTCAATTATCTGTCTTAGTTTTTTTCACTACGGGTAACGCTTGATTAGATTCACCATTTTTTCCCCGCATACGTGACACCCAGATCCTAACAAAGTCTCATTGTCCAATCATGGATGATGAGATTTACGTCAAGGCGGACTTCCGACAGCTTCCGGGGCTACTGTTTTTCACTGCCCAGCACAAGTTTTATGTTGCGAAGGAAGTAAGAAAGTAGAAACTTTCAAAGTTTGCCAAGAAATACCTGATTTTGCAAGCGATTTACTCATGGGCCAAGAGGATTGCGCCGTTCGCGACTACCGGGACCATAAACGAGGAAATCTACCTCAATGAGAGTCTACAGAAGCGTCTGCTTCCTCTGTTGGAGCAACACGACGAACCTACGATCTTCTAGCCAGAAATTTCATTTACATACAAAATGAAAAGAAGGGGACCCAGATGCGGAACCTTGGGGCACGCCAGAGGTACTTGGAGCGGAGTTTATTTTGAAAGCATACTACCTACTGCGAATCGTTAAATATGACTGGAACCAACATAAGAGTCAATTCCACGATAGTTGCGAATATCACATTCGTACCTAATTTACAAATATCCACTTAAAAGAATGGTGGCGGTTTTCTTCGAATAATGCAATATAAACATCCTTAAAGAAATTCTCTAGAAGATCCCAAATTTTGGATGAGTTTTCACTTACATGCATTATTGACGAAAATTTACTACTTTTGAAGTCCGTGTCCACGCAGTTGAAAAAAAAAATGGGTAAGGTTTGACTTCATTTTCGACCTTACGATTATACTCTTTCTGGGTGGTGGACAAGGTTGAGTTGACTTCTTATGTCTAGGTAATTTCGCAAATTGGTGATGGTTTGTATCTTTTTTAATTGTAATATTAGGTTCCAAGTTTGGGAAACAATGTATCTATCAATTGTGTTCGGAATCCATTGAGTGACAGAATGATGTCTGGGACTCTTGTAAAATTTTGATGAGATGTTGACTTTTCAAAGGTTTTTCTTAACAAGATGCTAAGCTCTACATATTTGAAACACTATTGAGAATTCGAATCTGGTAACGCTGAATTTGGATTGATAAAATTTCAAATAGTTTTATTGTTATGTTTTTGATAGTTTTTTATAAGCTTGCTGCTTTCGGATGAACGAAATTCTAAGGTTTCCTGTAAAAGTTCTGATTGAAAAATTACAGAATCAAAGGGGATAATATTCGAGTTCATCACCATATTACTAAACTTCGATCTTTAAATACTGGACGTGAATTAGAGGCATACGTTAATAACGAAAATTAATAAATTGTCCTCTGTTATTAAAAGCAAGTTTTGAATAAAGTTGAAACACTTTTTCAATGTGTCATTGCAATAGATCATTTGAACCCATAGAAAACCTTAGATAAACTTCGAACTTTCTCTAGAAAGAACGCCAATTTTTCACTATTAAATGACATCCAGTGAAAAATAACATGCAGCAAAATGATCCCTTCAAATCACTCCGGTTCAATTTACCGCTTAATTTTTCAAACTCTCCGAAGAACCCTTTCTTTCGGGGGAAAAGCTTTATTTAATTTACCAGCAATTACCACCGGCGGGAAAGTCAGTCATTAGAATCGCGGAAATGGCCATCGGGCCGATTAGATCGCATCAAGCTACGACGGCGAAAGACAGCAGCCAGGGAGTAATCATAATTCTTCTTTTCCTACCGAGCCTCTCCAACGACGAATCTCCAATGCATCGCATCGCAAAGCAGCGAACCCGGCCGCAGCCAACCGAAAAAGAGTGATTAAAATGGAATAAAAATCGTAATAAAAAAAAACATACCCCAGCGAGAATTACCCAGGAATGCACCGCCATTGAGGCTAATGCTGCTGCTTCGTGGGTCTTTCTAGCGCAGCTCGGTGCTCTTCCCATTAGCCATGAAAGGTTATTTTCTTCAATTATTTCAGATGCGTAAATGCTTTTTCTCCGGCCTTTCTCGTGCACGACTGTTCTCCTTCTTCGGGACAAAGCCCAAATGCGCTCTGGAACCGTTGCTTGGTGCTACACGAAGAAAAAAAAAAGGATCCAGCGGGCGCGCGGGCGGCTCCTGCCTGGTCATCTGTGGTCATGCACTTTCGGACCGATTTTCTGCCATCTCATCCTAATCAACGGTGGAAGAAGGTGGTACCGATGGTTAGTGCACCTAATAAGTGCGCACACGGGTTCGGTTTGTATTGACCCGGGACTCCGTCCTTAACAAACGTAACTAATCTTACAATGGACCTCAGATTTGTAAGATGAACATGCTTTTGCTAATTTGGATGTTCTCACAGTGGAATTTTTACTATGGAGCATTTTTTACGGAAGGCCATGTATCTTCCTGTAGGATGTTGCTTGTAAAGGGGACCTACAAACGCGAGCCATTCGACTGTCCCTAAATTACCACCAATTCAACTTATCGGTTTAGGTTCAGTATACTGAACTTCAAAAGAGAGAAGAAAAGCACTTTGATTTGTTTCCCGTCTCTCCCTTCTTTTCAATGCACCACGCAATGGACTGCTGCACTCGGCGGTTGTGGCTCTACGCCCGGGAACAAGGGCATCGGTGAAAGAGTTCGTCGGAGAGCTTCAACAGCACTCACTTGAACGATTAGTTTTGGTCTATTTTAGGAGGGGGCATCGAACCTGGTCGAGCGTGTAATGAAGGAGTTCGGGTTCTTCGGCGATGGATGCAATCAATTTGATTGGCTTGCATTTTTTCCCTGAAGAACCATAGCCACGGTTGGTCCCGCTTGCCTGCACCGTGCGATCGATGTCGGTGTTGAGCAGTACTGTACAGCTAGTATGATTTGAGCGATTCAAAATGAAGTGGAGTTAAAATTGAAATATGGTTTTGTTAAACCTGATCTTGCGAGTTTTCTTTTGTGGGATCCATAAATCCAACAGAAAGAACGATTCACAGCATGCATGTTTCTGTGAGTGATAGCTGACAGAAAGTAGATAGCTTGGGCTGAGCCCATTCAGATGCAACATAATCGTCCTTGAACCCCAGTCAATTACATCATCCCAAACCATCGCTGTCGTCGTTTTCTGACATTTGCGGTGCTGATTTCGCGACTGCCTTCACTCATCCCAGATACAGGGCGCCACACGATGTGTAGGCACACACATTTCTACGGCAGTAAAAATATTGCATTATTATCTGTAATTTTCATCTAAATTTTCTGTAATTCGTTCCGCCTCATTTGGCCGATTTCAAACCCAATTTCCATGATTACGCTCCACCCTGCAGCTCCACCTCGTGCTAGCAACAATGGCATCATCTATCGTGACCATTGTTATACACACTTTTTCGCATAGAATCAGTGCAGAAAGTCTCGCGCCTCCCCGGGTCCTCGGACCTGGACGATACGGTCCACTTCGGGAGAGCCTCGATGATGGGGAGGTAAAACGGAAAAAATGTGTAAACCACAACAGATGATTTTGATTGCGGTAGCAGAGGCCCACCAGGCCAAGATTACATGATGCTGTCGTCGTTTAGACGCCAGTTCCTCGAAGACGATAGCATAACTAGCTGGCTAACGGCTCCTGTTTTTACCCTCTCCCCACATGCGACAGGAATATGCGGGTGCGAGGCTGGAGATGATGATAATAATCATTTGCTTCGCATCGTTCCACTGCACACTGCTGTCTGGGTGTATGTATGCGGGTGTATGTAACGCACGCGCCATCCTTCAGTGCGTGGTTTTTGAGTTCAGGAAGGAAGTCACTGTGTTACGGAAGGCTACGCAAGAAAATATTGGTTTTGAACCAAGACTTTTTCCGGTTCCTTAAAAATAATTAATAGCAGTTCATACATGTAATATCATGCACATTTGACCGAACAGGATAACTAATAAATATTCAATAAAATAATAACAATACTAGGGATGCATTTTTTATTGTGCCCCAATTTTTTTAGCCAAAGATTACTTATGTAGGAGAGCACGATGCTTTTGAATTGGCCTCATGATATTCGCTACGGAAACGGCGTGTTATCATAATACAATAAAATTCTTGATAAGTTGAACACCCATAACAAAAACTATAGCAAAATAAAAACAGTTCACAATTGAAAAATAGACCAACAACGACTTTTTCCTAACGAATATTTTCATATGTTTTAAAATTTTATTTCAACTAATTTCATTGCTGTAGAACAGCTGAATAAGAGCTCTAACAAAAAAAAAATCATTGGAATATACTGCACAAAACTAAAATAATGGCGAGGTTTCGAATAAACTCTTGCGGTTGACAAACAATTATAACATAAAGTACCGAACCTACATCGAGTAAGAATAAAAACTTAATTTACTATTTTTCCGCAAACTCGCGAGTTTAGTAATTCAGTGAAGCAAACATTTTCATTACTATTCTCAGGAATTTGAATGGTAAAATCAATGAATCAAATACTTGAATATACTCACAACAATTTACGCCTATTTCAAAACATCAACCGACATACCTGCAAGAAGAAGAAAACAAAATATTATATATCAGTAAACCGTTGAATATACTTAAGAAGTTAACGAAATTAAACTGCAATAAAATTATGAAAATGCATCAACACGTGTATGCGTAGCTTCACACCTGTCCAGGGCCATTTTCGACCGTGAACCTTTCCCCACACAGTTCCGAAAACTAAACAGCTGAAACGCTAAGACGCCCCCGTGAACATTACCCCAAGCGTGATCTCCATTAATTATCATCTCATTTCGCCACAAGCTATCGGACATTTAAGACCACTCCACAACCTTTCCTATTCGCTCGTATTTCGCGCTGCTATGCGTTCAACAACGCACTGCGTTAAACGCATAGATCTAACAAAAAGTAGAAATGCTTTCCCCTGCGCTTCGTTAGCGGGTTAGAAATTTTACGATAAACTATCAACATAAACTATAAAGCTGTTACAACTTTACGATGCGGCCAAGTTTTGGGTTAGTGCAATCCAGACGGACAAAAAAGTCCGAGGCCATAAATATGTAATGCAACCCAGCTTGACGCGCTAACTGACCTCTCTGTCGGCTTTCGGGCCCCCTTATCGGTTGTGGAAAGTATAAAAGGTGTTCGAAAACAGAGTAGGGTTAGAAAAGGGAGGTTGAGCGGTTTCGTTGTTAAAATGCTGATTCGGTCGTATGCTTCCGTTATGCATTAGAACTAGACGAAAACTGGATGCATGTACGCGAACAGAGATTAAGTCATCACTTTTTGGTTGTTGAATTTGTTGACGAAAGATTGAAAAGAAAGATTGTTGCCTTCAACATCAATGTAACACATTTGATATATGATCAATTTGCACGAAGGATATTAACTAACATTCAAGTAGTTATATTTTTATTTGCGACTGAACTTGCGAAGTACATACTCCTAAATTGCCATTTTGATCACGTATAATGGTGTGCAATAAGGTGTTTAAAATCTATACAAAAACTATAAAACTCCTTCCTACAGAATAACAGCTCCACGAAACAACCGTTACCGAAAACCGATAATAAAAATAACACATGCATAAACTTGAGACGAAGAAAACTAACAAATAAGTGCTTAAATAACTGTTACCTGAATCTAATCAACCTGCCTGCTATCGCCCTATAATGTACGAAACAAAAGAATATTGTATTACACATCCAACAGCGTACGAAATAGCCACTTTTTTTTTTGTTCACACAAAAAATAGCCACTTGATTCGATAGCCAAGTGAACAATACCGGCACTCGTAGTAACACCCGAAAGTAACTGCAAAATTGACTCTCCAGTATGCGCGATGCGTGCAAATCTGCATTTCTCATACACACTGGCGGCGGCGGCGACGACATCAGACAGCACAAAAAACCTCCGACAATCCGAAGACGTCCAAGTGTTTGTGAGTATCCGAGCTATCAAACGCAACAAAAAGGAAGCCCAAACGCCTTCTAGTTCGTGAAGATCTGCAAAAGCCGATGTACCCAGCGAGTGCGGCAAAGAACCGTCACGTTTGTGTGTGCCGAAAAAACGCATTCAATGACTGCACGAAACTGTTCTATCGAATGCCAACAGAGTGCAGCGCAGCTCGGGTGACAACTAGACGAAAAGAGATAGACATCCGAGCTTCGCACCATCAAACCAGCGAAGCGTTATTGTGTAATAAAGAGTAGAGTTGTTTACCAACACTTTTGGTACTACTATTTATTATCGTACTCCAAACCCGATCGTCTCTTTGCCTGTTTGATATTCCAGCCACGTTGGACCGGGTGTATCGTGTATAAGTGCAACTAGAAATGGAACAACATACGATAACGGCGAAATCGTTGTTTTGGTATTTGACAAAACCGACAAAACCAATCGAATCAGACAGCAACATGGATCGTAAAACACTAAACCGTACGAAAAGATAAGTTTACTGTACCTGTAAGTAGATAAACACGGGAAAAATAAGGCCAACTATTTTATTCTTACGGCTTAGTTATTAACTTAGGCGGAACAATTAATGCTTACTTTCAGTAACAATATATCATGTGTAATAATTTATTTTCACAGTCTTTTTTTACATATATCATGGTTATTTCGGATAAGTATAGCCGAAAAAAAATTTTCAACATAAACTGAAATATCAACATAACTTCACATACATCCAAATATTCTCCTTCGGAGAAAATGAATTATTATTGCAGTTGTTGATTAGACAACAATCTCGGCATTGATCTTATCTAGTCTAGTCTACACTAACACAGCCAGTACTTGAAAGGATCCTGGAAAATTATATCCACCATTTTAAAAATGGTTTCCATACATTTTTCTTGTCAACGGCCAGGCCTACTGTGTAGCGCAATATAATACAATGTAATCTAAGAACGGGGACAATCCGTACCAACCGATCCGTATGTAAGGAGTAATATACCTTATTCGTTGGGAGTGATAAAGCTAAGAAAGTACACTCCTTTGTTGACCAATCTCCTGGGATGGAACATAGGTATTTCCTCCTAATGTTCGGGTTTCGAAACCAAGGATATAGCGCCTTTACTCGCTTCAACTGTTACGGTTGGAACTTGAGTACTAACTCTGGTCCTAGCATTTTTAGCTTATGATTATAGCGCCATTACTCGCTCTCTGAAAGAAATATGAATTAAGTAATATATTTGAGTTCAATAAATGCTAAGAGTCTTTGTATATCCCCTGTTTCTTAATAGGAAAATGCAGGAACAAACGTCCAAAAGCCAGGAAAATCATAGAATAAGAGCCTAAAATCGGGTAAAATGTGTGTAAGAACTTTCAATAGATATTTGCAAATATCACGCACTGAATGATGAATTCAAAACCATATTGAAAAACTATACTACAACAATCTCGGCATTGACCTTATGAATAAAAACTACACAAATTGACTACTTTAAACGTTTTAAACAACTATTAACAACAGATTAATGTTGTACAAAACCACGTACAAACCTTCCAGCCGTTATAAATAATTGTAAAAACGTTTTAACCGCGATTATTAAAAGAATCAATAGACAACAACTTCATATAATTATATGAAAGACGAAACATAATTGTCGTAATTCATATAATTGCGGAAAAATATGTACAGAAATTAACAGCCTTGTAAACCCCCTTGAATCGCACAGCATTTAGAAAAATCAGAAGGGTTGTGTGCAAAGCCACGACCGTAAATTGACGAAGAACTTCATGAAGCTGTTTGCTACATTACTTGCATTGTTCAATTCGAGAGTGCACATAAGACGGCCCCAATATAAGGGAACGGCTAAAATTACCAAAATGAGAATTTCATATTCAGGATGTTTTGAGCAAATCATTTTGTAGGTTTTGAATTATATTTCCATAATTGTTTAATAATATCTTGATACGCAAAACGAAAAACGCCTCCAAAGTTACTTTTCTCAAAAATGAAGAAAAAGAGTTTTTCTGAATATGTTGGAATATATAGAATCATATTAAAGCTGTTATGGTATGCTTGCATTCAATTGAAAGTTTGTTATATTAGCTTCCTAAAACTGAAAAAGTAATTTATTTTAACCCTACAGAGTCTACCGCAGGCCACGTAGAAAATATGCGGAATTTTCGTAATTTTGACCATAAAAAACATTAAATGTAAGCACGTGTAAGCACATTCCTGACAGTGTGCCTGAAAGTCTTGCTTGTGCTCTTCAAGAATCAATGTTAAAAGTTTGCGTTTTCGTAAAAAAAAGGTGATTAAAAGTATTTCATTATTTATGAAAAATTTTGAATTTTTGCGTCTGACGTTTTTTTTATTGTTTCGAAAATTAATAGAATTTGCCTCAATTCACATGGTTTATGGACAGCCTTTTGTCATTACATCATTTTTCTCAAATGAGAAAATTATCTAAAACAGGAAAGTAACAACAAAAAATTAAGTTTGACCGAGAAAATTAATTTTCCGACCATTGTGGAGTGGTAGCAAACTTGTCTTTTAACGTAGGACTATGACTAACTTTAGTAGAGAAGTAAAAAGTGTAATGAAAATTTACCCTCTTAGCCGTTATCTGCTCGACGGGGTACCCGGGTACCTTTTTAGGTTTCATAAGACCAAATTTCATAGTTCACCGCAATCAAAAGTGATAAAACTCAGGGACATCTCAAAGCTCATTAAAAGGCAACTTTAGATAATTTTTTTACCCCTTGAATGCCCGACGGGGTACACAATTATTGTAATTCTTGTAATTTTGACAATTTTCTTCCGATTTCGATACTTTTAGCACCAAACGATTGAATAGCTTCTCTACTTTGAAATCAGCGTAAGCGGTGCCTCGAAAAAAAAAATTCGTTACAAGAAATCCGGTTTTATCGGGGATATGTTCCGAAACTGTGAAAATTCGAGAATACTTTTTAGCTGTTTTGAATTCCAGAAACCGGAAGTCGCCATTCTGATATTCAAAATGGCCAATAAGCTGGTTTGTAAGACATCATCCCGATTCTGGAACTTATACGAGGTATCAATTATAATTATACCAATAATATTATCAAATATTCATAAAAATTCTCAGTTCCGAAACATATTTCCGAAAAAAACCGGTTTTCCTGGAATGAGGAAATTCTTCAGGGCACCGCTGGTACTAGTATCAAAGTAGATAAGTTGCCTAATCATTAGGGTGTCCCAAAAAAATCGATGTTGAAAAAGTCAAGGTGCTCAGCCCTAAATTGAAAGATAATGTTATTTATAGCATTTTTGTAGAACATTTCAACCTTCTAAAAAGTCGTTTTCAGGTTGCCCAAACGTGATTTATGAAAAAATGACTTTTTTAAGCTACAAACCCACTCTTTTGCCCTTTTTTTAAATCTGTTCGATTCCTAAATTTATCCATATATTTGCATTTGCAAACATGCATTTTAACAAATATGTTAAATAACTGTTCAACTTTGGAAGATAAAATATAACAATGTTCAGAAATCAAATGCATTTTTGAATGACTGATAGATAGAAGTAGAAGGTTTAAAAATTCAGAAAAATCTGCGAAAAAAGTTAGAACGAAAATTGTGTTTTTTAGTGCCCTCTAATAGAAAACTCAATGCTGCTCGTAATATGCAAGAGATAGAAACATGCTGTCTTCGGCAAAGTTTCTCGTTTTAAGATAACCTTAAACTTTGTCGAAGACACCTTGCGTCTATCTTACTTTGATCGAAAAGTTAATTTTTTATCTCACTCATTGGTGGATTGATCACCCATCTTTAAAACATTAAAAGATGCATTTTTGAAAACCCTGAAACATCTCCAAACATACCTTATGGTTATAATAAACATTTGAATAACTATTCAGGAAATTATACGCACAAACGGCAAAATAAAACACTGTGCAATGGAGATATTGAGCTTTAGTGGCATTTTTGACAAAATGCATAGTTTTTCATCACCTGTAAAAACGCCTATATCTCAGCCCCGATAAGATATCAAGGATCTTTTTTCATGCAAATTTTCATCTTGAATCCCGCTTTGAAGTAAAAATTTCAGTTCTGGATCCAAAAAATTTTTTATATGTTTTATCTAAATATTATAAGAAAAATTCACTTTTTTGTGATGTTCAGTGAGTCAAATAATTGAATGCGATGCTGAACCAAACCATACAAAATATTTAAACACAACCCCACAAAAATAAAAAAATATATGGAAAAATTTAGGAATCGAACAGATTTGAAAAAAGTGCCGAAGAGTGGTTTTGTACCTTGAAAAAGTCATTTTTTCATAAAGCACGTTTGGGCAACCTGAAAACGATTTTTTAGAAAGTCGAAATGTTCTACAAAAATGCTATAAATAACATAATCTTTCAATTTAGGGCTGAGCTACTTGACTTTTTCAACATCGATTTTATTGGGACAGCCTACTAATCATTCAAAATGACAAAAGAGGCGGAAGAGTGTCGTAAAAATCTGATTTATCTTATTCAAGAAATATATTGCTTAAAATTTTCTCGTGCGATACGTCTTGGCGTTAAGTGATTGGAATGGCAGTTTGGATAGTAACTATCATAGACCACCATTGAAGTTTTAAAACTAACGAATGAACCTATCAGCAAAACGAAAAAAGAGACTGATAGCTGTCGGATCATAGAGAAATAAAAACAAAAAAATTAAAGTTTTCCCGAAAATAATTGTTTTATACAGAAATTACGTATTATCAGCTAACCAAAAATAGTTAAATAAACTTGATTGAAAACGAGTCGTAGAACTACGTCTTACTTTGGTGCCAAACTGTGGAAAGTGTAATGAAAATGGGCCCTCTCAAAATGCATATTATGCTACTACCACTGAACGGGTTTCAAACGCCATTGTATTGATCGAAAGGCAAAGGTTGCTCAAAACTTCTGATATACTAGTTGACATAGATTTTCAATAGTAAATTGTAGAATTTTCATCTCAACTTACAATCAATTATCTTTTTTTTAATTTCTCAGTATTCAACCTATCACCAACTTACTTCTATAGCTGAGAACAAAATGGTGTAGTGTAGAATCGGTCGTACCATGTGCAATTTATAACGCATGAGATGTTATTTGAGTTGAACAGATCCGGAACACAAATGTAGGAATATATCTTTCTAATAGCAATCTTGTTTAAAAAGAACTTAAAATCTATTGAAACAGCAATGGCTAAACAATCCCAAGCTCACTTTCTGTTCGCAATGTTTATTTTGGATCCATGTTGTAAGTGGCTCCACCTTTTTTTTCAAGTATTGTCATTTTCCGAAGTTTCACAACAGTGGAACTATTATGTTGCAACTTGAAAGAAAAGTAATCAAATTCTTCTCGTGTCGGGTGGAAGCAGATAGCAGGAGGTCCCGTACTCTCAATCACGCAACAGTTTATTACGCTGTTGCGTGTTTCATATTGCAGCTGTGCGGCTGTTCGTGCTGATGTTGACTAGTGACAGACTCAAAATTGGAGTTTGCAATACTGTTGTGAAATCAACTTAATCGTCTTTCTCAAGACATTTCAAACATTTTTTTTTTTTTGAATGAAGTGTAAAACATTTTCTGAAACAAATTCATCATTTTCAGAATTTTTTGTTTAAAACAAGGTGTTTAGCTAGAGAAACCTTCATGCACCTTAATATTACCTATTGGAATCATAGCTTTGTTTTCTTTTTGCCATTAATTTAAATAATAAAATTCCGATGATAATAAAATAGACCACATTTATTATTGTTTTTGAAAAACTCATTTTTTATCACTAATCCTGAAGCAAACTTCACTTTCGCCAAACTAGAGTAAAGCACGAGTCATAACTTAACATGAACTTTGAAGTGGAAATGAAGTACGACATAGACTTAACCTGAACTTTCGTGCTGATTAAAAGTACGGATAAAATGCTAACCGAACTTAAGTTTCCGGTGGCTTTATGGTTCACTTTGTGTGAACTTCAAGGTTCCAATGAAGAGGAGCAAGCAGCTTTTCCTGAACCTTCGTGCTGATTAGAAGTACGGATAAAATGCTAACCGAACTTCAATTCTGAGGGTTTTGAAGTTCAGGTGTGAACTTTCTGTGAACTTTAAGGTTCCAATAAAGAGTAATGAGCAGCTTCTACTGAACTTTCGTGCTGATTAAAAGCACGGATAAAATGTTAACCGAACTTTAATTTCCGGGGGTTTTGAAGTTCACGTGTGAACTTTATGTGAACTTAAAGGTTCCAATAAAGGGAAACAAGCAGCTTCTCATGAACTTTCAAGTTGCTTTCAGGTGTTGACGGCCCTTTATTTAGAATGAAGTTCGGTTTGTTAGTAATGTGTCTTATTGTTCAGCAAGAAAGTTCCGCGGAACCAAATCCGAACCTTATGTGAACTTCTAAGTTCGTTTATTAGGTGAAATTCGAACTTCTGGTTGCTTGGGTTGAATTCTGCCTTCTTGACAAAATTCAATGAGCATTCAAAGCAATGAGCATTCAAAGCTAATGAGCATTCAAAGAGCGAAAGAGCGAAACCAAGCATGGTTTAATCAGAGAAGTTTCTTCCGGCTTCGAAGTCTTCAAAATGTGGAAAGAAAACGACACCGACACCAACGTTTCGAATAATTTATATTCTTTATCAGGGCTCGAGAGGACCAATTTCTTGTAAAGTGGCTCTTCGGCTGAGCATTAACTATTTATACAATAATAACCAACAGTATATAAAAGATTACTAGATAGTTTAACGATGCGGAACTCGTAGCACTTTCATGCATACTCCACCATCTTTACTAGTCTGCTACTATCTTGATGTTTGATTGCCTCTGTTATATAATTGTGTTTATTACTGATGTTCGGTGCTATTGAAGAAGCTGAGTTTTAACCACCGTGAAATCATCGTAGATGTTACTTCCCATAAAAAGTATCATTTCTTGTGGAATATGCTGGCGAATGGTTGATTTGCGTGGTGAAAAGATTCCACAAATAAAGAGATCCGCTATCATATTCAAGAAAACTACAATATATATATATATAATATTTCAATTAGGCTGCACGTTTGATTCCATCACTTAGTGATCGCCATCGATATATACTATATATTGTATATTTTGCAGATATAAATCTCTCCTATAGAATAATGTGGGCTGCTAGTTTTTATAGTGATCTATATGTTCCCGTAAAAATAATTAGTCTATTTTAGTCAGTTTTTTTTCTCTATGGTGTATTTCATAAACTACATTTTGACCTCGAAATACAACATGGGTCTGACAAACCGTTGAGTACGTACGTTTTCTAATCAGGTATTCTTGAATTATTAATGAATTTATGTCCGTTCTCCCGAAAAGTTTTGGTCAACTCAAGGTCAACTAAAATCATAAAACCTGTAATGTTTCTTGAGCCTAAAGTAATCCTGAGTACAAGATATAGGACCACTGCAGAACTAAATCAAAATCAGGGGGGATCTATCTGTCAAACATCGTGTAACCAACATATTCGGCAACATGGCGTTTGTTTTGGTTTTTGTTCTTTTTGGTCATGAAATTGATCGATGTAAAATATTATAGCATTGGAACGTTTTTTTTATCGAAAATCGAGAATCCGCGGAAAACTTTCAGGAATGTGTTGTGTAGTGATTTTTCCCCCATTATTGTTCATAGTTAGAAACATCATGGACCAACAAACGTCATTGACCAGAGTTGATCTGCGATAACGCACACATATATAAAATTTGACAGCAGTGAATCCCCTCTGATCAAAATATCAAATAACTCCTTCTAACTTTTTTGTTTCACTACATAAATATCCATATTTTTCAAACTCTTTGCAATTATACAAAAATAGTTTTATGGCAACATTTTTATTATTATAAAGACGTAAAAACGAAAAACTAGTAGAGTGTAAAACCAGCGTTGCCCCAGAGAGGGCATAACTCACCTGTTCAAGTCGAAACGAAGATTCAACGGAATGATTTCACTTGATGTTGAGTGACATCAGGGTTGTTTTTGGCATCAGGAAAACAGGATTGTTCTGCGGAAATGCCTTAAAGGTTTTATAGAAAACTATAATCACCGTAATAAAACGAAGCCTTTATTCGGAAAACGTTTATATAGCTAAAGCTTCGAAATTGACAACTTTGAGCTATTATGAGTTTATTGTCTGAGGTAATCCACCTTTTGAAACAATTTCTTTAATATGATATATATCAAATATCTGATTACCTCATAGTACAATTTCATTTCGCGAAAACCTAGAACCACATCGTAAAAACAACATGTCTTCGCTCAGCTTAATCCATTTTTAAACCCAGACGTCGTCTCGTTCCAAGGTCCAACACATTCCCAGTATCGTCGCCCAAACCCGTACGCATAAATCGTGTAAGCTAATATACTCCAAGCTCAGCAGTGTAATGCACCCGGGTCCGCATCGTGACAACACAAAGCTTATTGAAAAAATAAAAGCAAACACAATGGCTAGGTCACGAGCTTCTCGCGGTGCTCGGTGGTAAGCTCGATGGATTGCAGGTACAGTGACACCCACTAGGTAGTAGCAATTTGACACCGCGTGGCCGCGTGAGCAATTTCAAACATTGAAACGTCTCTGACGTGCGACGAGGGCCAGGTTTACAATTGCGCAATTCGTAACGTATGCGTGTGCCACTAATTTGACACTTAATTTGGCGTCACACTACTGGCTGCGTACCTACTTGTTTTGTTCCAGATTTATTATGCAGCCTGTCTTTCGATTCTCGGTGCCACAGCTGTCACTCAAATATTCATCCACGTACAGCGAATTGAAGCGAGGCACATATTTCCCACGCTGCAATGTCAACCGCCTTTTCTACCGTTAATAGTACTTTTTCGACAACATTCTTGGAAGTGAAAGAACACGGGACCACCCACCCCATATTACAGGTTGATTGTTTATTCCATATTTAGATTGAAATCGATACAATGCGTGGCGAGACGTCCTGCGCGGCAGTTCAGTTCGCACCGGGGATGGGGCGGTAGTGCGAATGATAGCAAACCAACGTAATCGTAAATCTCCTAAACCACAACCTAGCACTCCTAATCAGGCCTATCGTTTTGCCTATGCCCGTCTCTGACCCCCACTTCTGCTACTACTGTGCTGCTTGTTCCTCTCTGTGGTGTATATATTGGATACGGCAGAGCCTGCGCCCGCTCGAGCGAGTATTTTCGTTTTCCGGGAAAATTTTTGCTGCGCACAGCTTATTCAATGACATTCACCCTACACTACCGTCGGTCGCAAGGTCCGCCTGCAAGGTGGGCTGCATGCGTGTGGGGGTGGTGCAATCGAAGCGTGTTTTTTCGGTGATGTAGCATGTTTCTGTATTGCGCGCTATCTGGGATCAACAGAGTAAAATAAAAAACACATTCAGCTAAACAAAGCTGCACGACGGAGGGTAACGTGACGTTTCACAGCTCAATTGTAAGTGTTATGTATGAAGGGTTTAAAAGTTCTTAACCGTCTAAGCCTTGGGAAACTTCTTGAAACTTCATCGAAAATCATGAATTACTCGTATAACCACAAATATGGTGGCATAGTGCAACGAGGTGGCGTGGTATTTTTAGGGTAACCGCAATGATGATCGTTATCAGTGTTCGATTTTTTGTACGAAATTGCTAGCACAACACCCGCTAGCTTGACCGAATGCCGTAGTGCTTCCCTGCATATGCATGCATTGGTATATGTATTGTGTGTGTAATCTGAAACTAACTTATCAGCAAGGAAGGCGAAAATATCACCCAATAATTATACTGCTGACGATGACGACGATGACACTAAGTCACAAGGCCACTACTCTGCCAAAAAAAAACAGCTACAGCAGCAGCGAACGGGGTGGCCTGGCCAGTAGTGGTGAGTATACGCGAGCAAGCGACCACAACAGCCGTGTAAATCGGACCGCGTATTTCGTCGTATTTTCATTCACGAGCTCCATCCATTCGGGAAGATTGCATAACGTTTGTTTTGGACGGATGCTCTTTTCGTGTTTGGTTGTTTTTCCATCCATCAGCGGCACAGGTGGAGAGGATGGAAATAGTACCTACTGCAGAAAGCTCGTCGGATGTTTGTTCCTGATTAAATTTTTTAGATACGATAAGAGCGTTTTTCGATTGATTGCTCGAAAATTGTAAACTGATTGCGCCTGTAAATTTGACGTCGTTTTTTGCTCTTTCTCTGATTCTAAACAGCCATTTTAATCTTTCACGTAGTAAATCTCCGAGGTTATTTTCGGTCTCATTTATTTAATTTTAAACTTACTTTTTGAAGAACTTCGAAACTACTCCTCCAAAGTACAACCGAACTGGAAGCAAAAATCATTATCTGTTGGCCTGCAAACCACGAGCTGTAATGTTCTATTCGTATGTCGCAAGCAGCGAACCTGGGCACCCGAACCGAATAATACTGACCCAGTAACGTTATCTACAGCCAGTTAGAATGCACCGCGATTTTATTAGGCCGATCCAGTGCTGCAAGAGCTCGCCTCGGAGCTTAACACGATTTTGTTTTTCGAAAACATGCAATAAGATTAATTTGATTGTTATGCCAAGTAAGTTTTTTTAGTTGTTGTCCGAATTTTTATGTTTCTTGAACGACATAGTCTTTTTTTTGTTTTAACAAGTGATATCTGTCAGCTTCTATTTCTGTAAGAAATTTACAATTTTTAATAGATAATAGACAGCGTTTTTCTCCAAATTTGGCTGAAATAATTTCGCAGGCAGTGGAGTGTCACGTGTTGATTCAGAAAATTGCCAAAGACAGCATGATTTCTTTCCACTTTTCCCCGATCTGAAAGGGTAAACAGTAAATAAGCCCAAAAAATGTACAAGTGAAACCGTTTTCACACTCGAAGTGCAGACAAAAATACTTTGAAAAAATTCCAACAATTGGTACCTAAGGAGGGTACAACCTGAAATCTGGCATCAGCTTTTTTTTATCGCGCATCGTAAATACATTGACAAGTCTTTTATAGTAAACCCGACCGATGATGAGGGAAAACATAACGACAACGACGACTACGACAACACCACAAGCAGCAGCAGCAGCAACAGCGGCAGCAGCAGTAACTGCAAAATATGAGCCCGACCTTGAGATTGTTTTCGTTGCTGCTCGCGTAAGAATGATTCAAGATTGTTTTTACACTGTTTACCTAGTGGCGCAGTTTTTCGGTTTTTTTATTGGTGTTAGGTTTTCGCAGGATCCCAATAGCAGCTACTTTTGTCCCACGATGAATGGAGTAAGTCTGTGTTCGTGCCTTTCTGGTACGCCGCGAAAGGGGTCCGGATTTCGCGACCACGTGGCTCAAATGCGTTGCCATTTTCCGACTGCAAATCCGGTAAGGGAGAGGGTCGAATAAGGGAGAGTCGAATAAAAGATCCAGTTCTCTGAATGATCCGTAAACGGGATATTCTGGAGCCGAATTCATTATGTAAAGCTTGGTTTCCCACGTTGACCACCACTTGTGAAATAAATTATCGATAATTGATGTCACTAGAAAGGATTATGAAATATTTGCTTATTCTACAGAACCCAAAAAGTCCAGTGCGAAGCCAGATCAAAATGGACCCGACTTTTTTATTTATTTATTAATTTTTTTTTTTTGAAACCGGAATGAAGCCTTTCGGAACGGATAATGGACCTGGTAATGATTTCGGGGTTCAGAAAAGTCTGACACAACTGCGATAGTAAAATTGTTCACGATTAAAATCACTAACAGAAAATCGTTTACCCACAAGTCTTGACAGCACTCCAACACAATCGCATAAAACTGTGTGAGTTAGATTTAAGCATCATTCATATGCCTAATTAAATAGAAAAAAAAGTAAAATATAAAATATTCAGATATTTTACTTTTTCTCTATTTGAAATGGTTTTGGGTCGGTTCGATTCGATTTTCAGCCTCAAGGCCAGTGGCAGGTCTTACTGGTGAAAGCCGGTTTTTTTTTTCAAATCGAAGGTGGAATTTGCCCCTAGCATCTGACTATTACCAATATTTGTTTCATGAGGATAATGAATCGCTAACGCAATAAAATGTAGATTTTTTTGCTTGACATTTTTTTTCGATAAGAAAATAGAAAGTTTCATGTGACTATTATTATATCAAGTAACATTCAAAGCAATTGTACCGTATCAAAAAAAAATGTTGTGTGAACAAAAAAAAAACATTCGAAGTACATACATTTCTGATTAAAGATCAAATCGAATGAGACAATTCTTTATGAAAGAAACAGTCATTCCAAAACTAGTTTTTTTCTGCATTACTGCCAAAGACGTAATAGTTTCATTTACCGAAATACAGTTTCGAACAACTCGAAGGGTGCTCTTCCAGATAAGGGAGAGTACATTTTATCAGTATTGCTCAATTATACTGAGATATTATTTTCATTACATATAGTCTTATCTGAACAGGCAAAATGTCCTGGAAAGCCTCCAGCAGCTGACGATATCACAACAGAGATCAAAACTTTCTCACATCGACATGTTCGAAACAAAGTACAGAGTGGCACGTGTCCTGCTGACAAACAAACGTTCGCAATGCAGTTCATTGCCCTTTGGACGATGCATGCGTAAACGCACTTGTCATTTGCAGTTCATTTCCACACCACGAGGTAACTTCAGAAAGAGAACAGAAAAAAAAAACAAGCGCCGCAGGGATCGAAAACCTGAGGGTGTAATAATACGCACAAAGCATAAAAGCGATAGCTGCATAGATCAAATGCATTCGCTTACCCAGAAGGGGTGCTAAGAGAGGTCCGGTGGGAAAAGAAAATAATGCGTCACTGCAACTGCTAGGAGGGTGAAATGATCCTGATGTTGATTAGTTTAGTCGGGGGTTAGTTCAATGCCTAGATTGAAACTGATAACTGTGATCAGTTTTAAATTGCGCAAATGAAAGCAAATCCTTTCCTTTGTTTAAGCATCCAAAAAAACGCATAATTTAAAACTTCCTAATTAGGTGCTGTCTTAAGCAGCTTGACATACGTCACCTTTAGGAACACTCTCACACACAATAGAACAAACATGCACGTCAGTGCGGCTTTCTCCACGGGTGACGTCGCACAACGGTCCCTACGCATGCATTTGTAAACACGGACTTCCCTGAGAAAAATTTAAATTAGAAATTAGGGAATGAAAAATTAGAAATGCAAAAGCGTTCTATTCATATGCTAATTATTTTTGCTTGCTGCCGCTTGCTCCGCGTCCCCCCAGCGCATTAGATACATAAATTCGGCAGCACATAGGAAGCAGCGCAAAAGCCACACATAATGTATGCAACCGTACATGCGCTCGATTACTTCCTGTAAAATGTTTCCTTGCGAGTGTTCCTGAGTCGGATAATTTTCACCCAAAACTAGTTTGCCGTTCCCGATGACGATTCCAATTAGAATCGCTTCCCCTGGTTCACAATTGCGGACGAGTCTAACAAGCACCAAAGCCACATGTAACTTGTATTACGTGTTGTCCTTGTAGCATTCCAATAAGCGTACTGGAACACATTGGTCATCGAGCGAGGGGATTAATGGGTAATAATAAAAAACGAGTTTATTTTTACGTTTTTCGATTAAAATCGCTGTGAAAGCGATAGACGCTTGCCCTCCTGACCGTAGACTGTCATAGAAGAAAAAAACAGTCATAATAAAGTGAATCGAATGCAAGTTTCTTGTTGTCTTCCTTGGGTTTAAATATAAACTTGATATTTGTAATATGTGCAAATAATCATAGCCGGAAGGCGTTTGAAAAGTTTATACATGCAGTAGACAACGATATCATTCACTTTATTATGTACATAATGTGTTAGATAATCTTTTGTATCTTTTCGGATAATATAAGTCCTAATCCATATTATTAAAACAAGTAACATTTTCAAGCATAATGAGAATGTGGTATCAGTAATTTCTTTTACAGAAATTATTTCTGATATATACAGTGGTTCATGTTCACATTTCCCTCTTCAGAATTGAGGTACGGTTATAAAAAGGAACGTGAAAATGTCAAACTGACATTACATCAAATTATGAAGCGTTTCGAATCCTCAGACTGCACAAAGCAGAAGCTTGTTTCGTCTGTAAATTAAGTAGCACTTGGCTTAAATGGCTTAAATAGTTTCTTCAAATCATTGAAAAGAGTTAAAACCAAACCAACCATTACGCAGTTTACACCATTCTCGGATGTCGATCGTAACTTGAGAATCATATTTGTTGTAAAACCAAATTGATTTTATTTTAAGTTATGATGAATTATATTATACATCAATTTAGTGCATGCTTTTGGTGTATAAAGGTGTTTTTTCCACGCAGAACAGTTTCGTTTGTAGATTTATGTTGCGATAAGCACTGAACCTAATTGATTGGGCTCACAATAACACGGTTAGTCATTTCTGGATTGCGACTCCATTATTTACGGTAACACGCTCTGTACAGGAGTTCGATCGCAAAAATTATACTACTTCTGATTTTTATAGCTATTAGTCATGTACAATATCAATTCCGATTCCAATTGCAGTATTTATAAATACAATAAACCGAGTTTACTGGTAAAATATTTTGTTAGGCGAAAACATGGAGGGCTTTGAATTCGAGAAAATAAGAGAGGTTTAAAACAAAATAACAGAGAAAATAAACAGGCACAACAAGAAGAAAGGCGTCATCAGACATGTTAAGGACCGCAGAAAGGTTAATAATAACCCCTAAATGACATGGTGACAGCAATTGAAATTTTTTCCGTTTTTTCACAGAAGGTCAAAATTTACTAGTAGGTAACAATCGGGTTTACACCTCTATCATTTATCTGTTGATCCCTATTTGTCGGTTTCATAGGTTTTCGTACAATTAAAATATTGTCCTATAATTACAACATCAACACGCATTTGATAATTCACAGATGCTATGGAGGTTATAGTTTTAAAGACGTTAGGCATGTTGACATAATCAATACTTTTAAAATTCATGCAGCAAATATGCATCATCAAGGGCAAGAAACAGTCTCCGCAATCCAAATCGGCCACCGACCCGCCGTTGATGGCGGTGGCCTCTTACAAACCAACAACTACTTGTTAATCACTACTACTCAAACATATCTAGATAAACATTTCAAAAGGTCCTATCTGCTTTCATCGTTTTTCCGGATCGTCTTTTCATTTTGGTAATGGTTCAGCTTTAGTAACTCTCCCAAGCGTGGTTTTCGTTCAGTAAGCTAGAGTGATCCCTCCGCTATCAACTTGTGCAAATAACGTGTCATAAAAGGTGTTTAATAAGTTGTGGTGATTTAATGAAAGTGATCGATCAAAAAATCAATCAAAGCAGATAGGACCTTTTGGAATATTTCTCTAGATGTTAGTGGTAGCGAATAAGGGAATGAATTTTTTGATGTAGAACTATGTCTCTCAGGAAGCTCGGCTCCATAGGGGTGTAGAATACAAATTTAAAAACGGAACATGAAAGAATTTTCAAATTCTTATAGGTCGGATTTCCATCGTTCCGATCCGATTAGAAAATCATCTATTCATGCGTCCAAACGCGAAAGATTGTTATTTGATTAGTTTAACTATTATAAGGCAAAGCAAAGCCTTGGTGCTACATTACCGTATCGGAATTCGACCTTCTGTTTTACTATACACAGACTTCGCAGCCGACTGTTAAGTGTACAGGACGATTGCGGGGCTAGCGCTACGATCCTACTGACACTAACAGTCTCTCCCGAGCCGGGACTCGAACTTACGACGTCTGGCTTGTTAGGCCAGCATCGTACCTCAAGACCAGCTGGGTCTCTTTAACTATTATACTATTGAAAATTACCAAACCTTGTTGAAAGACACATTCGAAACATATGATTGGTCGCTTGAAGATTGCTTTCCTCAACACGGTCGACAGAATTACATATCTAGTAAACCCCAGCTTCTGCTAAAACCAGTCATTTTACTAGTGGATGGCCACTAGAATGGAACCGGTACTATTTCTTCCTTTAGTAAAAAGTTACTTTTGTGCGGCAGCATCAGCCAACATTTCCTCCAGTGGGCAACTCTGCGGTATTTTGTCAACACATAAACATTTTTGGGATTCTGACAATCAAAGCAGACAGTCAAATTTTCAGTGTGAAAACAGCTTTCCATTATGCTATCAGAAGAATGCTTTATTCCCACTATCGGAGATAGCACAAAGATGCGATCAGCATCATATCCGATATTTAAGTGACCAACGAATTGTCCTTTTGAGGACAAATTAAACACCTGAAGAGTTATTATTTTTGGGTACCAACGGCAGCAACGAAAGCGGTAGGTTCAGCGGCACTTGCTTTACTAAATAACAGAAGGTTTGACATGTAAATTCGCGTTCATGTAAACATGAAATTCGCGTATAAAGTTTTAAGTTTATCTTAAGTAGCCGTGACCAGGGGTACTAGAAATCGTTCTAACTTTCTCGCTATTGTTTGAATCTCTACGAAAACTTGGTAAGATGTTCTCAAGAAATTGTACTTTAAGATAGAATAAAAACTCGAATTTTTGCAAGTTAAAAAAGTCTGTAACCCAAACGATGCTAAATGCTGTTAGGTTTTATTCTAAAAACTCACAGTTATAAGCAGATGTCCCTTTTTAGCACGATCCCAGAATATCCCAGAAGGAATTAAAAAATAAGGTTTCAACTCGTACAACTTGTTCATAATATTCACATAACAGACCCAAAAAGATTCAATTAGAATAATATAACACTAATTTTTAAACACGTTTTTCTCAAAACTATCAATTTTAAGTTGTGCCAGTCTTGAATTCAACTGACGACATGTTATACGTCTCAATATTTGCTATCCAGTGCCAGTCCAAAAGTTTCTGCAAAAAAGGCAAACTGATCTTAATTTCACCAAAGTAAGACCTCTATTCTGTTTGATAAACTTGATAAAAAACAGATGGATTGTATACAAAACCACGACCGCAAGATTGACGAACATTACGTTGTTGCATTACTTGTATTAATTCTTTTTTTTTCAATTTAGGCCGATACAAATATCATTTTCATTTTATGTCAACCCCCCCCCCCCCCCCTTCAAAAACGTTAAAAATTAGAAGAGGAAAAAAAAAAAGTTCAAACCGTTTTGCTAATATTAATGACTTTTCGACAGCGTATATGCTTAATTTAGCAACAAACAAGTACAGTGACAGTGGAAATGTCATCAAGGGGCAGGCCAAATGATTAATAATGATAATAATGAGGTATTTTTCAACACACTTGTATGCTTACAAGTTACAAACGTCGTAACTTGCACACAATTTTGTATGGAAGCTATTTCTTTTGTTTTCTTCTCAGTGCTATTTATTATTTGCCCTCCCTTAAGCTAACTTTGATAACCGTGGACATAAAAACTTTTCAAAATTTGTATCAGCCTTAGTGCAAAAGAATAGTTGAAGTGCTACCAAATTCCAATATGCACATACAAATATGACATTAGTGAACAGAAATGGAACAAACACTATGCGGCGCAAACAAGCTTCAACAGTCAGAGTGCATGCAGGATAAAGTAATACTTCACTTTTGATTCTAGTGCGAAACGAGCAAATATTCATCTTTAATTCATTTGTTTGGTTGTCCTAAAGAGAACAGTTTGTTGTTCAATTTAATATTGGATATGAAGCTGATTGGACCTCTGTGCTACCCCGGAAGTGGGAATTATGGTGGATATGCTTATGGCGAAAGCATGAAAACATCTGTTTAAGAGGATGGAAGGGATCTAAATATTCAAAAATCTTTTAAACACTCAATAATTAATATTATACAGACATACGTCGATATAAGGCAACCTCGATATAACGTAACTTTTTAAGATGTATTGAAATTGGAAACAAATGATACAGCAACTGTTTTTGGGGTAGAAATTGCTTCAAAAAATGTTTGTAGTAAGTTTTGAAACCAATGGAACCAATGCGAAAATTATTCTAAATGGGCATAAGAAAGGTTTAAAAATACAAATAGGTGATGGGAAAAAGGTTTTTACGCATCCTTCAGTAACAATTCACAGTCTTGCACTAATCAAAAAAAAAAAAGTGTTTGTGTTTGTTGAAAATTTTCTCTAAATGGGCATAAGAAAGGTTTAAAAATACTGATAGCTGATGGGAAATAGGTTTTTGCGCATCTTTGAGTAACCATTAACAGTCTTGTATCAATTGAAAAAGTTTTTTTTGCTTGTAGAAAATTGTGCTAAATAGGCATAAGAATGGTTTAAAAATACTGATAGGTGATAGCAAATAGGTTTTCACGCATCTTTAAGTAACCTCTTGTATCAATTGAAAAAAAAATTCTTTTTGCTTCTGAAAATATTTCTCAATGGGCATAAGATAGGTTTAAAAATACTGATAGGTTATGGAAAATAGGTTTTCGCGCATATTATAACGTAACGAAAATAAAAATAAAGTTGCCTTATATCGAGGTATAACTTAATAATGTTACCAAATAATATTACCAAATATCAATGAGGCACTCTGATAACAAAGTAAAAGGCTGTTTTCATACTAGAAACTAGCAACGGCCAGCAGACTATGATTGGCAGAATCCCTAAAACGGTTGTGTGCTGCCGACACTTCAACTGATGCTGCCACTACCGCACGAAGGCAGCTTTTCGCTAAAGAAAGTGCCGCTGCACCTACCGCTGACGCTGCTATCTCCTCTACCGCTACTGGTACCCGCTGTAACTACCGCTGCTGGTACCCGAAAATATTAAGTCGTCAATTAGGTATTAGAAAGTGCTCTAAAAGACAATTTGTTTTTCAATTCAATATCGGATATGATGCTGATTACATCCCTGTGCTATCCCCGACAGTAGGAATAAGGCTTCTTCCGATGACAAGTGTTCACGCTGAAACGCCAACTTTTCATTGGATGAAGTGCCGCTAAACCGCTGCTACATAATAATATTGGGTTTTTGGAATTAAACATTTCAGTTCTTCTATTACTGTTTTCTCCGTTCGATAATTTCGCAGATAAGACTGATACGCATTTCGCGGCAGAATAGTACGAATAATCAAATCACAATTTTCTGCGTTTTGGCTGCTCGATTGCTGTAAGAACGAAGGGAATCCATTGCAAAATAATCGACTTTTATGCATTTGGAATAGGACTTATTTTTCTCTTGCTTCGTTTCTAGATTTTCGTTTTACACCCCTAAATAGCCTGTAACGTAGTGCTACGTCTAAATAAGTCAGAGATCTAATACCAAACTGCAAAACTTTTTATGCATTTTTTTCTATATTTATCGTCAACTCGACTAAACTGAAACGATTAACGATTGTCCACCGGAAAGAGAGATAAACACCTTCGAAGGCGTTGAATTTGAAGAATTACTCGATAATGATCTATGTCTCGCCAAGCCCCTTCCATACATGCTTTGGGAATGGTTCTAAAACAAGGAACTTGGTTTACTTGTGATTTAAAGCCAAGGGAAGTTGAGTGTCTTTTTTTTGCCTGTGAACAACTGCAAAGAAACGATGGGTTTTCTTCATCGCATCGTGACGGGGGATAAAAAATTAATTCATTACAACAACCTGAAGAAAAGCAAATCATGGGGACTACCCTGTCATACTTCTGCATCGTCGACTCGGCCGATTATACACGCTTCAAAGTTTGGGCTGTGTATTTGGTCGCACCAGGTCGTCATTATTCATTATTATCTGTTGAAACCGAACGAAATCATCACAGAGGAACGGTATCGACTTCGACCGAGGCGATTACAGCGAGCAATGCGTGAAAAACGGACACAATGCGAGCAAAAGCACGAAAAAGTGATTCTACTGCATGACAGCGCTCGGCCTCATACTGTCAAAGTAATTGAAGCTTACATGGAAGCCCTCAAGCGGGTAGCCCTACCTTACCCATCGATATTGCACTGTCCGTTTATTACTTGATTTATTCAACAGCACATTTTTGTGTGTGCTTGCAGGGCATTTGGCAGAAGTGCCCCTGCGACAGGAGATTGTCTTTTGTGGCTAGTCTCGATTGCTTTACACAGATTACAGGATGCTAGAGCTTATTGATGAAGTTGAGCTAGTTGGTTGACATCACGTAGTCTGGCTGATCAGTAGCTTTGCTTATATGCAGATATGAAAAATGACTTATTTCGTGAATGTCTCAAAAGACGAACTGCTCCAACAACAAAAAGGAAGGGTTTCCATTATTGCATTGTAAAGGATGATGGAAAGTGGATTTATTTCAGCAACTCAATGAAAACGAAATCATGGGGACCGGGTGTCATGCTTCTATGTCGTCGATTCGACGATGTTGATGCTATATATTTAAAGGTCGTTGTTATTTATTATGAGTTGATAAAACCATCGCTGAAGAACAGTATCGACTTTAATTGATATCATTAGGCCAAGCACTATGCGAAAAACAGCCACAATACGAGTAGAGACACGAAAAAGTGATTTTACTGCATGACAACGCTCGGCCTCATACTACCAAAGTAGTTAAAACTCACATAGAACCACTTAACTTGGAAGTCCTACTTCACTCACTGATATTGCGCCATCCGATTATTATTTGTTCCGTTCGGTGGCACATGGTCATGCTGATCAGCAGTTCTGCTCATATGAAGACATTGAAAAATTGGTTGGTTCGCAGATAGCCTTGAAAGACGAACACTTTTTTCGTACCGATATTTGAACTTTGTCAGTGTTGAAGCTGTAGCTACTTTGAATGATTTATAGGTGACTGTTTTTTAAATAAAATTGCATTTTTCGCAATAAAAACAGCTTGAATATAGTTGCGCACCCAATACTAAGGTCGCCTTTTACGCGGTTATTGTTACGCGGCTGTTTTTAGGCGGCTTTTTCTACGCAGATTCCGGAATTCACGTTTTTTTAAGCGGCACGTATCCCCCGCGTAAAAAGCGACTTTAGTTCACTATATTGTTATTTTTTTTTATAATTTAATTAAGAAACGTAAATTGAAGCGGTGAATTGTAATGTGCTAGCATATAAAATTTCATACATAGAATTCTAACAATTTTTAACCATTTCCCCGCTTCCGTAATTACACAGAAATACCATCACATTTTATAATTTAATTTTCAGCTAGCAAATATGCAGAAGAGAAGTAACAATTATTTATAAAGGCAGGATTGCTAGTAAATGCATTTATTGCGTTGAATAACACTGGTCGAGCGAAAAAATGCTGCTCCAAAGTCAGGCCCGGATTTGAGGGGGAGGGGGGCTAATGCGTCGGGCCTTCCGATTCAAGGGGCCCCCTAGTCCTGAAGCGACGTTTTTTTGCTTGTAATCTTCCAGAACGTTACCTTAAAATGTTTTACGAAAAGAGGGCTTTTCAAACAAATTTGCTTCGCGCCCCCAGCGTCTAAATCAGGCTCTGCCTAAAGCTCAAATAAGCTGCTCTAGAAAGATTTTAGCTTTTAACCCATTCCTGTGAAATTTGGTGCCTCTACCTCTAGCCATTGTCAAAGTGCGTCAAAGGGTCGCATAGTAATTGCTCTCTGAGTTCGTCGCTTCAACATTATGTTCACGAGAAAACTAATTTGAGCCTCTTAAAAAAATTTTGGTGGCTATGGGCACCAGAATTCACAGGAATAGTTAAAAAGGTATAATCTTCCTCTTTTTACAGTTTGAGCTTTAGGGTCACACCTGTATTGACCAGAGTTATGAACATGTTTTTTGCTAGTTTCTAGAACGCATGTTTATTCGTCATCTTTTTACGAGAAAAGCGCAAATCCAACTCTCTATCATTCGGGGCAAACCCAAACCCATATTAGATATTTCAGTTTGGAACAACGTCTAAATTTTGCAGTCAAATTCAATAGAATTGAAAGTTTGACCACACCAAAGATTATTATGAAGTGAAGCGCGCTGATAATTACTGTATCTTCGGATCAACTCCTTCAATATTCTTCTTGGAACTTCATTAAAGAATATTATTATTAATATGTAGGTAATGTAGAGATAAAATTTATTGCTTTTACCGTTCTGTGCCACTTCACATATTTTCGCATCTTTTGCTGTACTTGCGGTTGGTATACAATTTATAGCGACAATTATATAATATATGAAAAAAAATGATGTCATTAATAGCAGTGGAATCAGTTCCTCGTCAACCAATATTAACGAATCAATCTCATAAGTATTTAAATAGTTTTAAGGCTGATTCTTAAAATTTGAACCACATTGCTGTATTCGGTTTTGGAATGGTCTAACGACCTTGCTCTTCAGAAAAAATTAGGCGGAAATTTTACATTTCCTAGAGTGAGATCAAAATGAACTTTACTGAAATAGGAAATAATACGTAACGTATTAGAACAAAGGAAGCAATAAGTGGCCAAAGTTATCTGCACCAACTGTTCGAGATTCTGGCCAAACTTTTCATTGCATCTACATGATAAAACATACAAAATACATGATAGTTCTTTCACTGTTTCCAACTGCTTCCAGCAACCAGTTGTCAGACGACATCCTTGATTTTTTTTATAGAGCAAACAATCAAACATCGGATCAGAGGGTAATAACCGGTCCCCAAACTGGCCACCCTGAAAAGAAAAAAAGATCTGTCCTCATTTCCATACAAACTACCACCATCCGTTGGGTGTGCGTTTATTGGTGCATCGTGTGAACTGACGCGAACCGCACACTTACTGCCCGGCCAAATCCGCCACACGCACACGACGCATCGAAACGATAATGGAGTTTCCTGCGGTCCGATCCAAAACTAAGCGCTGCCAACCAGCCGCAGCGTAGCGGTTAAATTACTGTGCGGTGTATCTACGGGGTGGAGGGTGTGCGATCTCTGGGAGGTGTGTGTGGGGTGGGGGCTGCCCGAAAGGAAACTAAAATCGCACTTTTTTGGCTGCTCTAATGTTTGTGTGCGTACATGGGTAAGCCAATGCGAAACAACTTAAATACACAAACATGCATTTTCAACAATAGCCCCAGTGACAGCCGACTGCCGAAAATAAGATAAAGAAACTTTAGGCATCGCGTTTTTCGCGTAAATCGTGAGTACGTGTGCGTTTTTTTTTCTTTGTCTTCTTTTTTTTCTGACATGCTGAATGACAACGTTGCCAAAGCGAGCAGAAGCGGTAGCAAAAAATTAGAGTTTCTTATTAATACTCGACTCTCGGTCGGTTTCTGGTCTAGTGCGGAAACATCACACTCTCACGCATAGACCGGTGCTACTCCAGTTGTCGTAGCGCCATCATATGGGAGCCGAGCAGAAATGCTACACAAAAAGGATAGCGTTAGAGGGTATGTTCGTAAATCTTTACAAATCGGGCTGGGTTTTGCATAAGACAAATCACTAGAGAGAAGAAGGTGGTTTCTAGCGGTTCTATACAATCATTTTAGGTTATTCTTGCGAATCACACGCACTAACAAAAAATATTAGTTCGAGAACTTTTGTTTGACAAGTGAATGTCGATTGTAAATCATTGAAAATCCTCCGCTCTTAAAACTAGAATCATGACAAAAAATTTAAAATTTTAAAAATTGTTTTAAAAAAAACTACCAATTCGACATCTCAGCAACCAGTCACTTTATTCCGGTTGGCATTTCCTGCATTTTTCGTTTGCTGACGAATCGTTGAAGATGCTGACTTTCAAGTTTCCCATTGTAGTTTTATTGACTGCGGTTTGTACTTCCGCACTTGGCGCCACAGAACGGAATTTAGACACCTTTTCCAACAGCAGGTAACGTAGGAAGTGATCTTTTGAATTCAATTTTGCATCGATTGTATTCCTTCAACAGGAGCTCATTTGTTCAACGCCTAAGAAGACAGGCAACCACTGAAGCTGCTCCACTTTCGACAGTAGCTCCGACAGCTGACACCACAACAGCAACGAATGCACCCGAATCTGAACAATTCCCGTTGCCTCCTCCGGAACAAAAGGACCTCTCAATTACAAAGGAATTTCCTTATCCGGCCGCCGGTTCAATTCCTGAACCACCGGTACCGACAAAAGCAGGAAATCGCTTTGACGCTCAAAGATCTGGTCGCTTAGGAGACGGAGGTTTTCAATCGGATCGCAATGCAGAACAATTTCTTTCTAGCGTGCCGCATAAATTTCCCCTGCCTTTGCTGCCAATTTTCCCGGAACTGGAAACACCCATGCGGTTGAAGAGATTGCTGGATGACGATTTGGAAGGTTGGCCCTTTGCATACACGTCAGGAATCCAGGACTCAATTCCAGTAGCTAAAGCGAGCACAACAACACTTTCCGAGGCGGATTCTCCAAATTCAGCGGTCACAATAGTTGTAGCCGCTAACGAGAAAGGGAACATCCTTAATAATACCAAGGCACCAGCGAGTATTTTAATTAAAATTTTAACTTAGATTTTACAGATATTTCGTAACCAGTACCAGCTTTTTTGTGAAGTTTCCTGATAACAGAAAATAAAAATTAAGCTTCTTCACTTTATGAAGTCGTCTTTCTTACGTAGTTAGAAATGAATAACTTTTAAGCGATTAAGCGAATCCCAAGCCCAAGAAAAAAACTAGGTACTCGATTTTCGTTCACTTATAATGACTTTTTAAGTGAATTTGTCAGCAACTTTGTAAATAAAATGATGCTGTATTTGTTTTCTAACATTGTGGCTAATAAAACATTAAAAAAATAACATATGAGAACTATTGAAATTAACTGAAATATTCCATTACGGAAAATAACACTCACCTGAACGACCACTTCGTGTGTGCCCCCAATCCGTATCCGAGAATTTTCACAGGGTTTCCGCTTGCCTCGTCAAATGCCGGTTGTTTCGCGAAAAACAGACGCCGAGTTGTTTGCAATGAATTTCGATTTTGGGTTTAACTTTACGATATCCAAATCAGAATTTCTCCCGTATCGGTTGATTTTACTTTACGTGATTTTGTTCTCTAAACAGACAATTTTTGTCGCAAAATTTTGATGTCGTACCGTGCTTATTACTTTTTTGTATGTGTTTGCCAAAAATGTTAATTTTGAACCGAAAGGTATGTATTTTTACGTTTTGACCGAAATGTTCTACATCGAGCTTTTCGTTGGGTGCTTCCGATGCAGCCTGCAACGTATTTTACTCATCTAAGAGGACTGAAACGGCGACGGAACTTTTCATATGCAACTGCAAACTTCAAGGCAAATACTGCTGCAAGTACGGCTGCTGCAGCTATTTCCGGCCAAATTCGTGAATCTGCGCGAGAATTTCATTTGCGAGCACTGGATCTTAGCGATTGGTTTGAACATTTTCCTTAACATAAGCCGTAAGGGATAATCAACTATCTGTTCGTTTTCCCCTTTATTCGCTGCAATTACTTGCGTTATAATGTATAATTTAAAACTTATTCACTTCCAAAATGTACACTTTTTTACACAATGCTTAACTAATCTGTTCGGCTTTAACTGTAATATTTCGACGGCATACTGCACTTCCATCTAAAAATACCGCACTATGAAGTTTTGTCACTCGCTCTCTTCTTCCGTATTTTACTGTGACGTTTCGAATAACTTAAAATAACTTCCAAAATTTTCAATTTTTTCCACCTTCTTCCTCTGCCAAACGGATTTTTGTTTGCAACCAAAGAAAAACTGCCAAATTTATTTTCTTCGAACTTTACATAGATCGATTTCCGTTTTTACTACCTTGCACACGAACCAAACTTCACTTCCCGGTTTGCACAGAGCTGTTCTTTCGCCTTCCTGCTTGTAGCCGGCCGTTTAAGGTCCTTGGGTTTTCTAACAGGTTCACAACTTCCTCGATTGCTGCACGAAAACGAACTGCCGGTTGCACCCTTGCACTTTATGTTGCAAACCCCGGAAAAGTCGGGTTTCCCCTAGCAGCACCCACTACTACCCGGAGCTAGGCGGGTTGCGGAGCGCCTGCTGGAAATATGTGTTTGTGTTAGGGCCAGCAAAAAATGCAGCACTTCCCCCGTGAAGGTCCTTTTTGCCGAATCGTTTCTTTTATTTCTTCTGTGTTACACTATTTGTATAGGATTGTTGAAGTAAGTTTTTGCTAGCTGCCTGCTGGGTTTGTGGGCTTCACAATCTATGGAATTATGATAAAAAGTAACGATTCATGAATTTATCGAAATATTCGTATATCTCAAGATCACACAAAAATTTCACAGAACGGTTTCCATTAGATTTCACGGTATCAACTGTAATCAGTTATAAGTAAAACTGTCACACCTTTTTTGCACAATTCTTTGTTGCGCTCTGAAAAACGCGCCCTTCTATCGTTCCTCAAGCAATGATAACCGCGAAAACGCGGACAGTTCATAAAAATAACCTTTCAAGCAGATATTTTGCAACTTTTCTTCCCATGTCGTTCAATAAAAATTTACACAATAATCGTGTCTTTTGATCCTGTTTCCGAAATGCACCATACTGATTGTGTGTTACGGTTGCGTTTCCTTCACTGCTTGTTACTGCAATGTTGTTTCCGAATTTGTTTACGACGCGATTTGTTTCCACTAGTTTCGTAAAATGTTCCTCTTGCTTCAGTGAGAAATTTCGCGCAAAAAAGTCGGTTTGAACGGTTGCTGGTTTTGAATGATTTTTCTTCGAAGTGCACGCACAGAAAACACGGCTTGCTCCCGAGCACCTCCAAAAGCTAGGGCCGAATAGACAAATATGAAAAGTGTAAGCTGCGTTTTGGCAGAGTGTGGCCCCGGCAGTCACTCACTACGCCGCGCGCATACACGAGCATAGGCCGCACAGCGGGCCATCAAATAGCGCGCGTTGAGCGCACTCCTAACAGAGGCACCACCACCAGTGCACGCGATGCCGAAAAACCCCAAAAATTCATCCCGCTGCGTTACCGCCACCACCCCCTGAACTAATCTTTCCAACACTGCTATGTATAGTTTTTTTTGTGAGTCCTCTTCACCGCTGAACGCATGTGGTTGTGAGTGTGCACTGGGGTTGGGTGGTGTTCTGACAACTAGTGACGGTGCGGCAAAATACAGCCAAAATGCGTGTGAATGAAATGCGTTTACGGCCCATCGGAGAGCGGAAGAACGAGCGAGAGCTAGCGACAAGCCTCCTCTAACCTGTGTTAGAAAGAGTATCAAAAGCAGCAATTCATGTGCGTACCAACTCACACCTTTACGAATTTCGAGTACATCGCACGCAGCTCGATTTCATTGCATTTACCTAATGTTCATACCATAGATCAGACGTTTGCTGCTGCAAGAACATTTCTTCATAGCATGATTATTACTTTAATAATTGCTAAAATATCTATTGCATCTTCGATAAAATTAAATCTATTCATCAGCTAGGAAATAGAAACAGCCAACATGGTTGAGAGCGCGAGAGCCCAAACGGGCATGGGAACACTCTCCGCAGCACTGACCCGAAATCTATTGCTGCACATAAAGTGAATCGGTCTGTATACCTCTACCTAGCGTCGTACGGACCCACTACACACGCGCTCGCACAGAAACTGCCGAAAAATCACATAATCACGCGAAGCGAGCGAGAGAATGAACCTGCTGCGATGAAGCGTAAAGAATCGACAGCAAACTACACACTCAGTCGAGCGAACGACCCTCTTGACGGGTGAGAAGCTGCTCAGAAGAGTTCGTTCGCAGAGGAGACGCATGGTTTCGTGCTGAATTGGAACAACACAAACGGTTTGAAAATTTTAAATTGAAGAATTGTAATTTTTTTCTACAAAAATCAAAGCTGTGTAACAACTTTCCCATCACAAAACAAGGCATTATACAGATATACTTCTTTTAGTCCAATATATCTCATCCACTTCAAAAGATGCAAACCAACAGTGCATTAGAAATCCTTACAAATGTTCTCACAAAGCGCGTTGACCATTCCTAGGAAGTACAACACTCCGTTCCGAGAGCGATTACCGAAAGTGACTCCGTCACTCAGCTTCCTCTCCGTTCGAATGAGTTCAATGACACTGTAGTGGTGGTGGTGCCGCTCTACAGTATAGTATTGCATCGATGTAGAACCGTGAAACCTTAGGCTGAATGCTGCGCTGCTGCCTATGTATAGCCACCGTTCGTATATCATCGCGTTAATTCAATCTGTGGGTGAAGAACGGGCGTCCAACCCGCCAGCCACTGGCTCTCCCATCCCACCCTCAAGACAGGTTCGGGCAGTAGAATGTTTTTTTTTTCTTCTATGCTATGGTTACGAAATCGAGCGCGCACACCAGTGCAAACCTCCTTCCCGTGTACGGCTACCCCTTTTTCGACCGACGGGAATATCAAGTTTATACTGGGTGCAAAAAAAAATGCACCACGACCATGACAGAGATCCGAGTTACCCCACAGGACGTCCAAAACAAAAGGGGAAACACGTTGCTATGGCCGATGAGCTCACCAAGCTCACGTTGAGTGCAGAATTATTTGATTTATGCTTCAGCAACTGACCGCACCGGGCAAAATCGGCTTTCGGAGCCTCTCATGTGCAGTCCTTATACGAGCAAGAAACCTGTACCATACACATATATGCAATCCTAGCAACCAACCAGGAAGTGGGTGGCGGGTGAAAAAAAAAACAACACCGGAGTTTCAATGCAACGCAACTGCTGGCAGGCCGCATGGAATGCCTGGTTCGTGTGCGAGAGAGAGTTGCAATCTCTTTGCCTGCCCACCGAACGTTGGTGATTGCGAGAGTGGGCAAGAGAGAAACTCAATTTATGTTGTCTAGCCATTTCGCAACGCACACGCATCACACCGGTCAACACAACCAAAGGGGCGCCGAGGAATCGCACAAACGCACTTTGTCATTCTTTGCAACTCACGCACTCCACTACCAGTGCAACTGTGCCGGTGAGTGCCGTGCGTGAGTTCGCCTCGCTGCAAAAGAAACCTGTTCGTGTTTTGAGCTAAAAATACATACGCATCGATAGTAGCCTACCTCAAGCACTCCCAGCGAGAAGCTCGGCGCTTCATAGTTTTTCTTTATTTTGCAGCGCCAGATCGCAATGGTCGCCCTTGCCTACCCGTTCGCTCGATGTGTGTTGTTCTGTGCAGTGAACGGGCAAAAAATAAGCGAACGGGTTTCTCCTCTGTGTGGGTGAACTTTTCGAGAGTTCCTGTGCAAAGAATTATGCGTGGATGGTTTTTGTGTACGATGAGGTACGACGGCCGCCTCGTCGCACGCCGCTGCCATCATAGGAAAACTTTCGCATGCGTTTGTAGTAGGGTAGAAGACTGTCAACAAGAGAATATGCGTTCGTGATAAAGAGTGTGCGTTTTTTATTTTATTTTTTTTGAGTTGTGCGTTACGCACTGCAAAACTGCTCAAGGAGGACTTTACTCTATTTGATTGGGAGCACTTTATTGCGTATTTAGTAAACCGAGCGCATTGTTTCTAGTGAAGTTGGATTGTCAACAAAGTTGAAGACAAAATGTTTGCTTGCACAATTTTTTTTTAAACAACTTCCTTTTTACATCATTCATCAAAAAATTATAGTAAATTGAAAAATTGAGTTGGAAAAATGGTTTCAAATATTTTGAAGGAAACCACAATAAAATACCATGTTTCCAGTAATTAATCAATAGAACAATGAATTGGAAACATAGCTTTTCCGAATGAAAGGAAGTACTGTCTATTTTTCAAGAGTGAAGGATGTTATTTAACTCAAGAGGAATTTTCTGAAAGGGCGTATGCATTCTGGCATAAGTTCTATTCAAAGTATTGTAGCTCAGAAACCTTTCGTTGCATATTAAAACTAACAATCCATTCGATTGTAGAGAACTGATGTTGCCTTGGGAAAAAATGTGCACCGTAAAAATAATAGTTTTTTGACTTCAAAAATTTTTAAGTCGAATCCCTTTACAGCGACCTGGTTTCTTTGAGATCGTTTTATAGAAATGTTGCGATAAGGAACCGTTATAAACGAGTTTTCTCTCGCTATGAAGAGAGACACATATTTTCCACTCCAATGTTTTTTTTAAAACTTGATCTCCGATATTAAGCCACAATCAATACCAACGAACACTCAATTGATGTAGAAAACAATTGACTTCTTGACTCAAAATATTTTGAAAAACTATCTTTTTTTAATAATTTCTTCTGAGTATATTGGCATTTATAGTTTTGAAAGCTTTAACAAGCTGATCCTGAGAAATAATAATGCTTATATCATTCTCAACTGTTTCTTCACTACCTGAGTTGAATTCATTGCGTTTTCATTAATTACCAAAGGCCCAAATACACAGACGGCGCAATGACACCTTCTTCATGCAAAATAAAAGGCGTGATAGCTATCCCTCTCACCATTTTGTATGGAAATGGCGTCATTACGCCGTGTGTGTATTTGGGCCTTAACTAAATTGATTATTTTATCATAGGTTCCAATTTCTCTTTCATAAAAGTCATCGACAAAAGTCACGTAGCCTTAGAGAATATAATTCAATTTAAAATTAAGTTAAATACCATATACGTTTGAATACATATGGATCTTTCCATCTCAAGTGCGTAAAAAATACCTAAATAAAATAATTCTTAGATTTGATTCAAGATTTGGGGAAAATTTCAACTTTGGTGCTGAAGTTTTCACTTGAATATCGCATTCTAGAGAGAATTTCATCAATAAAAAAACCATTGTTTAAATTAGAACTTAAAAATTCCATATTAATAACTGTTATAGATATCAAAGCAACATTTTCGGTCAAAACTAATATATTTTATGAGTTCCTTGGCTAATTTTCCTTTGAAATGCATTATCCAGAACGGATTTAATCATACAAACACTATCGCATGCTAGCCTAGAGGGCTGATAACGGATTCGATTTACTGGATCAGTTGAGAGAACTCGTTATCGATATTGTTTCTGGCACATTTTTCATATTGTAGGATAAGTACAACGATACACCGTTCCCCAGTGTCGAATCGAGAAAATTTCCAGCTTGAAAAGATCCTCGACCTGATCGGTAATCGAACCCGACATCATAACCGTGAGTGGGAGAGCTAACCGACCGACATCGCTAACCACAGAACCACGGGGACCCCGTACATAATCATAATAGTGATACCTCGATATAAGGTAACCTCGATATAATGTAACTCGATATTACGTAACTTTTACTTCGATATTACGTAACTTTTTAAAATGTATTGAAGTTGAAAATAAATGATACAGCAACTGTTTTTGGGCTATTAAGTGCTTCAAAAAATGTTTTCAGTAAGTTTTGAAACCAATGCGAAAATTGTCCAAAATGGACATGAGAAAGGTTTAAAAATACTAATAGGTGATGGGAAATAGGTTTTCACACAACCTTCAGTAACAATTCACAGTCTTGCATCAATAAAAAAATTTTTTTGGTTGTTGAAATTTTCTCTAAATGGGCATAAGAAAGGTTTAAAAAAACTGATAGGTGATGGGAAATAGATTTTCGCGTATCTGTGAGTAACCACCAACAGTTTTGTATCTTTTAAAAAAAATTTTTTTGCTTGTTGAAAATTGTCCAAAATGGGCATAAGAATGGTTTAAAAATACTGATAGGTGATGGAAAATAGATTTTCATGCATCTTTGACTCTCCCAGCTTGTCTCGAGGTACGATGCTGGCCTAACAAGCCAGTCGTCGTAGGTTCGAGTCTCGCCTCAGGAGAGACTGTTGGTGTCAGTAGGATCGTAGCCCCAGCCCCGCAGTTGTCCTGTACATTAAACAGTTGGCTGCGAAGTCTGTGTTCCGATACGTGTTGTAGCACCAAGGTTTTGCTTTACTGTGTTTATCTTGCCTTTATTTTACGACACACCAATGACGTTTTGTAACCTTTTTATCAAACAAATCGTAATAGCTTTAACTTTGAACTTAGCACACTTAGCAAAGATCTCCTAGTAATAGTACGGGAGGATAAACTTTGCTGCTCGTCCGCCTGTCTGTGCTTGTGTCCTCAATACCATTTCAACGGTGAGTTTGTTGATGGTTGAACTGTTCAATCAAACTTTTCAACTTCAACACTATTGCACTTCGCGCGTAACGTTCGTCTTTATACCCTGAAAAAACAACACGCAGCGCAGTCCAAGCATTTTCACTTTCTACCATAATACTGTTTGCGTCGCGTTAGTGCTATACGTAGATATTTAAAGAGTAATATCCACAAGAAAAATTTATGGTCATTTTTTTATTGGCTAAAATCATGCTTAAACTATCCTTAAATCAAAATCTACATCGCCCAAGTACTGATCTAAACTCAAAATTCGTTTAAATCAATTTTTTCGAGCAAATTGAATGCTCCAAAATCACATTTTTGCCTTTCTCCTAGAAAGGTATAGCAATCGCTTGCAAAACCGAAAGTATAAAAGTGCTCCAAAGGGCCGAATGGCATATATCACTCGACTCAGCTCGACGAACTGAGCATTTTCTGTATGTGTGTGTGTGTGTGTATGTGCAGATTTTTATTCTCACTCACTTTTCTCAGAGATGGCTGGACCGATTTTCATGAAATTAATTGCAAATGAAAGGTCTCATTGTCCCATAAGACCCTATTAAATTTCATTGTAATCGGATTTTTAGTTTAGAGGTTATGTATCAAAATGTAAAAATCATGAAACATCATTATCTCGAAAACTACACAACCGATTTGAACAAAATTGATTTCAAATGAACGGGCTACCTGAAATACCTTTATCTTTTGAATTTCATAAATATTGAATTTGTGGCTCAAAAGTTATGACAAGAAACGTGTTTTGAAAACTACTTAATCTCACTCATGTTTCTCAGAGATGGCTGAACCGATTTTCATAAAATCAGTGTCAAATGGAAGGTCTAGTTGCCTCATAAGACCCTATTGATTTGTTTTGCAATCGGACTATTACTTTGCCTGTTATGTCCAAAAATGTGAAATCCAGCTATGAAAAGGAACATATTCCGAAGACTACTTGAACTCACTCACTTTTCTCAGAGTTGGCTGACCCGATTTCCACAAAATTAGTGTCAACTAATAAGTCTAGCTGCCTCTTAACACCCTATTGATTGATTGAAGATGAGCGGGCTAGTTAAGGGTTAACTGATGAATTGTGATTGAACACGTGGTTTCAAAGTTTGGCTGCCCTATACGTTCCCATTTCATTCGATTATAATTGAACTTAAGCCACCGTTATGTATTAAATTGTTTATAAAACAACGAAAGTCTATTATTTCAAAGATTACATGACTTATTTGAACATAACTAGTGTCACACGAACGAGTCATCTCTCAAACTTACAAATAACAAACTTCATAACAATTTAATATGTGGCTCAAAAGTTACGGAAAGAAAAGAAATTCAAAGTCTATTTAAAACTATACCTGCTCTGATTGATATATGTGGTCTCAACATAATTTAAATGTGGTTTATACTATTTGTACGTTCAAAATTTATTGATTCCTTGCGATGTGTTTAAAGTCTGCAAATGCACGACGAATCGGCCATAGGATATGATCAAAGTCAAAAGACAAATCGTTTAAAATGGTTAGTTTTATCGAAATGACAACATCCTCGACTTTTGGCTTCTGTACATCGCCCTAATTCTGAATATATTCATATTGGGTGGTATTCGGTTATTTTCAGAAATTTTTCTGGCACCAATCTGACACCGGAAATACCCATATTGGGATGTATTAAGTTATTTTGGTTGTTTTCCAGAAACTAACAGTGGTCGTCTTTTAATTCAGAATGGTGTCAAGGGTCAATGTTTGGTTTCTATGCATCATCTCGATTACGGAAATATCCATGTTGAGTATTATTTGATCATTTTCGACTGTTTCTTATAAGTTGCCATTTAGCGATTCAAAATGGTGCCTGAGGTCAATTGTTAGCTCATTGCATCATTCTGGTTCCAGAGATACTCATATTGGATGGTATTTGTTTATTTTAGGCTGTTTTTCACAAACCGGAAGTCGCCATCTTGGATTTCAAATGGTATTCAAGATAATTTCTGGCCTCTGAGCGTCATTCTGGTTGAAGAAACACCCATATTGGGTGAAATTTGATCATTTTCCGCTGTTTTCCAGGAGCCGGAAGTCGTCAACCTAGAATCCAAAATGGGGTCTGTGGTCGATTTCAGCTGCTGTGTATCATTCTAGATCCGGAGATACTCATGTTAGACGGAAATCGGCCATTTTTGGCTGTTTTCCAGAAACCAGAAGTTGCCATCCTACAATTTATAATGGTGTCTGAAGTCGATTTGTGACTCCAGTGCATCATTACGATTCCGAAAATACCCATATTGGGTGGTATTTGTCGTTTGCCGCTGTTTTTCCGAAACCGGAAGTCGTCATATTAGAATTTAAAATGGTATCTGTGGTCGAATTCAGCTCCTATGTATCTTTCTTGTGGTCCCCGTGGCTCTCTGGTAAGCGATGTCGGTCGGCTAGCTCTCCCACACGGTTGTGATATCGGGTTCGATTCCTGATCGAGTCGAGGATCTTTTCGAGCTGGAAATTTTTTCGACTCAGCACTGGGGTACGGTGTATCGTTGTACTTATCCTACACATGCAAAATGTGCCAAAAACAATATCCAAAATGTTGCCTGAGGTCGATTATGGTACATATTTGTTACCACTAAAAACATTCACCTGCCAAATATGGTTCCATTTAGTTGATTAGTTCGCGAGATGTGCAGAAATTTGTGCAGAAACATGTGCTTCCATAAGAGGGAGGGGCGTCGAACCATTATGGACATATTTATTACCCTTTAAAACATCCACATGCCAAATTCCTAAAGAGTGACATACATTTATTGGATTGAAGTGTTCATGTAAATCTATTTTTACAAATAAAAGTTTCATTCCGCGCCGAACACTCGACAGAAACGGACGTGCAAAGTGGTCGTTCTATTACAATCCGGTCTGTGTGTACGAATAGCCAAACAAAAGAGTGTATTATCCGCGCTAAAGGCCAACTAGATTGTGAGCTGTGTCACTACGTTCTGTACCCGGCTCGCAACTTTGGCTGTATTGGTACAAAATACCAGCTGCAGTTTTGATCTGTGCACAGTGAATAGATCTTTCGAGTTCAAGGCCATCAGTTGACAGTCGAGTCGTGTTGCTGTGCTGAGTGATCTCACACCCGGCTCACTGCTGGTGGCTGTATTGGTGCTGCTGTACTGATGCTGCTGGCTGCTTCGGGTGCAGCTCCGAACGATCGGACAACCACTGCTGGAAGGAAGAAGTAAATAGGTACGTGTTCTTGTCGGCGCTAGTGCGCTAGTGCGCTACATTTAGCGCGATGGATATAGATCCCTCACCTCCCGTGCCACCATCCCCGAACCCCCATGACCCAGACCCTTCTGTTACCCTCTCCCCTGTTAATTCTCCAGTCCTCCCTCGCCCCAGGCTTTACCCGGACGGATCTCAACAGGGCAGCTATACTGTTTATTTTCGTCCAAAGGCAGGAGTGAATTCAAAGCGATTAAACATACTGCAAATTTCTAAAGACCTGACGAAGGGGTACAAGGCCGTGACCGAAATTTCCAAGGTCCGACCTAACAAGCTCCGTGTTGTGGTCAGTGATCTGGCTCAGGCCAATGCAATCGCTTGCTCTGAACCCTTCACACGCGAGTATCGCGTTTACATACCCGCACGAGACGTGGAGATCGACGGTGTCATAACCGATTCGAGTCTGTCTGTCGAGAGTATCCTAAAAAGCGCAACCGGTTGCTTCAAAAATACTGAAACACAGGCGAAGATTTTGGATTGTAAGCAGTTGCGGTCCATGTCTCTCGTCGGCGGTAAAAAGTTTACACTCCGTCAGACTCGTTTCGCGTTACGTTTGCCGGATCTGCACTCCCTAGCCACGTCTCGATCGACCGGGTTCGTCTGCCTGTGCGATTGTATGTACCCCGTGTTATGAATTGCACCAATTGCAAGCAGTTAGGCCACGCAGCCGCCTACTGCTGCAATAAGGCACGATGTAGCAAGTGTGGGGAGACTCATACGGAAGATTCTTGCAGTGTTAATGCTGAAAAATGTATTCACTGTGGGGAAAACCAGCATGAGCTCTCCACATGCCCGGTGTACATGCAGCACAGAGATAAAATCAAGTGGTCACTTAAGGAGCGTTCAAGGCGTTCTTATGCTGAAATGCTGAAGAAGACCGTGACCACTTCTACCATAACATCGAACCCCTTTGATCTGTTGTCCTCTGATGAAACCGATTCTGACGATTCATCAGCGGGAACATCTTATGCCAATCCTGGGGAGTCTAGGAAGAGGAAAAATGTTTCTTCTCCTAAACTTCCCCGTAAAGGTCCTAAGATTTCCCAAAGTGTAATGAAAAGTACGAACAAACCAAACAGTGCTGCGGAAAAACCGAAGCAAACTCCTCCTGGGCTTGCAAATTTAAAGTCCCAGAAGGAGTTCCCAGCACTGCCAGGAACATCTAAAACCCCAGTTGTTCCTTTTGCACATCCAGTTGATGAAACAAACTCTGGATTAGTGAAATTTTCTGACATTGTGGACTGGATTTTTGAAAATTTTAATGTACCCGATCCAATAAAAAATTTTCTTACAGCATTCCTCCCAACAGTTAGATCATTTTTGAAGCAGTTGACTGCCCAATGGCCCCTCCTTGCAGCGATTGTATCCTTCGATGCCTAATTCAACTGCGTATATGAAGGATTCTATCTCTGTCTTACAGTGGAATTGTAGAAGTATTTTACCAAAAATTGATTCGTTTAAAGTTTTGATAAATAAAAACAAATGCGATGCATTTTCCCTTTGTGAAACTTGGCTTACTTCAAATATTGATCTAAACTTCCATGATTTTAATATTATTCGCCTTGATCGAGACACCCCATATGGAGGAGTACTTCTAGGGATTAAAAAGTGCTATTCTTTCTATCGTATTATTTTCCCCTCGATTCCAGGCATCGAAGTTGTCGCATGTCAAATGACAATACAAGGTAAAGAGCATTGTATTGCCTCAATATATATTCCTCCCAGAGCACAGGTTGGGCAACGGCTGCTCTTTGATTTAATAGAACTTCTTCCCTCGCCACGTTTGATTTTGGGAGACTTCAACTCTCATGGTGTGGCTTGGGGTTCTCCTTACAATGATAACCGCTCCACTTTAATCTATAACCTTTGCGATGACTTCTATGACTTTCGATGACTTCTTGGATCTATCCTTATGTTCGACGTCACTACGGTTGGATTGCACATGGAAGGTAATCGTCGATCCTCACGGTAGCGACCATCTGCCTATTCTTATTTCAATTACAAACGGGTCAACTCGCATGCGACCAATTGACATTCCGTATGACCTCACACGGAATGTCGATTGGAGGTTATACGAGGAAATGATTTCAAAAGCGGTCGAGACGATTCAACATCATCCACCACTTGAAGAATACAACCTCCTCGCGGGCTTGATTCTCGACGCCGCGTTGCAAGCCCAAACGAAGAAATATCCCGGCGTAATGATCAAAGAACGGCCTCCCACTCCGTGGTGGGACCAAGAGTGCTCCGATGTCTACACGCAAAGATCCGACGCGTTTTTGGCCTTCCAGAAGGGAGGTATACCTGGCGACTATTTACAGTATTCGGAGATTGATACCAAGCTTAAAAGTTTGGCTAAAGCAAAAAAACGCGGATATTGGCGTCGGTTCGTGAACGAGACGTCGAGGGAGACATCGATGAGCACTCTTTGGAACACAGCCCGAAGAATGCGGAATCGCGTAACGGTCAACGAAAGCGAGGAGTCTTCAAGTCGGTGGATATTTGATTTTGCCAGGAAAGTATGTCCGGACTCTGTTCCTGAGCAAAACATTGTTCGCGATGCGTCTCCGGGCCACGACGCGATAGAATCACCTTTTACGATGGCAGAATTTTCAGTTGCCCTCCTGTCCTGTAACAATAACGCGCCTGGGTTAGATAGAATCAAATTCAACTTGTTGAAGAATCTACCCGGCAATGCCAAGAGGCGCTTGTTGAACTTGTTCAATAAGTTCCTGGAGCAAAACATTGTACCGCAGGATTGGAGGTAAGTGAAGGTAATCGCCATCCAAAAACCAGGGAAACCAGCTTCTGATCACAACTCTTATAGGCCGATTGCAATGCTATCCTGTATCCGGAAATTGATGGAAAAAATGATATTCAAAAAATATCATCCGTCGTTGAGACCATTGGGTCGAATCAAATGGTCTACTATCAGATACTCAATTTGGCTTCCGCCGCGCCAAAAGGACGAATGATTGTCTTGCGTTGCTTTCAACAGATATTCAGCTGGCGTATGCTCGCAAAGAACAAATGGCGTCTGCGTTCTTGGATATTAAGGGGGCTTTTGATTCCGTTTCCATTGACATTCTTTCGGGTAAACTTCACCGACAAGGATTTTCTCCAATTTTGAACAATTTTTTGCACAATTTGTTGTCCGAAAAGCACATGCATTTTACGCACGGCGATTTGGCAACTTTTCGCATTAGCTATATGGGTCTCCCCAGGGCTCATGTTTAAGCCCCCTTCTTTACAACTTTTATGTAAATGACATCGACGAATGTCTGGCAAATTCATGCACGATAAGACAACTTGCAGACGACAGTGTAATCTCTGTTACAGGAGCCAAAGCTGCCGATTTGCAAGGACCATTGCAAGATACCTTGGACAATTTGTCTGCTTGGGATTTACAGCTAGGTATCGAATTCTCTCCGGAGAAGATTGAGATAGTAGTTTTTTCTAGAAAGCGTGAACCTGCTCAGCTTCAAACACAATTAATGGGTAAAACGATTTCTCAGGTTTTGGTACACAAATATCTTGGTGTCTGGTTCGACTCTAAAGGCACCTGGGGTTGTCACGTGAGGTATCTGATGAAAAAATGTCAACAAAGAGTGAATTTTCTTCGTACAATAACCGGACAATGGTGGGGAGCCCACCCAGGAGACCTTATAAGGATTTACCAAACAACGATACTGTCTGTTATTGAGTACGGGTGTTTCTGCTTCCGCTCCGCAGCAAACACACATTTGATCAAACTGGAGCGAATACAATATCGTTGTTTGCGTATCGCCTTGGGTTGCATGCAATCGACCCATACGATGGGTTTGGAGATCTTAGCTGGAGTACTACCATTGAAAACCCGCTTCTGGAGCCTGTCTTCTCGTATTCTAATCAAATGTGAGGTCTTGAACCGTCCCGTGATTGAAAATTTTGAAAGGTTAATCGAACTTAATTCTCAAACCCGTTTTATGACATTGTATTTCAATCACATGTCCAAAAAAATTACCCGTTCTTCGAATATTCCAAATCGTGTCGACTTATCAAATACTTCTGATTCTACTCTGTTTTTCGATACATCCATGATAGAAGAAACTCGTGGAATCCCGGATCATTTACGTGTGCAACAGATCCCTAAATTTTTTTCCAATAAATATCGAAACATCAACTGCGACAATATGTACTACACTGACGGATCACTTCTTGATGGGTCCACTGGCTTCGGTATCTTCAATAACAATTTAACCGTCTCCCATAAGCTCGATAATCCTGCTTCTGTTTACGTCGCAGAATTAGCTGCAATTCAGTACACCCTAGGGATTATCGAAAAAATGCCCACGGACCATTATTTCATCTTTACGGACAGTCTCAGTTCCATTGAGGCTCTCCGATCGATGAAAGATGTTAAGCACTCTCCGTATTTCCTGGGGAAAATACGGGAACATCTGAGTGCTTTATCCGAAAAATCGTATCAGATTACCTTAGCGTGGGTCCCTTCTCACTGCTCGATACCGGGTAATGAGAAAGCGGACTCTTTGGCTAAGGTGGGCGCAACAAACGGTGATATTTATGAAAGACCAATTGCCTTTAATGAATTTTTCGCATTTGTACGTCAGAATACGATCATCAGTTGGCAAAATTCTTGGACCAAGGGGGAACTGGGAAGGTGGTTACATTCCATAATCCCCAAGGGATCGACGAACCCGTGGTTCAAGGGGTTGGATGTAGGTCGGGATTTCATTTGCGTGATGTCCCGGCTTATGTCCAATCACTATAGATTTGACGCGCATCTCCGTCGTGTTGGGCTCGGGGAGAGTGGTATCTGTGCCTGTGGTGAAGGTTATCACGACATAGAGCACGTTGTTTGGTCATGCCCTGTACACCGTGACGCCAGGTCTAGATTAATAGCTTCCCTGCAGGCCGAAGGTAGGCAGCCGGCTGTTCCTGTTCGTGATGTCTTGGCGAGCCGTGACCTATCCTACATGTCCCTTATATACGTTTTCCTGAAATCCATCCACGCCCCAGTTTAGTCCTATCCCCTTCCACCTACATCCAACCAAACGACAAGAACACGTTAAGACCCCGGATCCGGAAACAGCAATCAGACCCGCACGATACTCTCAAGGCCCGATGGAAACAACCCAATATGCCAGTCCGTAATTTCTTGGCCCAGCAGCGGAACAAATTTAATATGCTGCTTACCTATGGCAATGAAAACCATCAAACAGCAAACCTGTGCTTTTAATGCAAAATATTCTAGCTTTAAGTTAGATTTAGTTTCAGCTCGTAGTCGGCAGCGAGGCGCCGTTAAACATTGAATTGTATTTGTGCCGTGTCAAATAAACTATAGATGAAGAAAAAAAAATAAAAGTTTGAATGAGAAAGGCTGGGTCTGACCGCTAGGTGGATTAATTTAGGTTTTTATTTATTTTGACGATGCTCGTTTTTTTAATTTCGAGTCTTTGTAAACTAGCAAAAGATACCTATGATCGATATCGTGTTTCAAAATTGAAGTATAGAGGTCACTGCATCAAGTTTCGACCGTCACAGCGTCTCCACAGCACGTGTTTACTCACGATTTCCCTTTGTTTAGTCGATAAGCCGTTTTCATTGTGAACGTTCCTTGTTAGAGTTTCTCTATACTTTTTAACTGTAAGTTATAATCAAAAGTACAAAAGTACAAAAGTAGTGAAAAATTTGCAACAGTTGCGTTGTTAAACAATTTCGAGTTGCAAAATGCCGATTTTTCATGGGTTCATCTTCACACGTACTGTAAAACAACCGAAACAACACATCAATCATAGTAAATTTGACAGCTCTATCAGTATAACTCCAACCGTGATGGCGAAAACAGTGAAGCTGTTCAGAACGGTACACCGCCGCGTCGAAAATAAACATCGTGCGGCAGTTCGTAAACATTGGATACGCCCGTTCCGGCATCTACAACGTCTTGGCACTGTCTCACCCTGGATGGCAACGACTGGCAAGGCACTTCGTATTTTACTTCCCCTACGAAGGAAGTTAGCTCCGAGGTGAAATTCGTTTCACACAGCAAGTTCCCCAAGAAGATGCTGCCTTGGCTGCCAATCAGCGAGAAGGAGATTTCAAAGCCGCTCTTCTTTCGCTCCGAACTGGTCGTGAACGGGGAAATTTATAAGTCGGAAGTTGCGTCGTTCATCTAGAAATATCATAAGGGCGAAGACGTGGTGCTCTGGTGGCCTTGACCCACTACTGGAAGCGATCGTTGGAGGAGATGGAGCCGCTGAAAGTGAACATCGATGTGATACCCAAGTCGACGAAACCGCCCAACGTCCCCCAGCTGCGTCCTATCGAGATTTTCTGGACAAACCTGAAGCGTAAGATCTACTCCAACAATTTTGTTTCGAAAACTGTGGACAAAAAAAGAACTTGAAAACATGCCAGAACGCATGTTTTCGTCAGCCATGGCGAATGTTCCGGTTAGCTGCTGGGAGGCCTCTCGCAAAGGCGTAGATTTTTTTTTGCATGTAAGCTTCCATGGGAAATTTATCAAACTCAAATATCTGCCTTAGTATTTTTTATCACCATCCGAAATAAGTAAATTTTTTGAATGAAAACGTTAACTGACACTGAAGCCATAACTAAAAAGAAAACAGGGTTTTGATAAAAGTATTCAGCAGACGTGATTCTAAACTTTTACGAGTAAAGTTTTTTTAAGCAATTTCTTAGTTACCGCGACGACGCGAGACAGGAAATAACACTTATTATTCTTACAAAACATAAAAAGGAGTAAATTTACCTTTTTCGTTGACCGGTTTCGGGCTACGATCTTGCCCATCAGCTGGACGATGTCCAGTTAATTAAATTAATTTACCAAAGTAGTCCAATACCCTCCACATTCAGGTTCAAGTATGCGTTACTTTACATATTCTTCGCCCGCTTTCGGCTGTCGGTGAACGAAGCAAAACCTGGTAGATGAAGTAAGCATTTTCGTTTTCGAACACGTTTTTTTCAAGTACTCCTACTAGTCGAGCAATTTTAGTCGAGTACTTCTACTTGCAACCAGGAGCTCGCGTACTCATTCACAGTCGCTGAGTAGCAAGACAAAAGGGTTTATGCGTGCCAGTGCGGCAGCAGCAGCTACTCCGGCGGGTACATGAAGAAGAAAGAGTATCTCGAAAGCCTGTGTGCAATAGACTTGAGAAGGGTAGCATATATCTCGTTTTCAAGCAGAATGGAGGAGAAAAGTTTTGCCTCTCGCTCGCAACGCTGGTTACTAGAAAAAGAAGGTTATAGCTTTTTGACCATTCCCGTAAACTTTGGTGGTCCTAGCCTACTCGGAAGTGCGCCAAAAGATCGCAGAGTACTTGCTGGCCGGGTTCGTCACTTCTACATTTGCTTACGAGAAACCTCATTCAAGTCTTTGAAGACTTTACGAATTCCCGGTCTCTGAAGACTTTACGAATTCCCATAAGGTCACCAGAGTTTTTGAACATGTGTACTGAATATTTCCGAACAAACTCAAGAGCAGTTCTATTTCCACCTGCAAATCAAAATAACCATCAGAAAATAAATCAATGGATGAAAAATAGTTCACTGATTCAGAAAATTCGATAGTTGAATTGAGGAATCTCATTCGACAAAAAGCAAATGCAAATGAAAAACCACCTAAAAATGTTTTCAGAAAAACAAATAAAGGATCCGGTGCAAAGCCACGACTGCAAGCTTGACGAAGAACTAGATATGACTGTTTGTTACGTTATTTGCATTGTTGCATTCACACATTATATTATTTCTGTGTACATTACTTGCATTGTATACGTTCTCCTTTTCAATATTTTTTTTGAATGAAGGACACTAAGATTACGATAGACTATATATCGATATGTTTATATCAATAACCGAATGGTGACAATTTTGAACTTCAAAATGCCATCTAAAGCTGATTTCTAATTTCCGGACATTCGATTCCGAAAATATCTATATTGGAGAGTACTTGGCTTTTTTTGGTAGTTTGTCATGAACAGCATGTCACCGTCTTGAAAAACAAATCCAGGTTCTAAAAATACCCATAACGGATGGTATTAAGCCTTGTTCTTAGTTCTGGTTAGTCATAATTTGCGTTTGAAGCAAGGCTCTACAATTTTCAATAGTACAAGAGTTGGCAGCATCATAAAATCACAATTTCCCACACTTTGATAAACGCGTAGCTAATTTTTCAATCGAGTTCTGTAAGAATGCGGCAAATCTGTTGGAAATTGACTAAGTTCTGAGGATTTGAAAGTGGACAATTTTCGTGACACTCTCGATATTTTCGGTCTTTCAATTTACACCCCTATTCCAGAAAGTTGCCGTAAGACGTAGATCTACGCCCAAAAATAACATTGACTGTTTTTAACTCAATCGAAGACACCATTCTACACTGAAAAGTTTTAATGAACAAAGTGTTAGGTTTGACATTATAGGATTTTTTTAACTAAATTTTACGTAGTCGCTTTAATACTTTGCATTTCACCCCAAGAAGGTAAGACTTTTATGATGAAGTCCCTTACCTTCATTAGTTCAGCAGACCAAATCTCGTAAAGACACGTAAACACGTTTTCCGTGGATACACTGTCTTTGCTGAAACAATGACACAGTAAGTCTTTCGATGTTTCTACTTCGAATCTCTTTGGCCAATTTCAAATGAAGGGAATAGCACTCTAAAAAAGTGACTGAATTTAATATACTAGAGACGTTTTATACTATTATTTATCCATTCCAATTCCATCTTCTTAATGAGAAAAGGAGGAGTTAAAGTTCAAGTTCTAATTTTGACCTCATGACTTTTGGGAGTCGATCGGAATTTGACACATTGCTTTAAAAAAGCTATGTCTTTATAAATTCTTGCTATTTTCTTCCTCAACCCCAAAAACTTATTCGGCTCAAAAGGCTTGGAAACCATGTGAAAATTCATTAATTCTTACGCGAGCTATTGACAGAATCTCCACAATATTACACTACACTTTTATTTCACTTCACTTTTTAATTCTATCACTTTTTCACTTTAAACCTGTCTTCTATTTAAAAGCTGACAAGGTGAACAATATTGTTATTTTGAACAAAAATGACTACGATCAACAAATGTTGGAGGAAATTAATAATGGCCCATATAGACAACAGAGAGTCAACCCTCTTGCCAACATGGTGAAAAATTTTGAAAAAATTATAAAATAATCCCATTTTTGGTGATGCTTTAAAGAGTCTTCGTGTTTCAAACCCTCCTCTCCCTAAAATAAAGGGCCTTCCTAAAGTTCATAAACCTGGTAATGAAATGAGAGAGATCGTTTCTGCTGTGGGGCACCAACTTAAAAATTGGCAAAATGGTTAGTCAATGGAATTTCAATCAATGCCGAACGAATTTTCTAGTCGATCTATTAAGAGCACAGGAGATATTGTTGAAAATTTAAAATCCTCGGGGGTATCAATACTGACGTGATAATGGTTTCTTTTGATGTCACAGCACTCTTCCCAAGTGTTCCAGTGAAAGAAGCTATAAATCTTCTGGAAGATTGGCTTCTCTCCCAACGATGTGATAACCTTTGGAAAACTAAAGTACGCAGTTACTTGAAGTTAACTCGACTTTGCATGGAAGATAATTATTTTTCATTTCGTGGGAAATTTTATAAACAAACAAAAGGAGCACCGATGGGGAATCCGCTTTCACCTTTCCTATGTGAACTATTTATGGCACATTTCGAAAATTAACTAAAAGAGAAAGACTTCTTACCAGATCGTTGGTGGAGGTACGTGGATGATATTTTTAGCATTTTAAAACAGGGTGACTTAGAAAGTTTTATTGAAATTTTGAATGGTATTCATAAGAACATCTGATTTACTTTGGAAATTAAACAAAACAACAGGCTTCCTTTTTGGATGTAGTTGTTGTTGAAAACCCTAACCACTTTGAATTCCAAACCTCTCAGTAATGAAGGGAAGAAATATGAAATGGAATATATTTTTGAAATTGATGAGCAGAACGGATATAACAGAAGAACCATCGAAGCTATTTTAAAAAGAAACGAACCCAATACAGGAAATCTTACACAACACTCACACCGCTAACAGAAGATCGGAAGAGAGTAGTTGTTGAATATGATGTTAATTTTACTCATCAACTTCGTAAAAAATTGGGAAATTTGGGATGAATATTATCTACAGTAGTAGAAATAGCCAACTTAAAACAAGATTGGGTTGTACTAAAGACACTATTGACAAATTACACAGGGCAGGTGTTTTTAAAGTTGCATGCCCACATTGTGATAAGGTTTACACTGGCCAAACCAGAAGAAATTTGGACATCCGGTTAAGGAACATACTTCAGAACTCATAAAGGCTAAAAAAGACTCGGAAAAGGGAATAACTCACCATTTCAGATCTAAAATATCCGAACATATTTAACATGAAGATCACCCTATGACTACCGACAATATTAGTCTAGTTCGATCTGTAACATACCCTTGGAAATTAGATGTCGCAGAAAGTTTGGACATTTTCAAACAAAGCCCAGCTACTCTTCTTAGCAGAGATCAAGGTTATCATTTCTCATGGCTTTTCAAATGTCTGCCTTAAATCCCCCGACAAGGCACGGATCACCAGAGGCCGCACGTTCCTCTACCTAACTCAAGTTGTTTTTTTTTTCAGATTGACTTGAACTGTCCTACAGTACGGTCACATTCAGGGATGCCACATGTACAGATTAATCTGTATTTTACAGATTTTTGGTCGAAGTAACGGTACAGAATCTGTATATACAGATATACAGATTTTCGTCGAAAAGTACAGATAAACAGATTTTTCGAAATTAACATTAATTTTTAAAAACAATCCAAATTTTATTTCATTGAATATTAAGCAAATTGAACATATTTTCAACTCCTCACACGTTTTAAGCTAAAAATTTTGTTTATGTACCATAAAAACTTAAAAAATACCAAGTCCTTTATGTTTAAACAATACAGATTTTTTTTACAGATATTTTTGTTCCAGCTACAGATGCTCAGATTTTTTCAAGGGAAAACACAGATTTAAATGTGGCAACCCTGGTCGCATTTTACCAACAGCTCGAGGCTAAGTCTTAGACTACCGAGAGATATTGAAATTTTGTTTTTCGCTTTCAACAGGCAATCTTCTTGAAAGACTACCTGTTGAAACGCAAAGTAATATAATGTTTTTAACGTTAACGAGTGTTTAGTGAGTAAATTTGGTTTGAGATATTTCTACTTAAATTCTATTGTGAAGTGAAAGTGTAGTGAAGTTTTCCAGTTATGCCTGGAAAAAATAAAAAAGCTCGCTTTGATGCGGCTTCAAGGAAACGTGAGGCATCTCCTCCAAGTGACACTGAAATTTCGACTAACAGGTATGATATTCTTTCTTCCGTTGGGGATCAAGAAATTCAAACTTCTCATACTGTGCATAAAGCCGTTATGAAGAAGGTTAAAGTTCCACCTATTGTGGTATTTGTAGCCAATTTTAAAGCATTTCGATCAGAGCTTTCATCGTTTCTGTCGGATGTGAAAGTTAATTTTCAGATTGGCCGCCAAGGCGAAATTCGTATTTTGGCCGAATCTTTTGATGGCCATAAACATCTTTCACAGTATTTGACTGAAAAGATGTATAAATTTTATTCTTTTGATGCCAAAAACGAGAGACCGTTTAAGGCTGTTTTAAAAGGTCTTTCAAATGACCAAACTATTGAGGAAATTAAAGAATGTTTGTCAGAATCACTTGGTTTTGCTCCCAACCAAGTAATTTTGATGAAACGAAAGGCAAATGCCAAAATTAATCAAACTGGAATACACCAGGAAAATTACTTAGTACATTTTGATCGTACTAAAGTAAATAATTTGAAATGTTTGGAAAAAGCACGTGTTTTATTTAACGTACGAATAAAGTGGGAAAATTTCAAGAGACATGGAGAAATCCATAATCTTACTCAATGTCGGAATTGTCAAGCCTATGGTCATGGAACTCGAAACTGCCATATGGCGGCCAAATGTATGATTTGTGGTGACACTGGTCACACGAAAGATATCTGCCCCGTGAAAGAGACCACCAATAGTTTCAAATGTGTAAATTGTGGGGGAAATCACAAATCTAATTTCTTTAATTGTCCTGTAAGGTCAAAAATTATTGCTTCCAGACAACGTAGGAATTCTAAGCAACCTGTTGTCAATGTGGGTATACAAAAGACTTTCAATACTGTTCAGGCATCACCGGCACTTTCACTAGCAGGTGTGTCTGTAGGTAATAATTTAAATTCAGATAACAAATTTCAGGCAAAAAATCCTGTTCAGGTAACACCAGGCTGTTCATTTGCCAGTGTCCTTACAGGTAATATTTCAAATTCAAACAGTAACAAACCATTCGTGTTTGGTGCTGAAAAGTCAGCCAGTATTGATTTAGGTAGTCCAACTTCAGAAAAGATTGAATACCTACAACAATCCATGCTGCAGCTAATGTCCGTTTTGTTGAACTGTAACTCGATGTACGAGGCTGTTCAAGAAGGTATAAAATTTACAACTAATATTGTTATGAAATTGAAATTCAGCAATGATTTTAAATAATGCTGTAAATTTTCTAAATTGGAATGCTCGCTCTTTAAAAGCGAAAGAGGATGAATTTTTCAATTTTTTAACAGTCCACGATGTGCATATTGCAGTTGTGACTGAAACGCTTTTAAAGCCAAATATTAAACTCAAAAAGAACCCAAATCACATGCTTCATAGGTTTGATAGAATTGATGTTGCCGGTGGTGGAGTTGCAATAGTTATCCACCGTCGAATAAAACATCGTGTTTTACCCCATCTTGAAACCAAAGTTATCGAGAGTTTGGGAATTGAAATTGAAACAAGTATTGGCATTTTATTTATAGCCCAGTGTATTTGCCTTTTCAATGCACTGGTGAGCGAAACAATTATTTCAAGGGAGATTTGCAAAAACTCACAATAAATAAATCTAAATTTTTAATCATCGGTGATTTTAATGCGAAACATCGATCTTGGAATAATGCTCAAAGCAATTCTAATGGAAAAATATTGTTTAATGATTGCTCGGCTGGATTTTATTCAGTTTTATTTCCAAATGGTCCTACATGTTATTCTTCTATTAGGAATCCATCTACAATTGATTTGGTACTAACAAATCAAAGTCATTCATGCAGTGATTTATTAACTCATGCTGACTTTGATTCTGATCGTCTTCCCATGACATTTTCTATTTCCCATGAAACTATTTTAAATCCCACTAGATCTGTGTTAAATTATCACAAGACTAATTGGGATAGATATCGTTCTACGATCGAAGAAAATTTGAATGATGATATTATTTTACAAAACAGTGCTGACATTGACAGAGCATGAGATAATTTTAGCAGCTTAATACTCAATGCCCGGAATTTAGCAGTTCCTAAGGCACGAGTGAAATTTAATGCACCAATTATTGACAGTGAACTTCAACTTCTTCTACGTTTGAAGAACATACGGAGACGTCAATACCAAAGATCTCGTGATCCTGCTTTGAAAATTATTTTTCAAGAATTGCAAAAGGAAATTAAACATAGATTCACTCTTTTGCGAAATGAGAATTTCATGAGAGAAGTTGAACAACTAAAACCTTATTCAAAACCTTTCTGGAAGCTTTCGAAGGTTCTTAAGAAACCTTCGAAGCCCATTCCAGTCCTTAAAGATGGTGATTGCATTTTTCTAACGAATGAACAAAAATCTTAAAAACTTGCTCAGCAGTTTGAGAGCGTTCATAACTCCAATTTGAACGTAGTAAGTCCTATTGAAAATGAAGTAAACCAAAAGTATGATCAGATCACCACCCAAGAATTTCTTTCTGAAGAGGTATTGGAAACAAACTTGAATGAGGTGCGAACTATTCTCAAAAAATTCAAAAACATGAAAGCACCAGGAGATGACGGGATTTTCTATATCCTTATTAAAAGACTTCCCGAAAACTCTTTAAATTTTTTGATAAAAATTTTTAACAGATGCTTTGCACTAGCACATTTTCCTACGAAATGGAAAAATGCCAAAGTCACTCCAATTTTAAAATCCGAGAAGAATCCAGCTGAGGCATCAAGTTATCGACCAATCAGTTTACTTTCCTCTATTAGCAAACTTTTTGAAAGAATAATTCTCAATAGAATGATAACACACATTGATGAGAACTCAGTTTTTGCAAATGAGCAGTTTGGTTTTCGCCATGGGCATTCCACTACTCATCAGTTACTTAGAGTAACAAATATGATTCGAACTCAACTCCATCAATGAGTTCGAGCATCTTGTAATCTGTGTAAAGTAATCGGGACCAGCCACAAAAGACAAACATTCCTGTCGCAGTGGCGCTTTCTACCCAATGCCCTTCAGGCATACAAAAAAAAATGATTCGAACTAATAAATCTGACGGCTATTCGACTGGAGCAGCTCAACTAGATATAGAAAAGGCATTCGACAGTGTTTGGCATAAAGGTTAAATAGCTAAAATGTCAAATTTCAGTTTTCCGCTTTACCTGACAAAAACGATACAAAGTTATTTAACTGACCGCACTCTTCAGGTTAACTATCAAAATGGTAAATCTGATAGATTGCCTGTTAGAGCTGGTGTGCCTCAGGGGAGTATCTTGGGCCCAATCTTATATAACATTTTTACTTCTGATCTTTCTGATTTACCACCAGGTTGTGAGAAATCTCTGTTTTGTGACGATACAAGCATTTCCGCAAAAGGAAAAAGCCTTCGTGTTATATGCAGTCGGCTACAAAAAAGTTTAGATATATTTTCTTCATACTTGCAGAAATGGAAGATTTCCTCTAATGCTTCTAAAACACAGTTAATTATTTTTCCTCATAAGCCAAGAGTTTCATTTCTCAAACCCACCCAGAGCCACGTTATTAAGATGAACGGTGTGGTCTTAAATTGGTCTGATCAAGTTAAATACTTAGGGCTTATTTATGATAAGAATCTTACTTTCAAGGAGCACATTGAAAATATCCAGTCAAAGTGCAATAAGTATATCAAATGTTTATATCCTCTTATCAACAGGAATTCTAGACTTTGTCTCAAGAATAAACTGTTAATTTACAAACTAATTTTTAGGCCAGCAATGTTATATGCAGTTCCCATCTGGACAAGTTGTTGTACAACCAGGAAGAAGACACTTCAAAGGATTCAGAATAAACTTTTGAAAATGATTTTGAAGCGTCCTCCCTGGTTTAGCACGAACGAGCTGCATAGGCTCACTAATGTAGAAACATTAGAAAATATGTCAAGCCAAATCATCAACAAATTCTGACAAAAATCGTTGCAATCCTCAATTGCAACGATTAGCTCACTTTATAGTCAGTAAGATAGTTTTAAGTTTATTTTAAGTTTTGTTTTATTCCTTTTTTTTTCCTTGACAAGTAGGTTTAATAATTTTCCTACAATTACATTAACTTAACTGCAACTGCGAAAGCTAATAACATTCAATAATATAAAAAAGCGTACAAATATATATATATATATATATATATATATATATATATATATATATATATATATATATATATATATATATATATATATATAATAGTGTTGAAATGTCACCATTTGTGGCAGAACACACAATACTAATTCTGAATAGATATTAGTACATAAATAAATCATTACAAACATTCCTCCCCTATTGAAAAAAAAAAAATTAACTCAAGTTGTTTACGTTCTCTGACTTAATATTTGTCCAATTCCTGTACCGATTAGGGTTCGCTATTTCCTCAGCAGTCCATCTAAGCACTGAAGAAAGCGCTATGTAAGCGTTGAAATGCGCATTTGCAAGTGATAAGTGGAAAGTGAAAAAGTGATAGAATCAAAAAGTGGAGGGAAATTAAAGTGTAGTGTAAAAAAAACTTAGTTAATAATCATAGAGAAAGTAAGCAAAGAGAGTCTCTCAACGTTACTTAGGTTTTTTCGAAAATCTTCGCAAGAAATGTCATCTGTTCGTTGACCTATTTTTCTAAGGTGATACCTACTCGACAATGTCAAGAAGTCAGTAGGCCAATGTCAAGAAGTCAGTAGGCCAGTAAACGTACTCAGATCAGCTTTATTCATACTGAGCAGGTTGCGTGTGATTGTATTGAGCAGGCCATTTTCAATTTGAATGAAACTTTGCACACGTATTTGGCTAAGCAAACTGAACATTTTTCACAGATGGAGAGATTTTTTAGACCCATAATTTATTTTCTGAAAATTCAATCTTCCATAAAAAATTTGATTTTCATTTCTCCATCCTAGACTTTTTTTAAATGTTACGTAATATCTTAATAAAGTTACGTAATATCTTCAAGTTTCTTCAAAAAAAAAATAAAAAAATCAACACTGTTTTTAGATCGAAATTTAGTGTTCATTTTCAATTTTTTTTAGGACGAAAAAAAAATTTCTGTGGTGTTTATTTTTTTTGTGAGGCATTATTAATTTCCTACAACGCATTCTCAGACAGTTTTCCTATACAACCAACGGTTTCTGAGCCACAATGGCAGAATTCATATACCCATCTAGAAAATAACTCATGGGTCTAAAAAATCTCTCCATCTGTGAAAAATGCTCAATTTGCTAGGCCAAATACGTGTGCAAAGTTTCATTCAAATCAAAAACGGTCGATTAAATTATTGGGTATTTTCAGGTCATTTGAGATGATTCTACTCTATTACATGTCGTAATGAATGGTTTAGATTGTCTTTGTTTCCCAGCCTCTGAGCTCTGAATTTAAACAGGGTGTATACCCCACAAAATGACTCCGGCCCGACGAGTGTAGTTGAAGAGTCAATTTATACCGATAGTTTCAATAGTTGATTGTATAAAGACGATTGTTCAATAAAGAACATATGATAGAGTGGCTGAAAATATCAAGAAAACAATGCAGATATATTTTAAGTGGAGCACAGCACATATCTGATATTACTCCCAGTTAAATACCTCAAAACGAAATTTGTTACATAAAGCTAAAGGAAAACTTCCCTCGGCCAACCTTGAGCAAACGATTCCAAACTGTTTTAATTCTGCTCTGTAGTCCTACATTGTTGAACGCATCTGCCAAAGTGCAAATGGATTTTGATGTCGGAAACGCAACAAACATTACACTTTGTCAAAGACCCAACGCGTACAGGGAAGTGATAAGAGTGCGTAAACGCACTTTTCCTCGCAGGCTTATCAGCGTGTTCGCGTTGGCAGAGCCGCTATCTGCAAACTGGCCAGCGAAAAAGAACGTGCGCTCTACCATCATCGCCTAATTACATTCCGGTTGCGTACTCCATTTCAAAGGTGTCAGTAATATGTATGCTTTTTTTCATGATTTCTTCACAGCACTGGGAAATGCGTTATCGTAAGGAGAGGTGTAGGAGTTCGATAAGCAGTGTATGCTTCACTGCACCCTGGCAGCACCAATTCAACACAATTAGAGTTAGCAAAGAACAAAGCCAGGTTAAAAACAAAGCCTTGATGTTACCCGTTCTTTTTTTAAAGCTTGGTTTGGATCATTCTACATTTTATTGAAAGTACTACTGTTAGATTTTTCCCAATCAATAACGCAACTCGTTACAAAATACTCAGCGAAAGAATCACGAAAACAAACTAAAGTAATGGTAAAAAGATTCAAACTGATCAACTTATTTTAATAGCGATATCTCTAATTACTATAAAAAAGTTGCCATACCATACAACAGAATTGCACTAACCCTGTTACAGGTATGACACTGTAACACAATGGTATTTTTTGAGTCAGGTGTCGAACGGCTTTCACCGGCACTAATCCGTGATCACAAGCTCAAGGAAATCTTGAAGATTTACACCTCCGATGGCGCTACGTCACAAGCGCTATAAATCTACACGGAGATAACCTTAAAAGTATTCTATTTATAAGTTATCACTCAAGTCAACTCGCCCGCGTTGCGTAAAACTGTTCGGTATGCTTATTACTAACCGCCTTCAACGCCATTCTTTGCAAGCACACATTTTTCTCGTCAAATCCAATAATGCTTTTTTCGGAATCTTCAAATAAATATCTTTTTTTTTCGTTTCTGCCAAGCCTGTTCTACAAGTTCACCACCTAGCTGCCAAGTCGCATGTAAAAGTCAAGGTCAATCGATGGATTTACATCATCATCGAATTAAGTTAGGAACAAATTTGTCTCTGCATGCTTCCTTATAGTCGTTGGAAACATTCAATTGTGTTTGTTGAAGTTTCCAAATAAGCACCCGTTCCGGCTGATTCGACAAAATAAACTGCGCTGTAAGCTGTAAGCTCAAAATTATAGCCGCTTACAGCGACAGAGGATTCGTATCTCCGAATTAAAATGCGTTGGCGAAGCAAAATCAGAAAACGCACTCCTCGTCGCGTCAGTAGCGCTGTCCAATTCGCTACACACCGCAGACACGTGGTAGGGACTAGCTGACTAAATGAAACTGCGCCACCAAAACGACCACAAACGACGCTAGTGATTCTGCAAAACTAACTTCTACGGTTCAGATTCTTGATTTTGATGGATTTTGATTTTTGGATTCATTTTGATACAATTTTTGCGAATCTGCTGAAAGACATCCGCACTTCCAAAAAATACTGTCAATTAAAAACGATGTGTTCTTTATTTCAAAAATCATTCCGGCTAAGTCTAATTGATCCGTGATTTGGTGTGAAATTGTTTACTCCGGAAACGAAAAATCTTAGCAGAATTCTAGCCATAGAAAAAACTTTCGTTGAAATATTTTTCTTCAACCACAAACGGAGGGAAGGGATGAACATAGGAAAAACACGAACTAATCCACATCCCGGTGTGATAAGGCCATTCTCGAACGAGCTTTATTATTTGTTAAATTACATTTCAATTATCAATTCAAAAATATAACTGTCTAAAAAGCTCTGCATTTTTTTATCTGGATGAACATTTTTTGCAACCAACAGCGAAACTGTGATAAAATATTTAAATATTTATAACTAAAATCGACGAATGAGTGGCATGACATTTAAATTGACATATTTGTTTTACTAAAAAAAACTTCTAAATCTCTACAAAAATCTTAGATACAGCCCTTCAATGTCACAATCAGGTTATTGGTAGCATTTCTCAAGCTCTCCCACCACCCAACAAACATTGGCCTGATATCTTTGACGACATCGGGCAGATTGTTAGTTTTATTATTGCGGAAGTTTCAGCTTTAGTTGATGAAAATGTGCAATCGGGTCAGCTGCCACACATTGGTGACAAAGTCATAGGCTATGAATTAGTAAACTGATCGACTAAATTACCATAACAAACGACATTTACTCAAAAGAAGTAAAATAAATATAAAAATCGAAGTTTTCAGCAAGTACAACCACAATAAAACTGAATGCACTTGCTTACCCAGATGGATCAAAAGCTGTTTCACTAAGCCGTTTTAGGAAACATACCCAAAGCGTTTTGTGCGTTCCAACTCATTATATGGACAGCCGGATTCAGCTGCTTTCTTGTCTGCCGCCCTGCTAATCTATTCGCTATCCTGACTGAAACCTGTTGGACAGGTTTTGCACACGCACAGGTTTGCTACGGAAGGTAAGAAAATTAACGTTTCAGGGAGGTCGACGGCTTACATGTTTCTTTACTTAGTTCTTGTGAGTCGCACCACAAACGCATGATGCGTGAGGGAGCCGTTTTCGCTTCGCGACAAACTCAACCCGAGTCTGAGTTGCAAGCGATCCGAGTTTTTACACCAGCTTGTGGAAGGTGGAAACATGCCACGCCACCTATTGTTACAGCTGATGTGAACAGATTAGGCTAGGTTAATCTTTGGCTAGCGTGGTTAAACGATAATCAAACTTACGATTGTAAACAGAAAACCGTCGACATTGTTACCTTGACGGGTACAGCTCCTATTTTAGTGAAAAGTTTGATAACATCAAAACGAATAACTACATTATTACTACTCGTTTAAAATGAGTGAAAACTCTTTAACTGAAAAATGGAATCACAGCAAAGAATAACTCGATCTAGTTTCTTTGTCAAAAATGATATTGAAAATAACATTTTATTTAATGTTATGATTGACATACAGGTCGGCCTCGATTATGCGGAACATCAAAAACTATTTTCGTTCCGGATAATCGAGTTTTCCGGATAATCTAATCACAGAAAAAAATATTCAAATTTGCTATTAACGAACATAAAAAAAAATTTTTTTTTTTTGTATTTTACTTGTATGATGCAGTGGCGTAACCAGAAATTATTTCTAAGGCGAAAAGGGGTAAAATCTTGAGAAGCAAAAAAATAAATTGGACATTGGTTGTTTTCACATGATTCGAACATGTCCCAAACATGCCGGAAATGACATAAACGGTCACAAATATGCCAGAAGGGATGGCAAAGGTGAAATTTCGGAATAAAAATTAAAAACGAACACCAAGAAAATAAAATTCCGAATAATCGAGTCTCAAATTCCGGATAATCTAATTCTGGATAATCGAGTTTCCGGATTATCGAGTCTCCGGATAATCGAGTCCGACCTGTACTGGAATTATCAAAACTTATTTTATTTCTCTGATTAACCCCCTGATTGGCCTCGAGGTACGATGTGGGTCTAACAAGCCAGTATATTCGTATGCTCAAATCTCAGCTGGGGCAGACTATAACAAAAGGATTAATATCAAATTGGAATACAGTACAGTGATTTTTCGATTTTATCACAGTCAAAAAAATTTGGCGAAACTGTGAATTTCTCACGGCTATTAGGGTAACGGGGGTATTTTGGCCCACATGCATATTTTGGCCCACCCGGTAACACTTTACGCATTTTATCTGATAAATTCAATGAATATTAGAAAACTATGCATGCAACATTGAATAACACACCTAAGAATCATACTACACTATAATTTTCGGCGAAAGACTGGCTCTAGGTAGTGTTATTTTGGAATTAGTTCATACATATTCAAAGTCATGGCTGAGTCAACCCAAAGTCAAGAGGAAGTGGTAACATACAAGTCAACGTCCGGAAGCTATTGTAACAAATATGTATGTTTTTGAAACAATTCGTTGTTGTAGTAACATCAATGAAATGTCATAGAAACAGTTTTTATACTCTAACACGTTGGAAATAGTTGAAAAAGTGATTTAACGCATGGCCGAAATATGTTTGCCTCTTTCTGAAGCAAACATATTTTGGCCATGCCAAGTTTTGACATCTCTTTGATTACCGTTCGGCCGTTGCACGTGAACAAAGAAGCAGCTTGTGACAATTTACAGGTAATTACTTCTTAATTTATCACATTTAACTATATGAAATTAGATGAGAATGCCTGTCAAACTGCTATAAGCCAAATCATTTCATTTTTAGATGCCTAAAATTTACAAAAATTCACAGCAGAAGGATGTTCTCCTCAAACCCACTATTTTTGCTCTAAAAATACCGATGATGATCTTAAATATAATAAGTCCGAACTGTTTCCATACACGTCTGTAGAAATAAAGGTGGGCCAAAGTAAAAATTTGGTGGACCAAAATATGTTTTTAGTACTTCGTAGAAATTTTGATATTTCTAGGATATTTTTCAATATATTGCATTGTTGAACGGTGTATATTAAAATAGACACTTAGCTTTTAACAATGGTATAATAGAATAGGTATTTATGTTGAAAAATTGTGTTTGTTTTTAATGAACTGTGCGAACACTTCCCAAAGCTGGCCAAAATACCCCCGTTACCCTATACATGCAATATCAATATGATTTGTACTGCCCATTCTTTACCATAGCCAGCAGAGTCTAATGCTTGTTTATGTGAAATTGTGGAGCCGCTAGATTTTATAATTTTTAAAGTTTTAGAGTTTCAAAGTTTTAGAGTTGTTAACCGATCTTTTCTCTCAACTGCTCGAATAATACGTAATTATTGCTTCAAAGTCAATGAAATACGTATTTCACGGTTCATTTTTCTTAAAATTATGACACAAATTATTTGTAACAGATATGAAACTTGGTTGCCTTAGAAAATTGATCTAATGAATTGAGTTCATAAAACTATACACATGCAAGGACACAAGGCACAAGTGAAAATGACGTTTCGAATTTTCTACAACTGGAAGTACATTATTTTTGATTTAAAGTTTTTTTTAAAAGGCGTGAGAAAAAAAAACGTGAGAATCGAGCGTGAATTTGGCGAGTAGTGATAAAAACGACTGTTGATAAAAGTGAAAAAGCACTTTATAGCCTCTGGACCATTAAATTCTAAGGCGACTGCATCCAGAGCTTTAACTTACCCTTTTTCTCAAGCTCGTGTGATCCGAAATGTTTTTTTATTCTCAGGTAATCTCTCGGTTTCATCAATATCAAACTCAGTCCTTTTATACTGTGAGGGGATCATGCTTTGCAAACATAACATTCTCAACATAACCTTAGAAAGCAATTGACGTAAGAACCGGTTAAGGTGAAACGATGTTGAAACCACAAATGGCCGACTTTGCTACACACCGCAGTTTAGTGCCTTTGAAAATTCGAAGCGGTGGCTCGAAGTCTACCATTTTTAGCTTCAACACCGTTTCACCTTAAGCTGTTGCGCAAGAGCAGTAATTTCTCCGACAAAGTTGTAACTTGTACTACTCAAGCACTTCAAGTTCGTCATACAAAGTTGTTCAAATTTGTGCGACTTACGGAAAAAATGAGCTCAAGTGATAATTACAACCTTGAATTAAAGTGGCAAATAGCTGTTAAAGTATAAAAATACAGGTGTTTTTGGTACAATTTATATTCATCACCACATATTCATCACCATCACCATATATTCGTCCTAAACTATTCGTCCTATTTGGAATACTTGTTTTCTAAATTAGGCATACTGAAATCATTTTAAATATTTTTTATTGGCAATAATATGGCCAGTAAACGGCTAAACAATACGTACCTACCATTCCGAAGGTAAGTACATTCCGTTTTTGCAACTATACAATAGATCCGTGTAGGAATCACTGGTGGACTTTTAACCTCGTGTCTAATAACTCCTATCCCTAACTTCACGTGCCCTCGTGTCTAATAACTCCTATCCCTAACTTCACGCTAACTAGTAACTTTGAGAAAGATGGGAAAACCAACCCCAGTGCGATCTCTGGTCGTTTGCTGGTAGAGACGGGGGGTCTTCTTCAGAAGCCAATCCGAGGATCTGACTTCTATGTTAGGAGCGGCTCAAAACAGCATCTGTTCTCCATGTATTGTTAGTGCACTCAGCACTCTAAACACTCCAAACATCTATTACTCCCTTATAGTTAGATTGTAGAACTGCACAAATGTGCACAGCCCTCACCTCGGAAGCACCGATGATGGTAAAAATAAATTCGTGAATACGACCGCTGCCCAACACATGATATCAAGATTATTGTCCAGCAAGAGGAACAGTTCCCACCGACAATTGGAAAATTCAGCGTACATTTGCTGACTAACAGAAATGACCTAAGACATATCGACTGCCAGGAATATGGCCGTACGTAGTAGGTAGCTTTTTAAAATCAGCATCTATATCAGAGAGGAGAATCGTAAATCGACCACGTATTGCTACAGATCGACATTTCTCGGACATCACCGACGTCAGAACCGTCAGATGGTGTAGATGCTTCCAAAACTCTTCGTTAATAACAATATTCGGTACCGGCATGTGCAGGGATTTATGGGTGTCTGCGCCACTACGGACCAAATATTCGCGGTACGGCAGGTCCTACAGAAGTGCCGTGAGTATAACGTGCCCACACATCATTTGTTTATCGATTTTAAATCGACATGGTGGACGGTGGATCGAGTGATGTGCGTAGTTCGAGTTTCGGGAACACTCTCAAGTCCCTTCGAATTTCGAAGAGGGTCGCGGCAAGGTGATGGATTATCGAGATTGCTATTCAACATCGCTTTGGAAGGTAGGGTGACACGATATTTCGAAGCTCTGTTCAGCTTTTTGGCTTCGCCGATGACATTTATATTGTAGCACGAACCTTTGAGAAGATGACGGAGACGTACATCAGACTGAAAGCTGAAACCGGACGAATTAGACTGACCACAAACGCATCGATAACTAATCACATGAGAGGAAGAGGTTCCAGAGAAGACAGTATAAACCTTCCGCCACGAATTCATATAAGCGGTGATGAAATCGAGGTGGTAGACAAGTTCGTGTACCTGGGCTCAATGGTGGCTGCTGACAATGACACCAGCAGAGAAATTCGTCCACACCTTATGGCAGGAACTCCGGAGGGCTCTCTGCTCGAATAAAATCCGCCGCCGCACGCAGTTAACCATCTACAAAACACTGATCAGACCGGTAGTCATCTACGGCCACGAAACCTGCCATGCGAATTGAATGGAGACGACTTCTTCGAACAGCAAAGGACACTTCGGTCTTGAGCAGACTGGTAAGGTCAATAACGGTACCGGCGCCCATCACAGTACAATCTCGACTAAAGTAATTCGACGTCGCCGAAAAATCAAAGCTTTGCAGTCGGAAGAGGGTGTTCTGGTTGAAACCTCTCTTTAGCACTATTAGGGCGCCGTGAAACTACCATCAGCAGCGCAGCGGAGTGCGTTCTGGGTCATGTGGAACGAAACCGACGAAATGAGTGGTTCAACAAAAAGTATCGTCAGGTGTTGGACGAATTACATCACGCCTCCCGTCAGAACTTGGAGCGTCTATATCGGTGTGAAGACAGCAAAAATCGCTATTCCTGGAGAAGAAGTGCTGCCAAGGAGATGAGGAGTTCTAGGAACCAGAACAGCTGACTCGCTCTCACGAGACGTAAATGTTTTATCAGACACTTAACGCATCCCGAAAAAGTCATTGTTAGGTTAGGAAAAGTGGAAGCTGCGCTTAGAGGAACACTTGCATGGCATGCAGCAAGAGGATTCAGACAGCAGAGGGGTCGAACAGGCTTAGCTCACATAGTGTACCCTGTACAAAACTTGACACTGCTCCAGGAGAACTACCGAACACTCGAAGTTTTCGATCGACGGCTGCTGACAGATGGATGTTTCTTACTGTCTGTCTGTCTGTTCTCTATAGACTCAAAACTACTAAACCAATTACCGTGAAAATTTGTACTCAAGGGTTTTAGAATACGGTGAATAACACTATAACATTACGTTCGCTGCGAAGCCGAAAGAAACTTCTCTGAGTTCGCTCTATCTTAGCATCGTGGGCAACGGGAGGGGTCAATTTTAACTCTGTAAACTTGAATACGTGTTCCACGACAACTGTGCAACTTCAAATACAGAGAATTTGATATGAGGCGTATTTTTGTGGCGTTACTGTGTCCTGTGAGACTTTCTTGTATCTGATTGGGGTATAAAGGATGGAGGAGGATGAGCGATATCACCCTTTAGCAATTTCAATACCACTGAAATGATGATCAGTAAATTCGGTATGCGGAAGCTATAGTGGGTGATGTATTTCAACGACATTAAATTTTCAAGTATTTCATTAGACTTATGTCAGTCCTAATTAATTTTAAAACCGCTTAACCGATTGTCATTTATTTCGAAGTGTGGAGAAACTGTAGAAGAAAATAGTATTTATCTCATGAGCGTAGGCAGGGAGGAGGTCCAAATTTGTATGGACCCGCGTGAAAAAAGACCTTTTCATGTTACAAATATAACGAAGAAAACCGTCCTAAAATGTTAGAATCTCATTTGAATATGATAGTAGTAAATCTAGAGACCAAAATGCAATACTTTAAATTTTTAGTATTCACACCAAAAATTGTGATTTCTATTTTGGAAAACTGTAAACTGTGATTTAAATGCGGTCGATATCTTGTACTGTTTCTGAATAATGAAAAAAAACCATCTGCGTAAAAAAGACCTTTCTGTACAAGGGCGTTTAAATACGATGCACTAAAGAAGAGGTTAACTTTTCTTATTTTTTGATATTGGTTTTCTCTTATTTCAGTGGCGTAGTTAAGGTCGGAGCGAAACTAACCATTTCGGATAATCTTTATATCTAGGTTGAAAAGAGAAATTTACTTCTAATTGTGGATGGCCGTGCAAGTTTCGTTGAAGAAAATAGCGGTATCTAAAAGGCGTGAATGAAGAACCAGGAATTGAAAGAGCTGCGAAGGTTTCATTTGATCTCGGCAAACTTAGGAACTGCTGATCGAACTTGGCAAATATCAGCAAAATATTTCGACGAATATTCTGCAAAAAGATATCGATCTACCAGTAAGTATTGACATTACCTTTGCCGAAGTTCATAAAAATTCTGCCGAAAACTTGTAAACTGTTCCGATATTGAGTTCTCAGCAATTGAATTCAAGTGTGTAGGGACTCTTATGTACGAGGCGCGATTCATTAAAATCGATTTACTCTATCTTGCAGGTGTGAGCAAGATGGGGTGAGAATGAAATTTGTTAAAATAAATAAATTTATCGCAGAATTGGCTGCAATTCGCTGTACCATAGGGATTATTGAAAGAATGCCCACAGACCATTACTTTATCCTTAAGGACAGTCTCAGTTCTATTGATGCTCTCCGATCGATGAAGGATGTTAAGAATTGTCCGTATCTCTTGGGGGAAATAAGGGAGCATTTGTGTGCTTCATCCCAAAAATCTCTTCAGATTACCTGCTCGATATAGGGCAATGAGAAAGCGGACTTATTAGCTAAGGTGGGCGTGACCAACGATGAAATTTATGAAAAACCAATTGCATTTAATGAATTATTCACATTTGTAGTTACATCAGAATACCATCATCAGTTGGCAAAATGCTTGGTCCAGAGAGGAACCGGGAAGATGGTTACATTATCTCCAAGGTATTCACGAGCCAGTGGTTCAATGGTTTGGATGTAGGTCGAGACTCCATTTGCGTGATGTCTCGACTTATTTTCAATCACTACAGATTTGACATGCATCTCCGTCGTATTGGGCTCGGGGGAAGTGGTATCTGTGCCTGTGATGAAGGTTATCGTGACATAAAGCACATTGTTTGGACATTCCCTGTACACCGTGGTGCCAGGTCTGAATAAATAGCTTCCCTTCAAGCTGAGGGTAGACGGCCGTCTGTTCCTGTTCGTGATGTCTTGGCGAGCCTTGACCTACCCTACATGTCCCCTATATATGTTTTCCTGAAATCCATCCATGCACCAGTCTAGTCCCATTGCCTTCCACCTACATTCAACTAAACGACGAGAACACGTTTAGACCCCGGATTCGGAACCAGTAGCTGAACCCCGGACGATACTCTCAGGGCCCTTGGAATACAACTTGATGTGCCAGCTTGCAATATCTTGGCCCAGTAGAAAAAATAACTATGCAATAGAAAAACATCAAACAACAAACTAGTGAGTTAAAATGAATTGAAAAAGTTAGACCTTAGTTATAATTGGCACCGTTAACCATTAATTGTATTTTTTTTTTGTGCCGTGTCAAATAAAAAAGAAAAAAACCTTTTTAACCCAATGGTCAAGCAAGTTTCCTTTCCTTCTTTTTACAGGTATAATCATGGCACAGCAAGGACAAAATGCTCTGAATCGTTGAATTTAGCTATGTCTCATATTAGTATCTTCGTAAAAAGAAAAAAGAAAAAAATACATGTGTTTTTTTTCATTGATCTAAGATTGAACACCTCCTATACTCGGTTGTACTATGCAGAGGATAAACAATCGTCATATAGCTGTCAGATAAACACATTTTCATTAAAGTTGTAATACACTGCACAACTGAAAATCAAAACAAAAGAATAAACTAATCTTATTTGGATTATGATTAGATTGCTCAGAGAAATTTTATACTATTAGTTCTATCACCCAATTTGCTTAGTGAAAAACTAATGTTTATCGTTATGAAAAGTTTTTATATTATCTGCAGATACTGTTTATTTTGTTAATTGAATACAAACCGTTTATATTTGTAAAACAACAACACTTCTCAAATTATTTTAGGTTACAATATACGATAAGCAAATCTTCAATTTGTTACCGTTCACGTTTGCACGTGTTGCTTGATGCAGGTTAAGCTGTTCATGGCCTAAATAACTTACTTAGTATCTGAACGTTCTGTAAATGTTATTGTTTATTTAAAATTATGCACATTAGTTAGTTTTGATATTTAATCAGCTCTATTGCTGAATAATTTTCAACGGCTGAACCCATCTTTCAACCTGTTAAAAAAATTTCTTTTTAAAACTTTAATCTATGAAAGCCGACTGAGATAAATGTGCCGAAAAATTCACCCTGTAGCAAGTAGTTTTTATGCATATCAGTGCCTTCGCATGCATCTGATGTTCTTTATCCAAAAGAGTTTCACAATACCATAAAAATTTGGCCGTTTTACAAGATCCCAAATTTTGCTAAACAGAAGGACGAGTTATCATGATTAGTACTACTTTTGAATGATCACACAATAATTAAAACGAATCCTCGGAAACGGTTTCCTGAGGATTCAGATCAGCCTATCTGGTTGGTGAAATTGTGTCTGAATCTACATCTCACAAGTTTGAAATGGAATGACTGAATCATTGATTTATTCTTTCTTTTGATATGAGTATCATTCTGAAAAATCGCAATGCACACATTTCTAGGGCCCCACATTCCTAAGTGGCTACCAGCGGCATACGTGATAAAGTAAATTGAGCACCGTTGGATTTCCCCTCGTCGCCGTCGTCATTCGTTAGATGCTGTTTTGGCTAGTTTGTTCGATCGCAAGTGTGACCGCATGGTGGCACTGTCATAACCCCACCCGAAACGAGGAGGACATCGAGTGCGTCTCGTTTAACGATCGCTAGATGTTTCGATGTTTCGCGCCGGCAACTCAGCGATGACTTGACTTGAGATGAGCTTAACCTCACTGGGACGGTTAGAAAACGGAAGAATACCAGAGGAGGTAAGCGGCAGACGCTACAGGGAGGCCCATTTGGCTAAGACCGAACGTGTCTGAGTGCGTAGACTACGCATCGATAGGCTGTGGATGGACAGTATCGAAGACCTGCAAAAATATGTGTACATATAGCAAGTTTTATTCTCAATACTACGATATTCTGCCATGCGATGTCCGGAGTGTTACACACACCTTCCACACATGAATATTTTCTTATTTTGCGACAGCTGCAGCTAAACTTTTCTACGAATATAAGAAATTCAAATGACCGTCGGAGACCTAGATCGCAAATCCCTTTATGAAGTCGCGTTTTTCGAGCGACTGAAAAGAATAAGAATAGATTTGACCGGGAATCGATTGTAACTGTCAACTTTGAGACATATCAACATTCTGTGCATCTGCTTAAGTGATTTACAACACTGAAGGCATTTTCAAAAGTGTAACAGTTCTCCGAAAATTAATAAAACCACTGTGAGAAATGGCTTGGTAATACAATCTCACTTTTTAAGTCGATCACGTCTCGATATAGCTGTCTTTTATAGGAATACAATTTGATAATTAACATAATATAATGATTTATTTTCAATCCATTTCGAATAGAAATTTTTTATTCAATTAGTAACTTAAATTTAACATACGGTAACCTTTATCAAGGTATTTCCGGTTTAAGAGCTGGTACCTACTTGTGACTCCGGATAAAAAAATAAAGTTTTTTAATAAGTTCCTGGCCATTAATTTCACAATGTAACACAAATTTGTACTGTAAATTGATGAAGCTTGATTCTTTACCATTGATTCGATTCCTCCTTTCAACAAACAGTGGATGTAATACGCACTATATAGTATTAAATCCGCCGGGTGCACATTCAACCAGTTGATTTAAAATTCAAGGTCCCAGCAGTTGAACCAACACCAACAGTCAAGTTCAGTTCTATTTCTACTGCCCATTTCGATGATAACCCTGATTAGTAAACCCATCCCTAACCAACCACTCTATTCGGCGCGTCATCGGAGCGATAAACTTAACGATCACGCAGCAGAGGCCAGGGTAGTACAAGATACAAGTCACAAGAAAGCTATTCGCGCACACATAAAAAATGCCCAGATACTAAATTCAATAATTTATAAGCCCTTCGCATAGCTTCGCGCTGCCACGCCACTCGGTGCTTCTTCTATGTTCAAGTGCTTTGTGTAAGTCTCTGTGCGAGTAAGAAGGATGAGCGTATGAACAAGTTTTCTTGTATCTATACGTTCTTTTTCGATAGAATAAATATTAATATTACTATACCAGTCTTTCAAAAAACTGGCAAAGTTTGTAGATTTCGGTTCACAACAATAACGATTTAGACAGAAAAGTGGGAAATAATCGAATGTTTTGGGAGGCCTATGTTTTAGGTTATACATAAAAAACTTATTCCACTTCGAAAATTAATTATTTACACGTCCAAAAAATGACAAAAACGAGACAATAGAAAATACATAATTAAAAGTGTCATCATTTGTAGATCAAAAGTCACATTATATAAATATTTTTTTTTTTGATCCAGGTACCGAAATGTAGGTGGCTTATCCCACACCATCAAAAGGTGAGTTGATTCTAATCACCACAGTGATGAGAGACGACAGCTCTGATGCTGCATTCTGTAAGGGACAGCTAGCCAACTGATTCGACAGTTCCTAACCAATTTGCCCTTGATGCACACACACGCCGTTTGAAAATGGTTTGTAAAAATAGATTTTTTTCTCCTTCACCGGATCTACAAATCCAAGCTGAACATATACGCACAATCTGCGGCGGGTGTACGACGACCAACTGTGCAGCCCTTTAACCTTCGAGAGTGAAACGATGGAATGAATGATCCGAACGTCGAAGTTAGAATTTAAGGCTGTACTACTAGCAAGTGTCTGTCTATTATTAAATTGCCTTGGAATTGTTGATCAGAGTAAGGACCACCTAGGATATATCGCACTGTAGTTCAGGTATATCTGGATCCAAAAATACAATGGTTTTCGAGTGACATGTTGTTTACTGTACTAAAATAGGAAAAAGTTTACATATGATAAGAGGCCTCTTTCAAGCTTCGAGAAACTGTTTCAAGCAATTTTTATAAGAACTCAACAGCGGAAAAACTTCATTACACAATGGCACTTCATAAAAACTGGATGAATGCAATTTTCAACAAAGTTTTTACAAGTTTTACAATATCAATGCTACCATACGAGAATCGTTTTCGGAGACATCAACTGGCTATTAGTAAAAACTGCGACGTTATAGCGCTGGGATTTTTATATAGCAGTACCTGATATACTGTTGAAATAAATTACATACATAGGGCAAACTCGTTTAAGTCTCTGAAAAAGTTATCTTTCCTAGGGGCACCAAAATCCACAGAAATGGTTAAAAAGCTATTAACTTTGATTTTTTCCACTTTGAGATCTAGGGGAGTGTTTACAAGCATACTTAAATTTTGTTTTCTTTCCGACATATTTTTAGCTTAATTCTATTTGTTTCAGTGCTTCGAAAGAACTTTATTACACTACCCCGAAAAAAGGTTAACCACAGCATTTTTGCGTTGAAAATGCTGAGTGTCACAAACAAAATTACTATTATCTGTTACAGTGTTCGCTTTGCATTTGTGGTTGGTTATAGGGCAAACCACAAGAGCAGAAAGCATGGAAAATATGCTTATTTGATTTTTTTAATTGTCATTTTTGATTTGGCTGAAACTATGCAAAATTTTCTATGGGCTAAAAATGTCATTTTGAGGTATTGGTGATTTTTTTTTTAATTATGACAAATTTTTGAAAGAATTTATGTAAAAAGGGTATTAATAATTACAAATATTTCTAGAGCCACAACGGTTTGGTTGTCCGGTAAAGTTGTAGGTAGTAATTGTGTCTTCAAAAACATAAATATATATATACCGTGTGAACAAAATAGTTATTTTCACCAAAAAAAATCAAATTAATTTTCTCAGAAAGCTGATTATTATTTTGTTGTTTTGAAAATTGTAAGTTAGCTAACATAGATGGTTACCTGATCACGGAGGAATAAAAAACAAAAAAGGTAAAATAAAAAAAATGGTTTTAAGTCAGAACGGTTTGTTTGATTTGTATCAAGTGTACGGCGAAGCTGTAGACAATAATTTTGTCTTACCGTAAACAATATAAACCGTAAGGCACAAAAACAGAAAAACACAAAACTGTGATTATAAATTAAATATCCAAAAAAACACCACTTAACTAGATGTTTTTTTTTTTTTCTCACGATAACTAGGTACACACTGTCAGCTAAACAATGTTATTTGATTGAACTTAAAGTAATGGAAACTAAAAAATCTAAAATTGTCAAAACAAAACAATTTTTTTTTCTTATACGAAGCATATGTATTTAAATTCGGACAGATAAAATTACTACCCGGGCAGGATAAAATAGCAAAATCATAAATTATCAACAACATATTTTGTTATGAGGTCTTATAATGTTAGTCGAAAAACATTCTCGTTTGTAATACGCATATAAAATTATTATCAAACTTTGATATCATACCTTGTGGTGCCTTTTATAAGATATTTGAATTGGTTTTCGAATATCTCATTAAAGGCGCGCTTTATGTGCAAATTTTTTACAATATATCGTTGAAGCAGTGCAACCAGTACCCCCTTCCCCGCAAAAGAGGGAGGATCATGTGAAGACAAACTGTTATTGTATCTTTGAGTATCGCTTACACTCTTGATATAACATTGAACAGATTTCAAATAGGTTAATCTAACGTCGAGAGAACCAATTTTTTATTGTAGGGGGAATGGGGCAAAATTGATATGTTGCTGACATTTAACGTCAATCAGACACCAACCAATCGATTCTTGAGACATTTTTATTCGATATAAGACATAATTTGACTACCACTTTTAAATATTAGCAGCGCATTACCATTAATGCTCATACATACTCGATATTATTTCGCTTTGTAAAAAATACTAAAACCATGCCAAAACCGGTTTCGTAGAATCACCGTTTTGAGCTCAGTTTTTGTCCGATTTAAGATCTTTTTTTTTAAGGTGGGAAAGAAGATGCTAATATGTGGACAAACTCTTAGAATTTTGATATTTAGTCTTAAAACTAAATGGCGTCGAAAAAACATCGAAAACTTGAAGTTTTCGAGAACGTTACGAAAATTGTTCATTTCCAAATGCTAATAATTCAGTCAGTTTCCATCGGATTTCCTTAATTCTTGCTTCAATCTGTTGGGAAAACAGTTAAAAGTCTACCAAAATGCGAAAAGTTGTGATATTATGATGCTAACTATTGTATTATAAAAAATGTAGATTATGTTAGACTATTGAAAAACGTGGAGGCTAAACACCATCCAATATGGGTGCTCTGGGACTGAGATGATATCCAGAGGCCAGAAATCGACCCAGACATCATTTTAAAGTTCAAGAATGTGTCTTTCGGTTTTCAACAGCCAGATAAGGTCGAATTCAATATTCAATATGGCTATTTCCAGAACTAGAACGATGTCTAGAAACTTTCAATCAACCACAGACACAATTTTGAAATTCCGATTTCTGGAAAACAGCATGAAATGACCAAGTACCTCCTATTATAGGTATTTTTTGAATCAGCAATATGCCCAGGGTCCGTAAATCAACTCCGGATGGTATTTTGAAATTCAAGATAGTGAATTCCAGTTCCTGGAAAACAGTTTAAAATGGCGCAAAATGATTATATCCGGATTCAAAATTATGCTTTGAGGCAAGAAATCAACTCCAGATTCCATTCTGAAATTAAAGATGGTGACTTCCGGTTTTCGGAAACAACCAAAACTTGCCAAATATCACCTAATACGGATATTACCGGAACCAAAATGAAGCCCAGAAAAAGAAAATCAACTTCAGATGCCATTTTAGAGTTCAAGATAGTGACTTCCACTTTTTGGAATGCTATTAAAAATTACCAAATATCAGGTATTATGAGTACATCCGGAATCGGTATTATGCCTAGAGCCCTGAAATCGACTTCAGGTGCGATTTGAAGTCCATTGTTGTAATTTACGGTTCCTGGAATACAGACTAAAATAAACAAATACCACCTTAAATGATTTCAAAGGGTCATGAGAATTTCCGCAGCCGGGATAATATCCATATGCCGTAAATTGACCATATGTACCATTGGGAACCTCTTCAGAGCCGCTATTTATTATTATTAAACCTTGTGCTACATTCCGATTCGGAACTCGACCTTCTGTTTATTTATACACAGACTTCGCAGCCGACTATTTAGTGTACAGGACAATTGCGGGGCTAGCGCTACTATCCTACTGACACTAACAGTCTCTCCCGAGACGAGACTCGAACCTACGACGACTGGCTTGTTAGGCCAGCATCGTACCTCGAGACCATCTGGGAGAATAAGCCGCTATATGAACATATTAAGGAGTCCTATACCTTTTGAGTTTTCCAAAAATCGAAAAAATGCATTATCCTGAAAAACAACTTGTTGAGAAAATGTTTCCAAATTTTTATAAAGATAGGGAGAAAGTTAGAGCTATTTGAAGCTCGCCTCGTCACAGCCGCATGAACTACACTTGCATCTTTGTACGCGTTTATCTCGGAATGGTGTTTCTCAAAAAATGACTTTACCGTACTGACGATTGCGGTAAAACTACTGAACCGATTTTCTTCATCTTTTTTCGGTTTTTGGTACACAAAGTTCAACTCTGCCGAAAAAAATTATAATGCAATTTTTAGCGATCAAAACAGTTTTTCTCGGGAAGAACGTTCCCATTTGCACTGAGAACAAAATACTTATAAAAATGATCGTTCAAATACCTGGTACAATTCCATACTAATAAATTAATATGAGTTTTTTTTTTAATTTCAGTTGATCTGCTGGGTCTCTATCGTAAACACTGAAAACCTCTGAAAAAAAAAACACGTTTCGGAGAAACGGTCATTACTCCACAAATAATTGGTATTTCTTATAAACAAATGTGTTTTTTGGTACTGAATAACTGAGCTTGAAAAAAATTACTACTTTTATGCAATTAAAAAAAAAGTCCCCCCAAAAACACTTGATCTTCAAGAAGTCAACTGAGTCGCTTCAAAAGTCAGTTTGAACAAAGAGGGATGCTAAGAGAAAAAGTACTGTTGGATTTGCTGGGAGCACTGCAGTTTCCAACAACAAGTATTCACCAGAACAAGCTCTTACTTCATTTGTTGAAAGAGCTCCTATGTGCAACGCTAAGATATCAATAAATGACATTTCAGAAACATTGTTCCTTAAATCAGAAGCACTATTAAGCTATTATTTGTTCAACTTTATAATTATAACCTGCTACTGAACAATTAATATAAACAAATATACCGTTGTGGTTTGTTTCAACCTCTGCCACTCCCAGATATTGTGAATGTATAACTGGAAATCATTTTTATTTTATGTATGTTACAAATAATAAAATATTGATTAAAAAAAAAACAATCAAAAATTTCATAAACAAATGTGTACAATAGCTTTTTAAACCTGCGTAAATCTTCGTAAATTTTTCGTGCACTATTATACATTACTTTGCCAGATTACGTCAGGAATTTGATTTCCTTATGCAAGATAAAACGAGCAACATCTCGGAAAATTACATATTAAAATTAGCTGCGCGCGTCTTTCAGTGCATATTTTTCAAAAAGAATGTGCAGTTACGACTTCCTCAACAAAAGAGTTGTAAATTTCCAAAAAACAAACGTAGCGTGTAGGCATCACCCCGGTGAAGAAAATAATTATATTGCATGGTATTCGGTCATATTAAACTGTTTCCCAAAAACCTAAACTGTTTCCCAAGTCACCAATTTGGATTTCGAATCAGCACCTGAGGCTGATTTTCGGCCTCTGGGCCTCATTTCTGAAATATTCATATACAGTCGATTATACCAAAGGAACGGAAATATCAATGCCAATTAGTTCAACTGCGTTACGGAGTTTCGCATTTAGGTATAGAAGAAGGAGAAGATGGACCTCGAGTGATGCTGCTGGAATTACCCAATAATAGTATGACATTCTTTACAACAGATTTTCAATGGCAATAGAAACAATTGAAAATTCATTTAAAAAGAATAGATTTTTTTTTCAAATTATTCATTTAATTACCAATAAAATTGCTTCCATCAAGATACGCGAAAAAAAATTAATGAGAAAAATGTGTGCAGTCTAGATGACTTAGTATCATGGTTTCCAACCGGAGGTTTGCAACCCGCAAGGGGACGCGAAGTAAATTTGACAGGTGATTCAAATTTCCTACTATATAACTCTGCGAAGGGGATTTTGAACCCTTCTGCAAATTAAAACCAAGACAAGAAACAATATGGAGGTACAGGACGATATGAAAATGTTTTTGCCGCAAACACAGCCTAGCGTTACAAAACTTGAATGTGAAAGAACACTGAACAATTTGTTACTAAGCTACTATATTTTTATAATTAAACAAACAACAAGATCGACAGAAGTTCTATATCAGTGTTAATAAACCCTAAAATTTCAGTTTAATAAAACGCAGAAATTTTTTGTGCTTAGCAAAGGGTGCCGCGAAGGTCTTTGTGCCCTGCAAAAGTAATCACGAAAGCATAGAGGTTGGGAATTATCGCTTTATTACTAGTTATTACTTACTAGTTTAAATCAATAGATTCGTGGCGTTTGTTCCGCAATTAACAAGAACACTAACGCTTACCTATTCATTCCAGGGATGCTAGCAACAATATGCTAGTTACATGCCAACAATCATGAAGTATTTCGTTGTGTGAACATTAAATAACATTTTAGATTAAGACTTTTACTTAATTAAAGCTTGTATTGAGCAGAAATTCATGTCGATAATTGAACACACCTCATCTCTGTTCACTAAATGCAGATGAAGATTGAACCAGGAAGATTTGCTGCAGAAAATGCTTATTATTTTAGGATAACCATAAATCACTTGACGTTGCATGGTTAATTCTGTTTTCATGCATTGATTAATATAATAATTTACTAAAAATTCGAAAAGAATTTGTGTAGATATCATATTAAATCTAAAAATAAGCAGAACATTGCACAATCTCCTGTGATATTCAATTTCCCGCTCATGATCTCACGAAATTTCACTTATGCAAATAAACTGAAATTTGGAAAACATGTTATATAATATTTTTGTACGTGACTTCTTTATAAAGCATGTTGTCTGTGGCAGTTACTTTATGTGATTTTCAATGTACATTCAAAATATTTCAATTTTACTTTTGACAATATTCACTCTGACAACTTTCCCAATTATAGCAAATCTTAAAACCCCTTTGGTCAATCGGTCCGGTGCTCAAGTTTTGTTTCATCAATAGAATCATGAGGTTCATCTAGAAAATCTCTTCATATTGTAGCCATTCTAATCAAACGAGTTATTCAAATTGTTAGATTTGCATAGAAAATACGTGAATACATTGAATTCAGATTGTTTACCAGGAAACTTTTTGCGTCGGAAAAATTGACTACATGGTGCTTGAGTGGAGTTGTTATAATATGCAATTTAGCTTCTCAGAGAAGTTAAATTGCATATTATAACATTGAATTGAATTAAGAACTTGTTTTTCTGTTAAATTTTGAAAACACTGAAATCAAAATTTCTCATTGGCCGCAATTTTTTCCATAAACAATTCAGTTCGATGCCGGATAATTTCGTTTCTGAGGCACGTAAACAGATTTTGATAAACTTGATTTGCATTGATTGTTTTTTGAGGTTTATTTTTCACACAAAAATTTTCAAAACCATTTCATCGGCATGAAAAAATGGCAGTCAGCATCGGCTTAAAATAATCAACAGAGAGAGACTGTCTCTTGCTGCAATTTCTTTGGAACAATTGCACCCTTGTACATCATCCCGTTAAACACAAAAGACGGTCAAACGGCTCAACGTTTCGACGACACTTCTCAGGGTCATCTAAAAGTCGATGTGGCAAGTACAGCAGCATGGATGGTGGATGGCGATGATTCCACGTTATGTAATGTTACATTGGTTGATTGCCAGTAATACACGAAAAAGTCAAGGATCAGTCAAAGTTCTTCACGTTTATGGCGCCGAAAACGGTTTGCAGCTATTCCATGGTACCCGTACATACCTGGTTAGAAAAAATATCACGGAAACTTAGGTTCTATGCGATTCAAATGTAATTATTCGACTTTTTTGTTCACTGAGATACTGAAAAGTGTGGCATTCGAATCGGCATCAGTAGCGCTCAACGTTTGCCGTTGAATTGCCATGAACGTAACCTTGAAAATTTTCGTTTCGCTGTATTGGTTAACATCGGCATGACAAATGCGCCAGTTTTTTTATTGTGAAGTTAACGATGTATTTGTTATAAATTTATGACTTTTTTGCTGCAACGATGGCTTGGAATGGGGGTTATATACCCAGGGGGACCACAACTACAGTTGCATCGCAGGCTGAATCTTGCAACGAATCTGTGAACACCAAGACGTTAGGCCCGGCTAAACCAGTCTACTCTATCCATTTGCATGGGGATCGCCATTTTGAACATTTGCAGTGGTGTCCACTTTTGCACACGAACTGGTGATAGACCGTGCTGCGCAAATGCCTTACGTCACGGGAAACACGCTTCCAAATTGCACGTCAAGGTTACCGAACACCAGGAAGTTCTAGGATTGTATACACTTCGCTAGCATTGGAGTAGTTGAATAATTTATAAACTTAATAGGACCTAACGAATCGAAACTTGGTTTATATTCAGCGTTGCGTGGATTGCACTGCTAGCGACTTCGCTATGAATTTCGGGTCTGGTTTACAGCTGATACGCGGAACTGTGGCCGAAAACGCACAAATGTGTGCGTATGCCGTACCACTCCGTCTATTCCCCACCAGATCTCCCCCGAGCCCGGACCTTCCGCAAGTTCGGATTCATGCGTTGGGTGACCGTGAATAGCGCGAGCTCGCGAGACACCCGTCGACGCTGCACGCACCAACACAGCCACTTACGCACTGAGTCCGCGTCGTCCATGGTCTGCGTAGACGCGGCTTTGTTGGGGCGTGTGTTGAAGAGTGCGTATACAAATGTGAGTTCGCGGGATCCGTCGTTTTTTTTTGATGTTTTTTTTTTAGATTGTGTTGCGCTCGATTTCAAGGTTAGCCTATGCGAGAGTATATGCTCCCCAAATGAATCTAGTTGTATGTACACTGGCGACCAGGTTGGATGTTTGCTCGTAGGCTGTTTCTATTCCGAAGACCGCCATATAAATTGCCGAGGCCACTTGGACTGCGATTCGATTCTGAGAGGTTTATTTTCTGTCGTTCGTTAAAATAGACGCAAATGCTGGTTTATGTTATTGTGCACTTATGGATTCCTCGCAGGAAACGCATGCCACAGAATCCAGCAACTAGAAGCATCGCCTAAGTACAATAACCTGGACCGAATCTTATTTCATTGCCATGCACGGAATTGCCAACAAAATGGCGACTTCGCGAATGGCGCGATGCAGCGAAACAGCTGAGGCATGTGTGCAGACAGTCGCTGTCGACAGCGCCGTATCTGTCGTGCAGATATTCCCCATTCGCACAGTCACGCTCATGTGAACAGTGGATGATTCGCATACGGGTTCTTCGTTGCAAGTGGGATTCGCAGCGAATTGCCACGGTGACGAGTGGAAACTTTTGCTTGCGCAAGCTTATGAATCGGACCAGTTTCACCGCAGGGAAGGCGCAATTTATGCATCTATTAGCGTAGATTTTGGGAGCGATTGAGGCATGGGATAAAAATATTTTTTTTTAGTTAATTTAATACAATTAATAACAACTGTAAGACAAAAATTACGTTGCATTGGTTCTGTCGGAATGGCACCGCTTAACTCTTGTTTTTTGTTGCGAAATAAAAATTCAAGATGATTATTTCGGTATTCACTCTACACAAATTCAATACAAGTTTTTCTCACTACCCACATATTGCGAATACATGTTTTTCTACCACGATATCTAGTTTTCATCTTGTCTGAAAATGAAATACAAAGGTAGAAGATGTCATCTTCAGTTTATTTTATAAATATCTACCTTGAATACTTCGAATTAAGATAAATTTTACAGAGAACGGTTGTTTCATTATAAGATGAAACTCTTTGGTTTTGTTATGAAAATGTTTTCGTTTAGTTACGAAACAAGAGAAATTGTATCAGAAATAGTTCAAATAATATAAATCTCATATCAATTCCTGCCACTAGCGCATCATCTGTAAAAAAATCTCAAAACCATTTTAATAATATTTTGTCCAAAAGGTGAAATATGAGAACTAATTCGAATTAGAAGAATTATTTAAAAAATATTACTATAATATTTGAGTCCGGAACAAAAAACGCATTACTCGTGAGAACATCAAAAGCTTTAAGGTCTGCTAATTTTTTAATAAAAGTGAATGCGGCAAATTGTTGCTTGGAAAAATACTGCCCTATTTTTTAACATTTCTCTTTTCTTTTTTATTTTTTTATTTTATTTTTATTTCTTTAGGATTGTAACCTTTATGTTCAATTTCAATTCCCGAAATTATTTATTTTTATCCGTTTAGTAATTAATAATGCATTCGAACTATTGCCACTATTAATTCTTTGACAAAATTTTGGTCTAATTCCTTTCATTCGTATCAATCACTCATACCAGAGGTTCACAGCCGGGGGTCCGTGGTCGGCAAGGGCGCTGCAAATCTTATCGAGGAAAGGAGTGAGTGCTTGGTAAACTTAACAGATGATTAAAATTTCTTTGCATAAGTCACTATAAAAATGGATTTTCAACCCTCTTGCAAGCTAAAACCAAAACATCAAACGAATTAGCACGATGTGAGCCTTGTATTTCATAACTTGTATCTGGAATTCTCTTAAGGAGCAGCAAAGCTCTTTGTACATAGTAAAAAGGACCGTGAAAGCGAAAAAGTTGGGAACCATTGATTTATATTTAGTCAATGCCCGATAAAAATTAAAAACAATCGTTTCCAGTTCACATTTTTAAAGGCTACAAAAAGCCTTTTTTTAAGAATACACGGAATCGATTTCTGCTGTTTATATTAATATATGGATGTTGATTTTTTGGCTTTCATAGTCGTTTAAAAATAAACAACAATCAACTCAAATTACCCGACGTTTAGGTCGTTTTTAGTGGCTTTTTTTTTTCAAAGAACACTTTTTTGCTCTATTTTTTTAATTTTAATTTTTACATCAAAACTACCTTTGAACGACTTTTAGGGCTTTTCACGACAAATAATTTACAATGCTGGCATCATAAATATCTCAATCCTACTTAAAGTTATTGTTGTTTATCATCAAAATGTGTGCTTTTATTCTTATTTGTTTATCGTTATTTTGTGACCATTTATTCGGCATTATCCGGTGTACACTGAAGTTCTTTTTTCTTTTCCTTTTTTTACGCAGATTTCGAAATTTACGCGAATTTTGGAATTTGCGAGATTTTTATTTTTGCGCTAGTTTCCCATGAAATGGTTTGTTTTTAATGGTTTTTCATTTTAAAATCTTGTATTAAGGGGTTATATACCTTTTTGCTTGGGAAAAAAGTGAATAGTTTGGATTTTTTTGAGCGTATAGCATAGCACATAGCGTTTTCTGAAAGTTCAGTTATACAACAACAAAAGAACAAGTTTGTTCATAAGAAATATCAATTATTTGAGGAGTAATGGCTGTTTCCCCGAAACCCTTTTTTTGGCAGAAGTTTGCGGTGTTCACGATAGCGACAGAAAATTGCATTAAAAATTTTAAAAAAATGAAGAAAATCGATTCACTAGTTTCATCGCAATCGTAAACACGGCTAAGTCATTTTTTGAGAAACAACGATCCGAGATAAACGCGTATAAAGTTACAGTTTTGAGCGCTGCAAGGCGCTCTAACTTTCTCCCTATTGCTTAGATCTTTATGAAAATTTGTGAAAATGTTTTCAAGATGTTGTACTTTAAGATAATGCAATTAAAATTTGTTCGATTTTTTGGAAACTAAAAAGGTATATAATCCCTTAAGAGTTTGCGATTAGCCTACTTAATTCAGTCACTGAATTTTCACTGGTTTGGCCTAACCTTTTTATATTTTCTTAATGATTTTCAGCTCGATTCCTAGGTGAAAATAACACTGCTGTCGATTTCTTTTCGAAAATATTTATCAAAAACTATTAAAAACCTTTAAAAATAGAGTTTTTCCGCGGATTTTGGAATTTACTCGGATTTTAGGCAGATTTCGGAATTTACATGGTCTTTTCACGCACTACGTATCTCCCGCGCAAGAAAAAGACATTAGCGTATTTTATTTCCGAAAGTTCATAACTTTCAAACAAGTTGATCGATTTTCGATGTTTCTGAGTAAAATTAAAGGTAATTAATCCTGGTTTTTAAGGAAAATACCTAGAAATCGAATCTGTATACTGTTAAATACCAAAAATATAAAATTATTAAAAATTTTGTCATTTCTTCAAATTGAATTTACTCAGAAAAAAATTAACATATTAAAAAATTCTCCACAATTAGAGTTTTCCACAAGTGTCATTCAAATTGAGACTTTCACTCTAACTTTTTTATTTGAATGTTCACATTAAAACTGTCTTAGAACGACTCTTAGGACATTTGTAAGGAAACAATTCGCAATGCTGACATCGTAAATATTTCAATTCTGCTCAAAGTCATTGAAGTATTTCATAAAAAATATGCCTTTTTCATTTGTTTGTCGTTTTCTTTGGTGCAAACTTAAAAAATATCTCTTGGTCTCAATTTAAAGGTCACATTTGATTATATGTACGAAGAAACATTTTTTCAATGCTATTTTTTGTATTTGCTTAAATTCAATATACATGACAAAAATTAAAATAATTTTATGAATTTTGCATGTAAAGCACAAAGATTTTTTTTGCATTTTTTCTTAAAACTATAAAAAGTTACCTTTTATTTGATCCAAAAAAATCAAAAATCGATCACCAGAGTCAAAATTTATGAATTTTTAAAAATAAAATTCTAATAAAGCCGTTTTTTATGGTCACCCTATTTCGGAGCTGGTCGCCCCAATAACCCAACAAAAAAAATCCTTGATTGATTGATTGATTATTTTCAAAGAAGAACCATCTCTGCAATATTTTGAGTACGATTGAAGCTACTTTGCACTTTCCGAAATAGGGTGACCATACATAAAGGCTTTTTTCGATGTATTCTATTTTCAAAAATTTATAACTTTTGAACCAGTTGATCGAATTTCGATCATTTAGAATCAAATTAAAGGTAATTATTTCTAGTTTTAAGTAAAAATATCAAAGAAGTAAACCTGTGTGCTTTTACATGCAAAATATATAAAATTATTAGAATTTTTTTCATGTTTTCAAATTGCATTTAATTTCTTCATATTTAGAGTCAAATGTGCCCTACAAATTGAGACCATATCTCTTGTTTTATGCTCGCTTCAAAAAGAACGGAAAACAACTGAAAAAGGCATATTTTTTATTCAAAGCTTCAATAACTTTGGGTAGAATTGAGATATTCACCATGTCAGTATTGCAAATTATTTCTCTTAAAATGCCCTAAAATTTGTTCAAAGACAGTTCTAATGTGGTAATTTAAATAAAAACAACAGAAGAACAAAGAGAGAGAGTAGAGTGTTTTTTCAATCTAAATCGGTTATTTTTAAAGATAGAGAAAAACCTTTTTCTTACAAAGTTGCTTAAATTTAATGGAGCTATAACTTCGTAGAACAACTTTATGTTTTATCTACAACGATAAAAGAGTTGGATACCATATTTCATCGAAAATTCAAGTCACCCTCTTTTTCGATAATTTTAAAATAAGCACTCCATCATACTAACGACTTTGCAGAAGAAAGTTTTTCTCTAGAGTATTGCTGTCGAGCAACTAGATCCAAACTTTCCCCTAAATTCGGTTACTAAACCATTGTGCAATGATATCAAACGATTTAAATAGTACTTTGGATTCAACAAGCTCTTGGTGGCTAACAAAACTGATTAAGTTGCTAAGTTTATATGTTTTTCATGTTATTTTGAACTTCAGCTAGATAAATTAGAAAAACCATAAAATTTTACATTAAAACAAAAAAGTTTCCAGTAGCAGATTCATTGAAATGTATGATGAATATGACATAAATAATTCTTTGACAACAAAAAGATAGAATATCTCAAAAGTGGATGCATTAGTAAACTAAGTCGCCATATTACGTCATTAGAATTCGGTTACTGTTACGAAAGTTAAAATTAATTTTATTTTTAAAACTCATTTTATTCATCCGAAACTTATTACTAACTTATTACCGAGACAAAATTGATTACAAATAAATTTTAAGTTGAAATCCAACTCGTTTTTGCCTTTTATGTTAATATTAATATTATTATTAATATATATGAAGAGTTGATTTTCTAATTTTCTAAGCTTAAATTTAAAATATCTTAAGAACGGATGAATTTAAAAAAAGGTAATCATTATAAGCTATTGGATTCGTATAACTGCTCGAATCATTTAACATCATTGGATTACATCCGTTCTGCAAAATGTTGTGATTGAAACAATGCACCAAACCTTAGCCGATGATAGCAATTGTATCTTTCATTTCTCCATCCTAAACTTTATAGCAAAAGTTTTGTTAAAATATCAAGTTTCTTTGAAAAAAATAGGAAAAAATCGTCTCGTTTTGAAATTTAGCGTTGAGTCAAACACAAGTTTTTTTTTATGTGCATTTTTTACAAGCCAACATCAGTTCCTTACAATTCATTCTCAGACAGTTTTATTTGCAACCAGAAAACGGATTACAAAGCTTCTAATAAAACCAATGTCAAAATACTCTTTAGTTATAATATCAATCTATAAACTAAAAACGCAACATACAAGAATTTTAGAATTATTCCGATCAGAATCCATGACTATTACCCTGTTTTGAAAACAAATTGAAAATCCAAGATTTCTTACAAAACCTTATAAATAACTGTACTTTATACAAACTCTTTGTATAAAAAAACCTGAAAATAATGTTACACAGGCAGTTCAAAGCACATCTGTTCATCCGTCCTGATAAATGCATCTAAATAAAATATGCATCAAACCAGATGGAGGCGCGTTGTATATTGTTTTTATTTTAATAGCCATACTGCCGCTCCAAGCAAAATTGTCCCATCGTGCATAAGGCTTGTGTAGAACATGGGACAACTATGCTTGAAAAGGCAGCATACATCTTTATTGATAATTGACTTTTAGAAGTGAATTATTTGCAATCAATTTGCTGAATACAATTTCCTAATTAAGACTCTACTAAAGTTTCAAGCCCAGCCTTCAAAAAAAACTCTGTAAGTATTACCACTTGAAAGAGTTCTCTAAACCAGAATAATGATTGACTGATGAGTATTGTGTGCCTAAATTAGAGCTCTTTTGAAATGAAAAAATGCATCCTACAGGAAAAGAACCTTTTATTACTTCGAAAATAGTCATTGTCTTCTAGTACAAACTATGTCCGTAGGACCATATTTGTCCAGAACAAATTTGTTCTTTTGACTCTAGAAACGAAATTTCAAAACTGTTTTCGATTTGATATCATATCCTTTCATTCTACGCATTTACACCTAAGATTCTTTGAACAAAACTTGTTGTTGGTAAGTTTGCTTGAATGGTAAAATCATGAAATAGCCGCAATAAACTCAAATTCTTCTGCTCGAAACCATCAATTGATATTAGTTTTGGCTCCCACCTATGACATAAACATCAAATTATACACAAATAAACACCCTTTTTGCATAGCGACCGCATGAATTATGCATCGAACATATCTTGCTCACACACAACTCAATCAAAACAACCAGCAGTTCTATTCACGCATTAAAATTAAGGGGCTACATGCAACTATTTCAGCTATAATCGAAACTGAATAACCAATAAAAGACATCCACAGCCAGCCGTAGGCATAGTGCCGACTAGCAATGTTCACTACACTACCAAGCAAACGTACTCAAAAAGCAATCTACGCACACATCACGCACAATGCGCCTTTCCGGGCTTACCCCAAGCTCATCAACCCTCCCACCATACACGAACCTAGCTGATATATATGCTATACTATTTCAAGGCCACGTGGTTAGTGACCCAGGACGCGAGTTTGGTTTTTTATGCTGAGTTGCCACCAATTCATGCAAGAGTCATTTTTCAAACTAGAAACACCATAAGAAGAAGCAAGTAACGAAGACGCACCGAACTAGACCTGAGCAGCCAGTGAGCATCCGAGGCAGACAACTATTGCAAAAGATGGGAGATAAAGATCACATTGAAGCAAATGGCCCAAACTAAGGTTTTTCTTCCAGCCAGCAACAACATCAACGGCCGCCTCCACGGAGGGTCGCAGCATGAAAAATGCCTTCCCTGTATGCTGCGTTTGCTTCCATCGCGAGCTCTAGTGAGTGAAGGGTGGTAATAGTAATTTCACTGCCATTACAATGATTACACGCCCCGAGATAATAATGTTGTTCAGGTTATTTTATCTACTAAGGATGTGGTTGGATATGGTTAGCTAATATAATCGATACTCAATCAATTTATTTTCCGTCTACAAGAACAAATGACACATGCTATTAAAAGTCATAAATGCAAGTGTCAAATTGAAAAACCTAACTAATATTATAGTAGTAAATAAATAACATTTTAGTTCAACCATCGTAACTCCGAGAGTCTCACAGCAAGATAAGAAAAAGAATAAAATCTCCAATAGTTCTTGGAAGTGCGTACAGCGATCAATCATCGGCGGGATCTTCTGAGAAGTTTGTCCGCCGTCCAGTTGGATTGAATTACGCATTTTTAGGGTGTTCGAAACTTCCCGCGCAGGCTTTTTTCCGTGTGACTTCGCTTCGCTTGAATTTATTACCCCAGCTAGAGGTTTCAAGTTCTGCATAAATTTGAGGCCCAATCGTATCCGCCAATAAAACCCTCGAAGGGATAGTTCGAAACCTATAATATTGGAACATGATCGGTTCGAATAAGACCGACATGTGTGCAGATCGCGTCCACGGCCATACCAGAAGTGGGTTGTTAATTACCGGCAGTCGCGTTTGGAATATCCAATTTAGAAGACTTTCGCATCGTTGATCGGGCGGGTAAGGAACGACGATGATGCGTGGATAAGCAGATGGCACGATCGGACCCAGGTATAGGGTTTCAAAAACCAGCCCCGTACCCGTTCCGTTCACCTCCTCCAACAACCAGAGGTATTATGCGTTGATAGTTTTTTTCGCCTTGAAAATGTGCGTGCAGTGAGTTTTGTTTTTCTGTGTCGGCTGTTGTGCGGAGATATTTTCTTTGTTTTATTACATCAAACCGCCTTAGTTTTAGGTAAAATAACCTTTTCGACAATAAATCATTTTCCGTTTTCACTACTGAGGCTTCGCTATTTCCGCAAAGGGTTAGTTATTCGTTTAAGAGGGTCTCCTTCTCAGTTGGCTTCAAAAAATATTTTTTTAGTTGCAATCGTCAGGTATACAAGTACCAGTGAATATTGTGTAACAATTAAAAACCCGAATTCAAAGTAGTATTAGAGATATAGGCCCGAAAACCGACATAGGAGCCGCTCACTCCCGTTTTCTCATAAATATGTTTTTTGAATTGGCAGCATATTTTATTTAGCATACTAGTTTACAGAAAAACAGTTTGATCTATTTATATATTACACTGGTCGACAAAATCAAAAAAAAATCCTTGAGCTCAGACTGGAAAAATACTAAGAATTATAGCTTTTTAACCGTTCTAGTGAATTTTGGTGCCCCTAATCAGCTCGGAAGGGCGTCAAAAGGCCGCAGAGAAAATATTCGTAGGCTTAGTCGCTTCTACGTTTGCTTACCGGAAAACTATATTTAAGTCTCTGAAAAAAAATCACAGGAACGGTTAAAAAGCTACAATCTTTCATTTATTCTCAGTTCAGAACTCTGTGGCATTTTTTTTCATGACTAGGGCCGTTCCTAAACCACGTGGTCATATTTCGATCATTTTTATACCCCCCGTACGCACCCCCCACCCCCCCTGGTCTTTCGTGGTCTTTTGGCCAACCCCCCCCCCCCCCTCCCCCCTTGCGACTCTAACAACCTGGTCTTTTCATTTGGCAAATGGAGAAAATTCGTTTAATGTTTTTAGATTTTTATCATTAAATTTTTAGTACATTCTATATTTCTAAAATGCAAAAGCTTCATTCTTGACTTGGTGGCAACAATAAATTATAAGTCAGAAAAAAAGCCAAGTGGTCATTTCGTTAAACCGTCCCCAAACATTTTTGCTCAGAAACCGTCGGTTGTTTTCTGAAATGTCGAAGAACAACACCTAGAAAAAAATATACACCGAGACAAAAAAAAATTCAGAAAGGAAAAAAATCAAAATGAACAAAAAATCAATTGCACTTTAATTTGGTATGTAGAAACTTATTACATCGATTTTGGTAACAATTCCAGATTGTAAATTTTTCATATGAAATAAAAATCCAAAATTCCAATGTTCAAAAAATATTACATTTCTCCATTCTAAAATTTTACAAACATCTTTGTTCAATATAGGGTAATCGCTCCATTATTCATCTCAACAGCTGGCTGTACCTATATTCATCTTATTACTCTCATTCGCCCAATTTACCGTCGAGTTTCTACAAACTTTAGAAAGTAAATCTATTTGCTTCTCGATTTTGTCAAGTAGTTAAAAGCTTTACGTTGAAAATATGGTAAAAGTTGACTATATATTGATCAAAAAGGCGTGATGAGATGAATATAGGAGCGATTACTCTAACACGAAAATTTTCGTCAAATATAACACGAAAAGTCTGTGTATAATAAACAGGAAGTCAAACTCGGAATCGGAATATAGCAGCAGGCTTTAACAACACTAAAGCAAAGCCTTGGTGCTACATTCCGATTCGGAACCCGACCTTATGTTTTTTAAACAAATACTTCGCAGCAAACTGTTAAGTGTACAGGACAATTGCGGGGCTAGCGCTACGATCCTACTGACACTAACAGTCTCTTCGAGCCAGGACCAGAACCTACGACGACTGGCTTGTTAGGCCAGCATCGTACCTCAAAACCAGCTGGAAGGGTACAACAACACTAAAATTATAAGAAAAAAATTGAACATGTTTTTGCGGTATACAGAGTTTTAAATGCCATATGATTAATTTCTCTTAGTGTATAGGGTAACGGGGGTATTTTGGCCAGCTTTGGGAGGTGTTCGCCCAGTTCATTAAAAACAAACACAATTTTTCAACATTAATACCTACTCTATTATACCATTGTTGAAAGCTAAGTGTCTATTTTAATAAACACCGTTCAACAATGCAATATATTGAAAAATATCCTAGAAATATTAAAATTTCTACGAAGTACTAAAAACATATTTTGGTCCACCAAATTTTTACTTTGGCCCACCTTTATATCTACAGACGTGTATGGAAATAGTTCGGACTAATTATATTTAAGATCATCATCGGTATTTTTAGAGCAAAAATAGTGGGTTTGAGGAGAACATCCTTCTGCTGTGAATTTTTGTAAATTTTAGGCATTTAAAAATGAAATGATTTGGCTTATAGCGGTTTAACAGGCATCCTCATCCAATTTTATATCGTTAAATGTGATAAATTAAGAAGTAATTACCTGTAAATTGTCACAAGCTGCTTCTTTGTTCACGTGCAACGGCCGAACGGTAATCAAGGGAGATGTCAAAACTTGGCATGGCCGGAATATGTTTGCTTCAGAAAGAGGCAAACATATTTCGGCCATGCGTTTAACCACTTTTTCAACTTTTTCCAACATGTTAGAGTATACAAACTGTTTCTATGACATTTTATTGATGTTACTACAACAACGAATTGTTTCAAAAGCATACATTTTTGTTACAATAGCTTCCGGACGTTGAATTGTATATTACCACTACCTCTTGACTTTGGGTTGACTCAGCCATGACTTTGAATATGTATGAACTAATTCCAAAATAACACTACCTAGTGCCAGTTTTTCGCCGAAAATTATAGTGTAGTATGATTCTTAGGTATGTTATTCAATGTTGCATGCATAGTTTTCTAATATTCATTGAATTTATCAGATAAAATGCGTAAAATGTTACCGGGTGGGCCAAAATATGCATGTGGGCCAAAATACCCCCGTTACCCTACTCGCTGTACTAAATGAAAATGGAAAAATTGTTTTAGTGATGATCAATCAGCAGTCCACGATTTTCACTAACGATTACTTGGATTTGGTTGTTTCGTTTCGTGCATGATATTAGTGACCTGAGGAAAACAATTCACCGAATTCGAAAACCGAATATTTTTAGCAAATATTCTCTTGAAATTTACTATAATAACTCTACCATTATCCTTGGTAATAATTGAACAATCTCTTTCCTAGGCGCTTTAAAAAAACAACCAAAAGTTTCAAATCTTCAATGTTTAAGCAGCGCAAGTGAATACTCATACACAAAAATACACACATACAAATACTCTTGAGTCTAAAACATTTTCCACCTATGAAATACTCTACACGCAAAAGTTCAAGCTTACATCAACCGATGTGTCCTCTCAAAACGCACATTAAAGCATTTGGCTTTGCACAACAAATGTGTCAAAAGGATAACGCAAAAGTTTTTTTTTTTTCATCTATAGTTTATTTGACACGGCACAAATACAATTCAATGTTTAACTGCGCCAATTATATCTGGTAGCTTACTTTCTAAAGTATCTTAATAACTAAAAGCAAATTTTTCATCCTCGCTGCCGACTACGAGCTGAAACTAAATCTAACTTAAAGCTAGAATATTTTGCATTAAAAGCACAAGTTTGCTGTTTGATGGTTTTCATTGCCATAGGTAAGCAGCATATTAAATTTGTTCCGCTGCTGGGCCAAGATATTACGGACTGGCATATTGGGTTGTTTCCATCGGGCCTTGAGAGTTATCGTGCGGGTCTGATTGCTGTTTCCGGATCCGGGGTCTTAACGTGTTCTTGTCGTTTGGTTTTATGTAGGCGGAAGGGGATAGGACTAAACTGGGACGTGGATGGATTTCAGGAAAACGTATATAAGGGACATGTAGGATAGGTCACGGCTCGCCAAGACATCACGAACAGGAACAGCCGACTGCCTACCTTCGGCCTGCAGGGAAGCTATTAATCTAGACCTGGCGTCACGGTGTACAGGGCATGACCAAACAACGTAATCTATGTCGTGATAACCTTCACCACAGGCACAGATACCACTCTCCCCGAGCCCAACACGACGGAGATGCGCGTCAAATCTATAGTGATTGGACATAAGCCGGGACATCACGCAAATGAAATCCCGACCTACATCCAACCCCTTGAACCACGGGTTCGTCGATACCTTGGGGATTATGGAATGTAACCACCTTCCCAGTTCCCCCTTGGTCCAAGAATTTTGCCAACTGATGATCGTATTCTGACGTACAAATGCGAAAAATTCATTAAAGGCAATTGGTCTTTCATAAATATCACCGTTTGTTGCGCCCACCTTAGCCAAAGAGTCCGCTTTCTCATTACCCGGTATCGAGCAGTGAGAAGGGACCCACGCTAAGGTAATCTGAGTAGATTTTCCGGATAAAGCACTCAGATGTTCCCGTATTTTCCCTAGGAAATACGGAGAGTGCTTAACATCTTTCATCGATCGGAGAGCCTCAATGGAACTGAGACTGTCCGTAAAGATGAAATAATGGTCCGTGGGCATTTTTTCGATAATCCCTAGGGTGTACTGAATTGCAGCTAATTCTGCGACGTAAACAGAAACAGGATTATCGAGCTTATGGGAGACGGTTAAATTGTAATTGAAAATACCGAAGCCAGTGGACCCATCAAGAAGTGATCCGTCAGTGTAGTACATATTGTCGCAGTTGATGTTTCGATATTTATTGGAAAACATTTTAGGGATCTGCTGCACGCGTGAATGATCCGGGATTCCACGAGTTTCTTCTATCATGGATGTATCGAAAAACACAGTAGAATCAGAAGTATTTGATAAGTCGACACGATTTGGAATATTCGAAGAAGGGTTAATATTTTGGGACATGTGATTGAAATACAATGTCATAAAACGGGTTTGAGAATTAAGTTCGATTAACCTTTCAAAATTTTCAATCACGGGACGGTTCAAGACCTAACATTTGATTAGAATACGAGAAGACAGGCTCCAGAAGCGGTTTTTCAATGGTAGTACTCCAGCTAAGATCTCCAAACTCATCGTATGGGTCGATTGCATGCAACCCAAGGCGATACGCAAACAACGATATTGTATTCGCTCCAGTTTGATCAAATGTGTGTTTGCTGCGGAGCGGAAGCAAAAACACCCGTACTCAATAACAGACAGTATCGTTGTTTGGTAAAGCCTTATAAGGTCTCCTGGGTGGGCTCCCCACCATTGTCCGGTTATTGTACGAAGAAAATTCACTCTTTGTTGACATTTTTTCATCAGATACCTCACGTGACAACCCCAGGTGCCTTTAGAGTCGAACCAGACACCAAGATATTTGTGTACCAAAACCTGAGAAATCGTTTTACCCATTAATTGTGTTTGAAGCTGAGCAGGTTCATGCTTCCTAGAAAAAACTACTATCTCAGTCTTCTCCGGAGAGAATTCGATACCTAGCTGTAAAGCCCAAGCAGACAAATTGTCCAAGGTATCTTGCAATGGTCCTTGCAAATCGGCAGCTTTGGCTCCTGTAACAGAGATTACACTGTCGTCTGCAAGTTGTCTTATCGTGCATGAATTTGCCAGACATTCGTCGATGTCATTTACATAAAAGTTGTAAAGAAGGGGGCTTAAACATGAGCCCTGGGGAAGACCCATGTAGCTAATGCGAAAAGTTGCCAAATCACCGTGCGTAAAATGCATGTGCTTTTCGGACAACAAATTGTGCAAAAAATTGTTCAAAATTGGAGAAAATCCTTGTCGGTGAAGTTTACCCGAAAGAATGTCAATAGAAACGGATTCAAAAGCCCCCTTAATGTCCAAGAACGCAGACGCCATTTGTTCTTTGCGAGCATACGCCAGCTGAGTATCTGTTGAAAGCAACGCAAGACAATCATTCGTCCCTTTGGCACGGCGGAAGCCAAATTGAGTATCTGATAGTAGACCATTTGATTCGACCCAATGGTCTAAACGACGGAGTATCATTTTTTCCATCAATTTCCGGATACAGGATAGCATTGCAATCGGCCTATAAGAGTTGTGATCAGAAGCTGGTTTCCCTGGTTTTTGGATGGCGATCACCTTCACTTGCCTCCAATCCTGCGGTACAATGTTTTGCTCCAGGAACTTATTGAACAAGTTCAACAAGCGCCTCTTGGCATTGCCGGGTAGATTCATCAACAAGTTGAATTTGATTCTATCTAACCCAGGCGCGTTATTGTTACAGGACAGGAGGGCAACTGAAAATTCTGCCATCGTAAAAGGTGATTCTATCGCGTCGTGGCCCGGAGACGCATCGCGAACAATGTTTTGCTCAGGAACAGAGTCCGGACATACTTTCCTGGCAAAATCAAATATCCACCGACTTGAAGACTCCTCGCTTTCGTTGACCGTTACGCGATTCCGCATTCTTCGGGCTGTGTTCCAAAGAGTGCTCATCGATGTCTCCCTCGACGTCTCGTTCACGAACCGACGCCAATATCCGCGTTTCTTTGCTTTAGCCAAACTTTTAAGCTTGGTATCAAGCTCCGAATACCGTAAATAGTCGCCAGGTATACCTCCCTTCTGGAAGGCCAAAAACGCGTCGGATCTTTGCGTGTAGACATCGGAGCACTCTTGGTCCCACCACGGAGTTGGAGGCCGTTCTTTGATCGTTACGCCGGGATATTTCTTCGTTTGGGCTTGCAACGCGACGTCGAGAATCAAGCCCGCGAGGAGGTTGTATTCTTCAAGTGGTGGATGATGTTGAATCGACTTGACCGCTTTTGAAATCATTTCCTCGTATAACTTCCAATCGACATTCCGTGTGAGGTCATACGGAATGTCAATTGGTCGCATGCGAGTTGACCCGTTATTAATTGAAATAAGAATAGGCAAATGGTCGCTACCGTGAAACGCAAGAGTTGCCTAATGAATATATTGACAGAGATCGAAATCGAAATATGTTCAATACACACAAAATCGTAGTGTTTCGGTAGACTTTAGTTTAGGATAAACGATCAGTTTTAGGGCGCACATAAAACCGCTGGTTACTTTCACGAGTCGGTGCGTATCAAAAGCTTGTGCATCCCTAATCACCGTCAGCAACCGAAACACAAAATAGCGAGCCTTGTTGCAACAGAATTTACTGGCGCTAGTGCCAGTAACGTAGAACCGAATGCATATGAATAAAACCAGAGTCGTCGTAATTGTAAATTTTCTCCTCTCTTTCTCTTCTCCTCTCTCTCTTCTCCTTTCGCTCTCTCTTCTCCTCTCTCTCTCTTCTCCTCTCTCTCTTTTCTCCTCTCTCTCTCTTCATTTCCGCTCTCTTCTCCTCTATCGCTTTTCTCCTCTCTCTCTCTCTCTCTCTCTCTCTCTCTCTCTCTCTCTCTCTCTCTCTCTCTCTCTCTCTCTCTCTCTCTCTCTCTCTCTCTCTCTCTCTCTCTCTCTCCCTCTCTCTCCCTCTCTCTCTCTCTCTTCTCCTCTCTCTCTCTCTTCTCCCCTCTCTCTCTCTTCTCCTCTCTCTCTCTTCTCCTCTCTCTCTCTATCTCTCTCTCTTCCCCTCTTTCTCTCTCCTCTCATCTGTCTCTTCTCCTCTCTTTCTCTTCTTTTCTCTTTTTTCCTCTCTCTTTCCCACTCTTTCTTCCTCTCTCTTCCTAGCTATTTCTTTCTTTCCCTGTCTCTCTCTCTATCATCACTCTGACTGTCAAGCATGTCTCTCACTCATTTTATTGCTTCTCTCTCTTCCTCTTCCTCTAATAGATGTCTTTTATACTTTTTTTATTCTTTTCTCTTTTTCTCATTTCTCGTTTTCGTTTACTTTATCTCTCTTTCTCTCTATCACTCTCACTTGTTCTCTCTCTCATCTTCTTGATCTTTCATCCCTTACCCTTTAGTTGCATCACGCCTCCAACCCACCTTCATCTCAATCTCATATATATATTATATATATATTGGCGATTACCGTAGGCCACGGAAGTGCTAACTGCAAGAACGCAGTCCCGGACCATCAGCGAGAGCTAGCCTAGGTTGTGGTGAGACTCAGGCATTGGGCCGCTGAATTCTCACAAAAGCCACATTATCCGGAAGCAGCTCTGACGGAGCGAATAGTGCCGCTCCCACCACCCAAATGCACTAATTCGCCCATTGGGATTGATGCCAGTAAGTTCCCAATTACGGTAACTGGTCGCAACGCCATATGATAAGAGTCGGATTTCGTTTTCGTACCACGATTCTGGGCTGGCACCTGCGCCGAGCTCCCTTAGTAAGGTCGTGTGACAACGGCTTGAAACGGCGAGACAACAACCGGTGCAGGGGTCTCGGTCCCGTAAAACCTGGCAGGCCTTCCAGTACGTTCCAAATTCATTGCCCGGTGGGAACCGGGCAGGAGTGGGATCAGATGTCCTTTCCTGACTTGCGCCGGTCGGGGGTGTCATAGTTGCTCATAAGGCGCTATGGCAGCCGCCCCTAGCCATGGCCTCACTGCTTCGGCATAGACTACCATGGGACCAGATAGGCGACCACTCCAGTATGGATAAGGATAGCGGCTGGAAGGGGGACCCACTTAACAAAAATGAACAGTAATAATGAAGATCAACAATTGGGCGCAGATGGGTTGAAAAACCCGTTTGCACGAGGAGGCATCCAGAGGTCTCCGCCGAGAAAGGCGGAGATGGATGCAGTAAAGGACGCCTGCGAAGACGGCAAAGGCAGTACGCCTACCGGATCGACGCAAGACATCGCAGTGGCTGGTCCACTGTTGATAAAGGCGGTCGGAAGACAGCGAGACACGCTACCGAAGGTAGTAGCGCTGTCGGAGCAGCTCGATGCCATGATCGAGTTTGCGAAAAGTCGCACCAACACGACGAAGTACCTGAAGCAGGCTCTCTACATGCTTCGGTCCTCCGTCGATGCTGCGAAGAAGGAGCACGCCGAGCTCAAGGCAAGAGCGGTGGCTGCAGAGAAGAATGCAACGGAGGTGACCGGAAGGGCGACGAAGTCGGTCCAAACGGACACCTGCATGTTTGCAGCGGTTTGCGCCTCCGGGTCAGCCGCAAAAAGAGCAAGGCAGTCTCCGGGGGAAGCCCCCGAGAACAGCAAGAAACGGTTGGTTGTGCTAAGCCCGCGAGATAGCACACCAACGGCCTCCAAGTCCGCCGAAAAGTCTGCCGAAGTGGCAGCTACGGGAAACACTTGGGTTACCGTGGAGGAAGGAAGCGCCAAAAAGACAGCAAGCGCAACGACGAGAAGGCGACAAAACGTCCAAAAATGGGAAAGAAGGCGCGAAGCAGGGGCGACGCCCTCATACTCAAGACGGACGGGTCCAAGTACTCCGAAGTCTTGAGGAAAATGAGAGGCGAAACCCAGCTCAAGGATCTGGGAGCGGATGTGCAGACCATCCGTCGTTCTCGCACCGGCGAGATGATCCTTGAGCTCCGTAAGGAACTCTGGCCCTGAAGACAGCCAAACTTAAGGTTGGCTGGTCAGTATGTCCCCTGAGCATACTCCAGCAGCCGGACGTTTGCTTCAGGTGTTTCGAGGGAGGACACAAGTCCTGAACCTGCAAGGGGCCCGATAGGAGCCAGTTATGTAGGCGTTGTGGTGGTGCTGGCCATAAAGCTAAAGACTGCGGGGAGCCTCCCAAGTGCTTGGTATGTACTGGAAAACGGGACGCCAAGCACTTTATGGGAGGCCCACGGTGCCCAGCCGGTAAGGCGGCCACGAAACCACGGGCGTGAGGGTGACACAATTGAACCTGAACCATTGCTATGCGGCACAGCAGCTGCTATACCAAGCAGCGTCTGAGTCGCGGTCGGACATCGCAATCGTATCGGACCCCTACTGCATTCCTCCCGGAAACGGTAATTGGGTTGCAGATAAGTCCAGTACGGCGGCCATATGCACGACCAGCAAGTTCCCGGTTCAGGAGGTTGTGTCAACCTCAAATGAAGGATACGCGGTTGCCAAGGTGGACGGAGTGTTCTACTGCAGTTGTTATGCTCCGCCGCGTTGGTCTATCGAAAGGTTCACCCAGATGGTCGATTTGTTATCTATGGAGCTGACGGGACTAACACCCTTAGTAGTGGCGGGCGACTTCAACGCTTGGGCTGTTGAGTGGGGAAGCCGCCGCACGAACCGGAGGGGTCAGATCTTGTTGGAAGCTTTGGCAAAGCTCAACCTAGATCTGGCCAACGTTGTAACCAAGTGTACATTCAGCAGAAATGGGGCGGAGTCGATCATCGACGTGACGTTCTCCAGCCCAGGACTGATCGTGAACTGGAGGGTAGACGATGGCTACACCTATAGTGACCACCAGTCGGTCTGCTATAGCGTAGTCCAGAACGTGAGGCGGCAGGCGACGGGTAGAGCCAATACTCCGACCGTCCGCGGGTGGAAGACATCGCATTTCGATGCCGAGGTATTTGCAGAAGCAATGAGAAGAGAGCGCGAGGGGGGCAGTTGGCTCCGCCCGAGTGCTGACCAATTAGTTGCCACATTATCGCGGGCGTGCGACGCCACCATGCCTAGGACCCGCCAACCTAGGAATGGTAAGTCACCGGTATACTGGTGGACCGACGCGATAGCGGACCTCCGTAGCGCGTGCCTCCGTGCAAGACGGATGTTGCAACGTGCACGTACCGATGCACAGAGGGTAGAGCGCCGTGTAGTATTCGGATCTGCAAGATCGGCGCTTAAAAGTGCGATAAAGGCGAGCAAAAGGGCCTGCTTCGATAGGCTATGCGCGAGTGCCAATACGAATCCGTGGGGCAACGCCTACAGAGTCGTAATGGCGAAGACCAAAGGCGTGTTGGCGCCTGCAGAGCGATCACCAGCGATGCTGGAGCGTATCATCGAGGGACTCTTTCCACGACACGAGCCAAATCCTTGGCCTCCGGTTGCTGAGTCTCACGTCCGACGTTCCAGTATCTCAGACACAGACCAGGGATGGTCGGCCAACCTGCCGGGCATCCAATCCGTGAGAGACGGCAGCCGTGCAGAGGTTGTGGAGGAGGTAAGGGTTACGAATGAGGAACTCATCGTGATCGCCAACTCCCTAAAGGTGAGCAAGGCACCGGGACCGGATGGAATCCCGAACTTGGCCATCAGGACGGCCATGAAAGTGGCCCCCGATCTATTTCGAGCAGTCATGCAGAAGTGCCTGGATGACTGCCTCTTTCCGGACAGGTGGAAGGGACAGAGATTGGTGCTGTTGCCGAAGGCTGGGAAACCGCCAGGGGACCCATCGGCATACAGACCTATCTGTCTGCTGGACACTACGGGCAAGGTGCTTGAGAGGATTATCCTCAACAGACTGGTGAAGTACACAGAGGGTGTAAACGGTCTGGCAAGTAACCAGTTCGGCTTCCGGAAAGGTAGATCCACGCTGGATGCTATTCTCTCTGTCACCAAGACGGCAGAGGTAGCACTCCAGCGTAAGAGTTGGGGTATTCGCTATTGCGCAATCGTCACGCTTGACGTGAAGAATGCATTCAATAGCGCCAGTTGGGACTCCATAGCGCTCGCGCTTAGGAGCATCCACGTACCGGTGTCGTTGTACAAGATTTTGGAAAATTATTTCCAGAATCGGGTACTAGTTTACAACACGGAGGAGGGTCAGAAGTGCGTCCCAATCACCGCAGGGGTACCGCAAGGTTCCATCCTGGGCCCGGTGTTGTGGAATGTCATGTATGACGGGGTGTTGAAACTAAAGTTCCCTGTAGGGGTTGTGATCGTCGGTTTCGCAGACGACATCACGCTAGAGGTCTACGGCGAGTCGATCGAAGAGGTCGAGTTGACGGCCGCGCACTGCATACGCAAGGTCGAAGACTGGATGCACTCTAGGAAACTGGAGTTAGCGCACCATAAAACGGAGGTTACGGTTGTGAACAACCGCAAATTAGAGCAACAGGCGGTGGTCAGAGTCGGTGACTGCACCATTACCTCAAGGCGTTCCTTGAAGCTCTTGGGGGTTATGGTTGACGATAAGCTCACATTTAAGAGTCACGTCGACTATGCCTGTAAGAGGGCTTCAACGGCCGCTGCAGGACTATCTCGAATGATGTCCAATAGCTCAGCGGTATTTGGCAGCAAGCGTAAACTTCTTGCCAGCGTGGTTTCGTCCATACTTAGGTATGGTGGGCCAGCGTGGTCCAAAGCGTTAGGTACCAACAGTCATCGTCGAAAACTGGAAAGTACCTACAGGCTCATGTGCCTGAGGGTTGTGAGCGCGTACCGTACAGTGTCATACGACGCAATCTGCGTCCTGTCCGGCATGATGCCTATCAGCATAGCCATTAAGGAGGACGTAGAATGCTTCGATCAACGTGACACAAGGGGTATACGAGGCACCAGAAGGTCATTCTCGATGATCAGATGGCAGCAGGAATGGTTCAATTCCGCAAAGGGTAGATGGACGCATCGACTTATTCCGGACGTATCCGGATGGGTCGGGAGGCGCCATGGAGAAGTTAACTTCCACTTGACACAGATTCTGTCAGGTCATGGTTGCTTCAGGCAGTATCTACACAGATTCGGGCATGCGGGGTCCCCCATGTGTCCCGAGTGCGCGGATGCGGAAGAAACTGCTGAGCATGTCTTCTTCGTGTGCCCTCGTTTTGTGCATGCGCGGAGCGACATGATGGTAGTGAGCGGGCCAGACACCACTCCGGACAACCTAGTTCGGAGGATGTGTAAAGACCCAAACATTTGGAGGGCGGTTTGTACAGCCGCCTCTCAAATAGTTTTAGAATTGCAAAACAGGCGACAGGTTGACCACCGACACGCCAGTGTTAGCTAACGGCCAGTCTCCAGGTTAGTTAGCTAAGTTAGCAAAGAGATCTATAGAACCAAGAGGGTGCACAGAGCACAAAAGCCGCTCCCCGAAGCAATACCTAGCGGTGGTCCCGGGGAGTATTATGGGCTGGAGACTGGAGGGGTTTTAGTGGGTCCGGTCACTGATTCAAACCAACCCCACACTCCCTGAGGCTGGTCACCTCAGGGGTTTGGATGCAAATTTCCCCTCCACCTGAAACAAAAAAAAAAAAAAAAAAAAAATATATATATATATATATATATATATATATATATATATATATATATATATATATATATATATATATATATATATATATATATATATATATATATATATATATATATATATATATATATATACGAAGGAACCATCGACTCATAGACGTCAATTAATCATAAAATAGATTGTGTGCACTAATTTTTCGAAATTTTGAACTCAAGATATTAATCAATTTTATTAGCGAAGGTGTCTAGAGTCAATACATGTTGCTTCGCGAATCGATCCGGACCGATTGTTTCCGGTATAGCTGCGAATTTATTTGATATTAATAAAGATTTTATTTCAAGATATTGGTTGATCATTAAAAATCACAATTAAAGAAAAATAATTCAAAAATGGCAACAATATGTCAAATGTATTAAATAATGGTATGTTTTATTGAAATACTGTATTCGGCAATGTTATAGATACATAGTTAAATTGCAGTTCTGGAGGGAAAATTTACTCTGTAGAAGTAACTTTCCTTTTGGTAGCAAGAGTTAAAAATAATTACAAAAAATGAGAGCATTTTTATACCTCCGTTTGATTTTTTACACTATAATTCTAGCATCTCTTGATAATATGTGTCAAAATTTGCAGATGTTAAAATGAGTTGTGAGCATCTTATAATATGTCATTATTTGCGAGGCTTTTCACTGGTAGGCTTCTGCTTTTAAATGACTTCTTGTCCGGATCATAAATTCAGTTACATACTAAGAAGCAAGATTTTTGCTAACTGTCGAGCTTTCAGTATTATTGCTCTAGAATTTGTTGTTTCGTCTAGTTCGCTATCATAATTTATTAAAAATCCTACCCTATCACATTTGGACAACATTCAGCACATTATTCCCTCATTTTATAGTTTTTTACCCGCAGCGCGAATTGAGGTTTCATTGACCCTTTTTCGTCAGAAGAACTTGGAATTTGAAAACAACATTGACTCATAAAAACCAAACAACTAGCATAGTTACCATGCGGGATCATCTAGCGAAAGAGGCATCGAGTAATAGAAATATCGACTACTGGGATTGAGTTTGTATGGGAAATCGAAGGGACTGAAAATATCATCGAGTACAGGAAAATATCAACACATAGAACATCGACTTATGGAGGTTTGACTGTACAACTGTTGCGTTATTTATTTCACACATTTTTGTGCGAAGTCAGAGCAATTATTGTGCATTTTTAGAAGACACATTGAATTCATTTAAATAGTACCCATAATGAACGAAAAATCTCGACTTTTGACCTCCTCCTTCTACACGGGTGTCCCTTCTCCTTTTCTATACCTCTATGACCACCTTCCATCAAAAAGAAACCAAAATGCCAAATATAGTGGAAATCGAATCAGACACTTAAGATTTATGTTGGATCATACATGCATACAAAACATGTCTTTTTATAAAAAGATTTCGTTATTTAAACCTTCTACTTCCAAACCAATGTTCCTATGTTCTCAAGACTCACTTTATTTGATACTGACCAGGGGTCTCCATTAGAACACGACATTTTTAATTTATTCCAGGTGCTGCCGGAAATGCTATAATTATGTCTTACATTACCATCCAAAATCAAATGAAATACTTTTTCTTTCCCATCCATTTAAAAAGGCATTAATCATTACCGAATTCAGTACTAATTTTCATGATTTGTTTAAGGAAAATATCATATCGTACAGCTGGTGGTACTTTACGGCGACAGACCGATTATCGATTCAATGCCGTATCCAAATCACATCACCATGTCACTCGGTCTTGGGCTGCTATCCTCCGATCTCCCCTAACACCTATTTCGCGGGCATCCTCGTCAACAGCAAACATCCAACGAGTGTGAGGCCTCCCTCAAAGTCGACGGCCTCTATCGGGATTTCTGCTAAATATATTCTTCGCTGGTCGTTCTTCCGGCATTCTAGCAACATGCCCAGTCTCCTGCAACCTGCTGTGTTTTATCCGCTTAACTATATCCGCCGATTTGTACACCTGGTACACTTCATGGTTCATGCGTCTGCGCCAAACACCATTTTCTAGTTTGCCGCCAAGGATCGAACGCAAAACACTGTGCTCAAAAACACCAAGAGCTCGCGATCGGCCTCTTTCAATGCCATGCTTCATGGCCGTAGAGGGCCACGGGAAGAATTAGTGTTTTGTAGAGTGCAAGTTTAGTACGGGTTTGCAGACTAAGGGACCTCAGCTGGTTACGCAACCCGTAGAAGACCCTGTTTGCAGCTGCTATCCGCCTTTTTATCTCACGGCTAACCTCGTTGTCACATAGCACTAGTGTACCCAGGTAAATAAATTCGTCGACTACTTCAAAAGTTTCCCCATCTAACACCACCTCAGCACCAACATCCGTCGGACTACCACGCTCTTTACCAGCCACCATGTTTTGGCAGAGTTAATGATGAGCCCTATTCTCGCAGCTTCCCTCCTGAAAGATTCGAAGGCCTCTTCCACTGCTCTACGGTTGATACTAATTATGTCGATCACGTCCGCAAAACCTAGAAGCATGTGAGACTTCGTAATGATGGTGCCGCTTCTTTGCATGCCGGCCTTCCGTATAGCACCCTCCAATGCGATGTTGAACAATAAGTTTGACAGCCCGTCTCCCTGCTTCAAACCATCTAACGTCACGAAGGAGTCCGATATCTCACCGGCTATCCTGACGCATGATGTAGAGCCTTCAAGGATGGCACGTATCAGCCTAATTAGTTTTGTTGGGAAACCATGTTCGACCATAATTCGCCATAACTCATTTCTTTTTATTGTATCGTACGCTGCCTTGAGAGGTTAAATTCTGGAAAATTTATCGAGGATCTAACGCAGAGTAAACATTTGGTCCGTAGTGGAGCGCCCCCTCGAAAACCACATTGGTAATCGCCAACAAGGGTCTCCGACAACGGTCTCAGTCTATGGAACAGAATACGGGAGAGAATTTTGTAAACGGTGTTGAGAAGGGAACCCCGATAATTACTACAGTCCAGGCGTTGGCCTTTCTCGTAGATTGGACATATGAGACCCTCCAACCAGTCCGAGGGTAATTCTTCATCGGACCACACTCTCAGTATGATCCGGTGTAAAGCACGATACAGCTGTTCGCTCCCGACTTTAAAAAGTTCGGCTGGAATGCCGTCCTTACCAGCTGCCTTGCAGTTCCTTAGCTTCTTCACTGCTTTCTTAACCTCGCGTGGGTCCACAGCTTTGCCATCATCCTCAATCACCATCCTGCTCCTTTCGACTACGCTGTTTTCTTCACCATTCAACAGCACACTAAAGTGTTCCTTCCAAATGCCTGGCGACCTCCGTTCTATCGATAATCAGGTTCCCCTCCCTATCGTTGCACATGACAGGGGCTGACACGTTCCGGTTCCTGATTCCATTTATCTTCTTGTAGAAGTTTCTCGCATCGTGCCTAGAGAAGCCACCTTCCGCTTCCGCAAGAATCCGCTCCCAATTCTGTAGTTTTTTCCGACGATGTAGTCTTTTTTCAGCAGCTTTAGCTTCCTGGTATCTTCCTTCGCTCTGACCAGTCACAGCTGGTGGTAAAGGTTTCCAATACATTATTCCAAAATTGGACATTTCAAACTTTTATGGATTTCGCTCATAAACAATGGAATTCACGAGTCGTTTTTTAATTCGTAAGTCAATCCAGAATGGATTATGTACCAAAACTAGGAACAATTTTAACCAATATACGAAAATTTTGGATATTTGTCTTTGTTTTTTTTTGTTTTTCTGATAAAAGATATTGTTTTTTTGCGTCAATCTTGGGAGCTATATTATATTAAACCTTTTATATCAAAACTAAGCCGCTAACAACAAATCTTGGGTAGGATCTCGTTAAAACTTTATTTTGCAAAAATAGTTGAAACTATTCACTAGACTTCAGTTACATAATTACATTGATTCAAACGTTGTCCATTTTTTAGATAATTTTTCATCTTCGATAGAACTGTGAATTCAAATTCATTACAAAGTAGAATCAGTTTCCGTTCCAACAGTCATTGTTTTGACAATACAAGTGATTACAGAAGTAATTGCGGCGTGTGTGGATCGAATACCAAAAACAGTATTGTTTACCTTTCCTGAAATAGCCTCGTTTCCCTACTACACTTCGCACTGATAACGAACTTTATTTTGAATGTACACTTTTCTTTTGCCCAATTGCAAAAGTTGTTTTGGTGATTAAATGGTAACAACCTGAGAGCTTGCTCGTGTTACCTTCTTCAGCTATGCTTTTAAAGCCATTGTTTATCGTAGCTTGACTATTTCTACTGCACTAAACTGATTTAACATTATCTTGGAAACAAGTGAATAGTACGAAATGCAGTGGCAGTGAACTTTAAAGCTTCATTGCTATTCAATAAAAAATATGTTGAAATAATTAATAATATTATAAACTAAAAATATGCATTTTTTCAAATTTCTGCAGAAAAAAAAAATTTTAAGTTTGATTCATTAAACGTAATGAGCGTACTAATTAATTTAAAATGCGTTTGACGTTCTCAAGCCGAGTTCAATTCAACTACGCAGTTTCCTCTAACGATTTTCGTTTTCCAGATCTCAGAAAAATAACACAACTTAATATTTTCTTCGACGCAAGAGAAGGTCTCGCTGATCAGGTGATGATTTACTACAACTTTTGTAGATTTATCGGCTTAATCAGTCCGTGTATAGAAGCAAAAACGATTTTTTGTTTCTTAATCCGACAGTTTCGGTGACTTTATTTCAGTCACCGAAACTGTCGGATTAAGAAACAAAAAAATCGTTTTTGCTTCTATACACGGACTGATTAAGCCGATAAATCTACAAAATTAACCGCTACAGTCGACAAACAAACAAATTTACTACAACATTTAAAAACTCTAAAGGAAACTTACTGTAGAAATCAGTCTAATTATGGTTCATTTTAGATTCTTTCTAATTTCAAATTCATCTCGAACGTATAGCTACATTACAGTTAAAGGAAACACCTATGGTTGTTCATTTGGAACAAACCATTAAAAAAATCTTCAATATTATTTAAAATTATTGATTTATAATTTTCTTGAATTAGTTTCAATCATTCTTTGCATCTCGCATGTAACACAAGAAGCAGCCTTTTTTGCATATTAATAAAACTTTCCTGCAGTTAGATTACTATACATACCTCCACATACCAATGCTAATCTCCAAACCAAAAATAATTTGCTGCATATAATTCCTAAACTTGACATTGAAAAATACGTTGCTTTATTGTCCGTAAAAAATTGTTTTTCCGATGTTCGCGCACAACAATTCCCTGCATCACAATCGTCCGGGCTTCCTAATCTATCGAAATTGCTCACTTATTTATTTAGAAATCAACTGCACAAACCCACATTCGCCAGCGATTTGGGTGTTTTGCACTGTTTAGCCCATATTTGTGTGCGTGTTTGTCCTTGAACCGCAACGCAGTTGTGTATCGCATAGTATTTCTAATTCACTCCCTGCGATATTTCTGCATGGATGGTATATAGGCAACGCAACGGCAGCAGCTCACCGCTCACCTAAACACAATTAGATGTCTTAGCCATATTATTCGCGAATTCATTCGTACCTACGCAAATGTTTTCGCGCGGGTCCACCAATACCGATCCGCAACCTATTGGCCAAAGATGTGTACGAGTCCGCTAGCCAAAATTGAACCAACCAGGCTAATGACCTGTATGACGAAATTGTTTTGTGCACTCTTGTGCTTCTGCTTCTCTTTGTAGGCTTGTTTTTCGAGCGGTGAATGACTGATAACATAACTGAAAGAATCCTCCCAGTGTGGGTTTCCTTCCATTTCTAGCTAGCTTTCTAGTCCATTTCTTCATATATATATATTGTTTACTAAAGATTGTTTTATTTTTTTCGCTCTGCAATGTCACATCTTAAGTGATATTAAAATTGTTTTCGGCCATACACTTTATGGTTATAATAAAAGGTTTTCCAGGAACACATCATCCTAATGGCACGCACAGAGAATTCTTTGCGCGACCATACACGCATCTTTCGAGTGTCATAAACGTTCCGAAAATGGCAGACAAAAAACGCATAACTTAGCATAATTTATATCAGCATTTCACGCATATCCGTAGTGCGGCCGGCACAAAACTGAACGATCGGTTAGTTAAAAATAAAAATGTAAAATAACTCGCCGACGACACCGAAGAACACGCCGAAATGAAAGATTCTGTCCGAATCTAGCATCTCCGCACGCACTTTAAAACGCACCTCTAGCGATCCTCGCTCGTCCATTAGCGGAGTCAGCTTATGCCTATAATATAACTTGGCACGTTTCGCGATCAGTATCACGTAGCCGTATGGCGTGGACGCACCGGTTACTGCGCTTGACTTCATCCATACCCCACCGAATGGTTCCAACCAGCCGACACCTGACAGACCCGTCTTTTTCACGTGAATCTCACCTTTTGGGTCGGTCGCTTCACAATCTATTCGCTGCCTATTCGTTGGCGTCCCATTAACAATCGTGTGCATAGATGGACACAAAAACTTGAATAGTGCGTAGCGCACATTAGTCCTGACGCCAAAAATTTCTGTCAAAACCTATGTGATCGATTACTGTGCTCAGTACGGTGTTTCAGTTTCATTTAATAATAAGTTTAGCAACACTAGAAGTAGAAAAAATAGATGACGTGTTGGGAAACAAATTTTTACATTTCGTTCAGTTCTAATCTTCATGAGTAACCATGCGTCTCCACGCATCTCCACCGTCCAATAGCTCTAGTTTCAAAATACCACTTTTGGACTATTGTGCACTCAAGCCCACATCAAAAGAACACAGCAGCTGAAAGTTCCCTACAGATTCCAGCGGAACAACCCACAAGCACTCATAGCCAAAAGTCAAAACTAGTCGCACGACATCGTCTGGAAGAATACTTCGCTGTATTGTAGGGGAATTGGGGCAAAATCGACATTTTGCTGACATTTTACGTAGATCAGACACCTACCATTCGATTTCTGAGACTTATTAGCGAATTACTGAGAATATTAGCGAATTACCATTAATGCTCAGAAATAATCGATATTATTTTGCTTTGTGAAATATACTAAAACTATGCCAAACCCAGTTTCGTAGAATCACCGTTTTGAGCTCAGTTTTTGTCCGATTTAAGATCTGTTTTTTTCCAAAAGATGGGTAAAAAGATGCTAATATGTGGACAATCTCTTAGAATTTTGATATTTGGTCTTAAAACAAAATGGCGTCGAAAAAACCTCAAAAAATTCCAGTTTCTCAAAAATTCAAAATGGCGCCATTTTTGTCCCTTAAGTTGAAATATGTTCAAACTCTGGGAAATTTATTTTCGCATCAAACTTCATCAAAAAATCATACATAGAAGCCAAGGCAAAAAAATTGTTGCACTGTGTAATGATTGAACAAATGGTTCAAGAGTTGTGAAAAGATAGTCATATTTGGAATGGAAAAAAATCAAACTATAAATTATCGAATCTAAAATGATATTTAATCGAATGATAGATAATCGAGTCTATAAACAATCAAGTCCAACCTAAATATGAGTACAGGGACGTTTCGATTGTACCGCGATAAAAAAAATCGCGTCATATGTTTGAAACATATATATTTTATGTTATTTGCATGTGTTAAGGTATGTTCATATGCGTTTGAATGTTATGTTTTAAATGTTCGATATAGTTTCACTGCTGGCTACCAAATATTATCTAGGTGTATTTTTTCTGAAAATTGAAGTGTTCGTGTAAATTTATTTCAACAAATAATAAGTTCGAATGAGAAAGGCTGGGTCTCACCGCTAGGTGGATTAATTCGGGTTTTTCTAATATTTCTTCACGCTATGTTCATTACCAAAAAAATGACTCGTTTTCAGTTATCAAAAACTCCATACAACCTTACAAAATGACCTTAAATGGAATTATTAATTCACTCAATGAAAATATGCAGTTTAATTCCAATACCTAACTAATTGTTTTATTTGAGATTTTATCACTGTCGATATGTTAATGTCCAGTAACCATTTTATTTTTAAAGCATTTTTTATCATGATTAAATATTATTTAATCGATGATGCATTTCTAAATATATGAGAAAGGAAAGCATGGTAACATCTATACTATTCGCTCCAAAGCTCGAATTTGAATTGTTAAAAAAAATTAATAAATAATAGCTCGGAACCATATTAGTAGACCAGAAACATATTTAGTATTAGAACAGTGCAAAATAAAATGATTAAAAAACACAACAGCTACTCGCAAAGGTAGGAAGTTTTGTTGAACGTCACTGTCAGTCTTCCAGGCTCAATATTCGATAATTACCTATAGAATATAAAATAAAATCTCGTAGTCTTTGAAAAATTAATAGGTGCCCATCGCATTATCATAGAGTGAAGCAAACAAAATTCGATCTTCATCGATTCGGCCCGAATTTTCTGAAGATATTTTCACCCAGTCACTGTGTTAGAAATGCTTCTGAACAGTGCTGCTTGTCATTTGAATAATACAGTAAAAGATTCACTCAACCAAATTGTGTTTTGAATGAATGAGTTAATCGAACCATTAGGGACGATCCATAAATGATGTCACGCAAAAGTTGGAAAAAATTAACTCCCTCCCTCCCCCTTGTCACAAGTTGTCACAACTTTCTTGATCCCCCCCCCCTTAATTACGTCACGTTTTATATCCCCCTCCTCCTTCTTTGGTGATAATTGATTGAAATCGAGAAATTTGTTAGGAATGTATTTTTTCTTAATAAGAACGATTTTACTGAAAGAAAAACTGAAACTAAAAGGAAAAGAAGATTATAGAAGATAACTAGAAATGGCGTTCAGTTCTTAGTTCAAGGATGCTGCTGATGGAGTCGCATATCGACGACATAGAAAGCCGAGACATTAGCTGCAGCATCATTGCTGATTTTTGAAAAACCATCAATATTTAGTTCCTCTTCTTCAATCAATGCGCAATCCAAATATTCTCCACATGTTACAATAACCAAGCATTTTTATTTACGTTTTGTATTGATTGGATTGAGAGACACTAAAAATTAATGAAATTGCGCTGTCATTCATAAATGAACATGCAGGGTGAAACAGAATTAAAGAACATTTTTAGGGAGAAAAAAATTGTCATTTATTTTATCTAAAGGAAATCTTAAGCAAAAAAGGGGATCGTAGAACTATAAATGAATGATGCAAATATTATAAATAGTTCTGAGTTGATCTCTCTGGTTAGGTATGTGACTTTTTTATTTATTTTTTTTTAGTTGAAATGTGATGTCACAATCAAGCTAACCCCCCCCCTCCCCCATATGTCACAAAATGTCACAATAATTGAAACCCCCTCCCCCCCCCCCTAAACGCCCGACATCATTAATGAATGGTCCCTTATTGTAAAGAAGATGGTGGATGGAGGGGGCGCCTTGTACTGCATACTGCATTCAAATAATCATGCGTCCTCATCTTCATTCTACAAACTTAAATTTTGGTGTCGTACACAAAATACGTAACGCTAAAAGTATTAATTTCACACCCCCATTAAGTAAATTTTAATGTGACTTATGTGTCCTTAAAAATACGTAACGTTGCAACCCCTCTCCCCCTAAAATTTCTATTTGGATCAAATAACACAATCACGTAACTATCTTAACTATCCCTCGTCCCGCATATGTAACAAAAAGTAACCTAAACTTTCCATAAATTGAAAGGCATCGTACACAAACTATTTAACGCACGAAGAGAAAGGAGGGGGCTGTGTCTGCGTTACTTATTGTGGGGGAGGGAGAAGGGTTGTTGGGACAGTTACGTAACTGTGATGTTTGCCCAAAATTAAAAATTTGGAGGGTTAGGGTTAGGTTGTTAGGTGTTGCGTAATTTTAGGAGGGAGGGAGTCATATCGAACGTTACTTATTAATACATAGGAGGGGGGGGTCAGAAATCTAGATTTTTAGCGTTGTGTAATTTTTGCACGACGCCAAATTGCTGGCTAAAATTTGATATGAGAGCAAACAGCCGTCAAATGTCTCCAGGTACGACGCTGGCCTAACAAGCCAGTCGTCGTGGGTTCGAGTCTCGGCTCTGGAAAAACTGTTAGAGTCAGTAGGATCGTAGCGATAGCCCCGCAATTGTCCTGTGAATGTAGCACCAAGGCTTTGCCTTTGAGGCTTTGCACACGTATTTGGCTCGGAGAACTAAGTATTTTTCACAAAAAGAAAAGTTTTTCAGGCTCGAAAGCAATTTTCTAAAAGTACGTATGCATTTTGGTATGAGTTGTAGGAAATAATATTGCCTTGTAAAAATTATACACAGTAAAAGAACATAATCAAAATATTTGAATTTCAATGAATTCAAGCAATTTGATGTCATTTTAAATGGAAAAGCTCACAACATTTCACTTCTTAAATACATCAGTTTTCAGGTTGTTTTGAATTCAAGCTGAAAAAAACAAAAAATAAACACAAAATTATACTTTAAATCCAAAAAGGGTTGAATTTTACCCTGAAAATATTTTTTTTTCAATTGATGCTTGGCATCATCTCAAAACTTATTTATTTATTCGTTTATTTGATCATTTCGAGGCTATCGGGCCGTTTGTGTATATCATTTCAAAACTTGATAAAAAGTTCTGCGTTGATAAATGTAACAATAATTTTTCTTCAAAATTATGGAAATATAATCAATTTGAATATTAATTCCTATTGACTGTTACCGAATAAAGGTTGAGAAAAATTATATCTTTCAAGATACTTTTGAGATCTTAAAATAAGAATTTGGCAAAATGAGAACTTGTCTTTTTTTTTTCAAATTTGTTTAAAATAAAAGGTGCTGAGCAGCCACTGGAACAGACTGTGCATTTGAAAGCCTTAAAAAGTTCATAACATGACACGAAGATTTTTTTCTCCCGTTTTCAAATCCACCCACTGCGCAGCTAACAACAGATGGCGACTTAGCTTAAAAAAGAGTTATAACTTAATATTCAATTAGCCGAGCTTCTGAGTGATTGAGAAAATTACCAAAACTTTATTTATTGAAATGCTAATAGATGAAAATGTGCTAAATTTCATGACGCAACTCCGGATAAAATTACTAGCGATTTACCCCTAACTGTTTAAATCGTGCATGTAAAGTCTATGTTTTAAAGCCCGTAATTTGATTGTCAATCCTTCAAAAATAAAGATCGTACAAACAAACGGTCAGTTCTAAAGTAAATATTTCTTAAAATGTTCATACTCTGCTCTCATAGTCGAGTGTAATAAAAGTAGATTCCTGGTTTATAAATAATCCAATCCTACACCGAAACAATCATTAGTTGACGGTCTTCCACTAAGAGCTTTCAAAAGTTTTGAGTCCGAGTTTCTCGAGTGGAACGAGAGCTAGAGTCACTTCTGCCCTAGTCATAGATTGCAGCAGCAACAGCAACAGCAGCAGCAGCGGTAGGAAATAGCAAAACCGTCAAAACAACTTTAAACGTGCCAAACATTAAAATCGGCAATAAACATGCGTTTGTTGTGTGCGTTGATTTATGTACATTTTTCTACGACCAGAAAGATGTTTAATTTGAACAGACTGTTTACCCTTCTCGAATACCACCAAAAGGTTCACCGAGAGGAAGAAAACATATGCTCCCCTGCGTACTACATACCCCGAGGCCAAAATGCTAGTCGGCCGCTACCAGACCAATACGCACAAAATCGTTTCTAATCTCTAACACACATTTTGTTTCGGATGGCCAAGTTCAAAAAAAAATCAGCCCGTCGTTATCTGGTCGCAGTTGCGAATGCTATTTGCTGCTCCCCGGGACGCTAGAATTGAGAGCTAGCGGCCGTTCCTAGTGCGTGATGCCGAAGGGTAAGGGTGCCGAAGCGCTGGTTTTGGGTGGGGATCGAGTGAGTGGCTTTCCGCCAACCGCGCGGTGCAATGTGAAACTTTACAAATCTCATCGCATGAGTTCCCCGAGTGCCGTTCAATGTAGTTGACAGTTGCCTTAGGATTAGACCACCATCAGATAAGAAGAGCTACTCATGACTCTGAGACGTTCTACACGGTTTGACTTAGCGCGGACGCTTACGCATACCGTAGTTTGCTGGTTGGTTGAATCAATACAATGAAACGATGCTATATTGGACAAAAATATAATTCCATTTCCCGGTGCAAGTTAGAAGATGGTTTGATGAAGTATATGCACAGGAATTAGCGTGTAATGGAACCTTAGTAGATCTCATGCCAAAAGTTACATGAAAATAAATCAGTGACAGCTTCCATTATTGATTGGAAACGAGCATTAATTTTACACAACAGTGAATACTTTTGCAATGATGATGTAAGTAAAAGCATAATAAAGATGATGTAATAAAAAGATACCTATTTTTACATATGTTAGGTGACAAACAAATTTTAGCCCACGCGACCAATTTAGACATGCTTTCAAGAACATCCTCCCAGAGAATTACTTCCATGATTTGAATAATCTTAATACATAGATCAGAAATCATTCATTTTTGTTTTGCTTCTAACTTGGCTAGCTGAATTTGCTTTCTTTTGCTCATTAGTGCGGCAAACAAGTGTTTAATCTCCGTATCTCGGATTAGTACCAGGTATCGAAAATATGCACCCAGCTCTGTCGGTCGCATGATACAGCAACAGCGCTAAAAGCGGGTTCTGCAAAGATGACGAATTTCCTAAAAAAAAAAGTAAAAAATAATAACAAAAATACACGGCGTGAGGGCATTAACCTTACTATTTGAATTTATGTGTTTGGCTGCGTGAACGCCTGTCGTCCGCCTCCAAATCCCCGAAATACGCAAAAAAAACGCACACCCGTTGTGTCCACAGCCCGAAGAGGCAGAACTAAAACGAAAACGAGTGACCGAAAAACGTTTTCAGACAACCGGCGGCAATTGTATGCTTGTTTGCGAAAGTTGCTAAAATGTATTCGCACGGAACGCATATTTTATCACCAGGGACGAAAGAGTGTAGCTTAGTCATAATTGATTGTTGATAAAGCCTTGGTTTTTAAATTACCCGTACCCGACCCGAACCCGAAAAATATATTTTGGCGTTACCCGAAAACCTCTCCTGCTCGGGTAGCGTGAACAGCCTTACTGCAAAGAATCGGATGGGTCGCAGGTTGCGGATAGCGGACGGCATCTAGATATGTAGGTTAGGTGTGAATATTATGAATAAATATCTCCGGTCGTGCAGGGCATGAGCAGGAAGGGCAGAGAACAGCGTGTGAGCTCTACAAAGTTTACTTACTGCATATGGGTCATACCATACGAAATGACCACGAAAAAGCACGAACTTGGACACGACCATCACAGATTTTGCTCAAAGTTGGGAGAATTATTCATCTACCGTCACTTTGGAAAAATCCCAAATTTGGTGTCAATTGGAATACCCCCCGCTCTGTGGGACCCCCCTGTTTATTGCAAAGTCACGCATTTTTTGTTCAAAATCTCTTTTTTCTTTTTCTTACAATTCATAGATGTCCGAAAAATACTGATGAATGATTTTTGAAGAAAATAAACCAAGGAATCCAGAAAAAAATCGTAATTAATTTTTTTTACAATTTATAGACGTAAGGCACCCGAAAAATAGTGATGGATGAATTTTGAAGAAAATGAACCAAGGAATCCAGAAAAAACATTATTTTTGACCGGAATTGTTGCCAGATGGATTATTTTTGTATTTTAAAACTAAATTTATATTAAAATTGATAATTTCATCGTGTTCCTTCGAAAATTTCACATAAGAAACAACTATCATCCCGAGGTAATATGAGCCAAGCTCGAGATATAGCATTTTTACGAAAATAGTTCTGAGTTTCTTAATTAATTTTTCGTAAAAATGTTATATCTTAAGATTGGCTCATATTACCCCGAGGTGGTAAGTGCTTCTTACGTAAAATTTTCCGAGAAATACGATAAAACCATCAAATTTAAAATAAAATTAGCTGCATTGGCCGAAAAATGCAAATTTAATTTTAAAATACAAAAATAATCTATCTGGCAACACTTCCGGTCAAAAACAATATTTTTTTCTGGATTCCTTGGTTCATTTTCTTCAAAATTCATCTATCACTATTTTTCGGGTGTAAATTTAGTTTTCAAATACAAACATAATTTATCTGGCAAAATTTCCGGTCAAAACTTTTATTTTTTCTGGATTCCTTGGTTTATTTTCTTCAAAAATCATCTATCAGTATTTTTCGAACATCTTACGTCTATGAATGTGGTCCCCGTGGCTCTGTGGTTAGCGATGTCGGTCGGCTAGCTCTCCCACACGGTTGTGACATCGGGTTCGATTCCCGATCAGGTCGAGAATCTTTTCGAGCTGGAAATTTTCTCGACTCAGCACTGGGGCACGGTGTATCGTTGTACTTATCCTACACATGCAAAATGTGCCAAAAAACAATATCGATAACGAATTCTCTCAACTAATCTAGTTGATCGAGACCGCATAAGCCCCCCAGGCTTGCGTGCGATATTGTTGTTGTTACGTCTATGAATTGTAAGAAAAAGAAAAAAGAGATTTTTGACAAAAATTTCGTGACTTTGCAATAAAGAGGGTAGTCCTAGAGAGCGGGGGGTTTTCCAATCGATACCAAAATTGGGATTTTTTCAAAGAGACAGTAGATGAATAATTCCCCCAACTTTGAGCAAAATCAGTGATGGTCGTGTCCAAGAGGCATGTACACTTCGTATGGAATAACCCATATAGTAAAGTGAGTCGACACCGGTAAAAGTACCCAGCCAACCCATCCCCGGGCGCTTGCACACCAGAAGAAGCGACTTAAACAACACCCAAGACAACAGCCCCGTGGTGAGAAAAGGCATCTGCAACGCGACGAAATCGCATGAAATAAGGACGACGATCGGAAACTCGAAACATGAAGCTGTAGATAACTAAACGTCCCAAAAGGCGATCGGATCCTGTTGGATCAGCTATAACTCCACCATTTCGACATCGTTGCGTTCCAAGAACTTTGCCGGAAAGGAGGAAAGGTACGGAGGATTTGAGGCCGCAGGACACAATTTTAACAGAGCGACAGCACCTTCAACGTGCTAGGCAGTGGCTTTATAGTGCTGGAAAATATGTAGAGTCGTGTGATCAATAGGCAGGCAATCTGCGAAAGAGTGGTGCATGTTGTAATTAGAGGTTCTACAATTAAACCATCCTCCCATGGTAGGAAGGAGGAAGGTAGGAGAGTCGTCGAGGAGAACAGGATAGAAATTGGGGAGTACGGATAAACTGTGGACCCACCAACATTGGACGAGGGAAAGAATGTTTGCAAAGAACCAAAGAACAAAGAGTAACCACAAAGCCGCTGGTAAGGACGGATTACCCGGCCGAACTTTTCAAAGTCGGGAGCGAGCGGCTGTGTAGTGCAATTCACAAGATCATCCTAAGGGTAGGACTGGTTGGAAGGACTCATATGCCCTATCTACAAGAAGGGGCGTAGACTCGATTGTAGTAATATCGAGGCATAACCCTCCTCAAATTCGCTTATAAAATTCTCTCCCGTAACCTGTTCTAGCGACTGAGGCCGTTGCAGGAAGCTTTTGTTGGAGAATACCAATGCGGTTTTCGGAACGATCTACAACGGGCCAGATATTCACCTTAAGACAGATCCTCGATAAGTTTCGAGAACACAACTTGTAGACACATCATGTGTTTATAGACTTTAATGCGGCGTACGATACAGTGAAACACTACTAGCTGTGGCAAATTATGCTTGAACATGGTTTCCCAACAAAACTAATTAAACTGTTACGTGCGACATACGGTTTCGCACCAAGCATCAAAACAGCGGGCGAATTTTCAGACGCGTCTGTGATGTTAGATGGTCTGGAGCAAGGTGACGGGCTCTTGAACTTGCCGTTCAACATAGCTTTAGAATGTGCAATACGAAGTACGGGTGTGCAGAGGAGCGGCACCATCATCACGAAGTCTCACATGCGTCTGGGCTTCGCGGACGACGTTGATATAATTGAAAGGGCAATTGCTGCTCTCAGAAAGGAAGCTACGAGAATTGGACTCACTATAAACACTGCCAAAACGAAGTACATGGTTGATGGCAGAGAGCGTGGTAGTTCTGCGGGTGTTGGTGCTGCGGTGGAGATGGATGGGGATACGTTCGAAATGGTCGACGAATTTGTTTATCTTGGTACTCTCGTGACATGTGAGAACGAGGTGAGCCGCGCGGTGAAGAGCCGGAGTGCGGCAGCGAAAAGGGCTTATTACGGATTGCGAAGCCTGCTTAGGTCTCGTAGCATACAGATCCGTACGAAATTTGCGCTCTGTAGGACTAGGGTGTCGCAGGCGTATGAATCACAAGCTGTAGGTACGAAGTATACAAACACGCTGATATTGTCAAGCTGATGTAACACGGCAGGCTACAGTGGGCTTGTCACGTAGCACGAATGGTGGATGAGCGAGCGGCAAAGAAAATATTTAGCAGAGAACCGGATAGAGGCCGACGACTTCGAGGCAGACCTCGCACGCCCTGGATGTGTTCTGTAGACGGAGATGCCAAAGTAGCGGGTGTAATGGGAAACTGGAGAGGAGCAGCCCAAGACCGAGTTTTGTGGAGGCATATTCTGGATTCGGCATAGGAACTCAACGGACTGTCGCCATAAAAGTAAAGTAAGTAAATACTAGAAATAGAAAGGGCAGCTTGCAAAATGCTCTACCAGATCAAAGGAGACTCGCAGGTGATAAGATGACTGAGAAACTGGTGAAACATAGCCTAGAACCGCGCCACAAGGCGGCAACTTCTTGAAACGCGAGGTTCCACGGTCGTCGTCTGATTGGTATCGGAGTTTCGTAAAGAATGGGAATTGAAAACCTAAATAATGTTCAATGTGATGTTAAATATAAAACAAATGTAAGCTAATTTTTCCGTAGATGTGGATTTTAGTTACTGCTTTACTGCCGTTCCACGCATATTTGTCCCATGTTCCAAATCACGCAAACGAGAAAAACGATGTTAAAGTTTTACAATACTTTTACGCATTGCGTCAATGTGACAAATGCAATTATGGGCTACTAACCTGTTTTACCTTGCAATAGACTGTTTTCAATAAATCTAGTTAAAGGTTTTTCGACTTAACACTCTTTTCCATAAAAATACCGACTGGGACAATAATGCCGAGAAATTTGCCTTCCGATATGTAATTTCTACGCATATCAGTCCCACCACGTGCATTCGATGTTTCCCAATATAAAGTTCGTACTGGGGATACAGGGCTGTTTAACCTTTCACGAAAACGATCACGTTAATCGTGTTGTCTTTATACGCAAGTGATGATAGTTGAGATGAAAGTTTAGTTAATTGAATAAGTATCAGATGACTTACCATTACAAAGGGGAATTATTTTTAGATTGCCCATTCCTATCATATTTGAACGTTGTTGGGCTTTCACCATTTTGGCTACACACAAAAGACAGTTCTTACAACTTCCAATTAGTATGAATTTCATGCAATGCTCGAAAAGGAAGAGCATTCAGATTACAAACCAGCAAACATGGCTTAGTTATCCCTAACAAAGATATGAACGTACCGCATTTAAATAATCAAGCAAAGTGATTTTCGGTACCGAATTTCTGAAACCTGTAATGTGCCAAATGTTGTTAGGAGAAGCCTTTAGTGCTCTGTAGTCCTTCCCAAGTTATAAATGTGGGAATTAGTGGTTAGTGGGATGAATTTGAATAGAAAAAATCTAGTGGGACAAATATGTGTAGAAAATCATCGATGGGACAAACAGACTTGGTATAGTTTTTCAAAATTTTCGGAACAAACAATGTTATTTTTAAATGTTTTTCAAAAATATACGTGAAAATAGACTCATTGGTGATAAAAAACGAAAATCGACCAAAAGTAACTTGGGACAACTATGCGTAGAACGGCAGTTTACCTGAAATAATAAATACAAGATCGTTCCATACAATTGGCTCTCTAGCGCCGACATATGAATTTATGATTTAATTTCATCGCTTTACCGACAACTAGTCATATCACATTTGTAACCGTAAAATTTTGTATACCAGATTTCGAAGGTTCTTTGGAAACCACCATGTTATAATAGCAGAAACTACTGTGATATTTTTTTGTGTGTAGAATGTGTAAAAGGCCTGCCAAACCGATTACATTTCTTAATTTATTTTTGACGTAGAACTACGTTTTTCTTTAGCCTACCACATAGGGATGTAAATAGGAAAACTATTACCGAAAAGGGGACGAAATATGTCCCTTTTTAAATGCTTATAAATCGGTTTGTTTTCAACCGATTTCCTTCATTTCTGCAGCAATTGTTTGGAAAATTATACACGCATCCACCCAAATGTAGAAAATTGTTGATTGATTATGCAAACTATTGTACTATTGATAATTGTCAAGCCTTGTTTAAACGAAAATTACGTCCTCTGATTGGTCGTTATAAGATTGCTTCCCAAGCACGGTCGACAGAATCATATACCTTGCAATTGAAAACATGCTATTTGGCCTATATAAGAGCCTGTTTCAGCCGAAGCCGCTCATAATTGTTCTGGACAGCGACAAGTTGTCAACAGTAGTCGTCCTTCCTTAGCAGCAGCACTAGCCCTGTGGTTGGTCACCACGTCTCAGGAGCAGCGCGGTTCTTCTCAGCGTGCCTCGCCAGACTGCCATTATTCCCCCGTGTTAGGGTAGCATGAAGATCGTCATCACCAAATCCAATTTTGAACAGCAAAATGCCTTTTTTCAAGGCAAATAAACAAGTCATCGAAAGTTAATAATTTTTGAAAACGTAAGCAAGCATTTTGTGCGGATTCTAGCAGTTACATTTGTCGCGGCCGTCTTATTTACAGAAGGTGAAATAGCTTCCACAGTGCATGTTGTCCGTATATCATAACTCCCCCACTGTTGGGGCAGCACAAAGGTTGCGATCAGCAACCGATTTTGAACAGCAAAATGCCTTTTTTCAAGGCAAATAAACAAGTAATTGAAGGGTGAAAATTTCCTAGCATCAACACAACCAAACATTCTTCGCGGGATCCTAGCAATCAAATTCTGTTGTAGTTTATTTAGTTAATACCCCCACTGTTTGGACAGCACAAAGGCTGCGATCAACATAACTGATTTTGAATAACAAACTGCCCTGTTAGAACGCATTCACAAAGGCAGTTAATTTGAATATGCAGAGCTAATATAAGGTCGATTCAATCAATCAGCATTAACAGAATTTCGTCGTCTCTCAGCTGCCAAGTTGCAACATGATGCAACACGCAACAACGAGCAAACGAAATCGCTTGATGTTACAAACCGCAATAAAATACGGGTTAAAACCGTTGCGTGTGTGAGAGCACCATCGGTGTTTATTCACTGGAAACAAATATAGAATGCTAGTTGTGGAATAATTCGTCTAAAGAATATTAGAGAATTAGACAACTGAACTGAAAGGCGTGGCCTATTACGTAGTACCCTTTGGCTATAAAAGAATGTTTCTGGGAAAACTAGCTACATTCATTAGTCGGAAGGTGAGCTGGATGGACCGTCCACAACGTTGACAGCAGTAGAAGCAGATACAGCACTCATAAGTAACAGCGCGTTGCGCCTGTGGCTGCCTTCAAATAAATAAATCACTTGCGCTGTGGTTGGTCACCATGTCTCAGTAGCAGCGCGGTTCTTCTCAGCGTGCCTCGCCAGACTGCCATTATTCCCCCACTGTTGGGGCAGCATAAAGATCGTCATCACCAAATCCAATTTTGAACAGCAAAATGCCTTTTTGACGTAGAACTACGTTTTACTTTAGCATACCACACAGGGATGCAAACTGAAAAACTGGGACGAAATTTGTTCTTTTTCAAATGCTTATAGGTCGGTTGGTTTTCAACTGATTTTCTTCATTCTTGCAGCAATCGATTGGAAAATTATACACGCATCTGCCCAAATGCGGAAAAATGTTGTTTGAATCTACGAACTATTGCGCTATTGAAAATTGTCAAGCCTTGTTGAAATAAAAATAACTCTGATTGGTCGCTTGCTTGCTGTGTGTGTATGATATGGTATCATGTGTGTATGTGTGTATGATATGGTATGATGTGTGTATGGTATAATGATATGGTATGATGTGTGTGTGTCTATGATATGGTATGATTTGTGTGTGTGCTGTGTATGGTTTTTAACTCGGCACGATCTGCTAAGGGGCCATCCACATACCGACAGCTTTGGGGGGGGGTTTGGCTAATGTCCACGGTCCATATAATTTTTTTTAGAATTTATATGGGCAGTTGTCCACGGAGGGGAAGGGGCGGGGGTCAAAAACGTTAAAAATCTGTCCACGTGGTATGCGGATGGCCCCTAACTACTGAATCCGGTTCACGAAATTCACAACCCGTCATTAGTAGACATTATAACTCATTACCCAAGTAAAAATATTGGTTTTATCAAAGTTTTTTAGCGCTCAATACAGCCAAAAAAGCGCTATAAAACTTTGATAAAAACAGTTGTGTTACTAGGGTAATGAAACACTCAATGCATTTGTTAATAGTGTACGTAGTTCTACGTCATTTTTGCGGTCGTGTCTTGGAAACAACCTCCTACTTTTTCTCATCTTTCTCTTAACAATTTATCAGCAAAACACAAATGAAAAGGGTAGGTTACTATTTGTCTCGCCAAAAATCAATTGTAGTTTCTACATACACTACAACCATAAAATGTTCAACTCTTGAACATTCTTGATTTGTAAAACGTATACGGTTTTACAAACCTGATCCAAAACACGTTCATGTGTACCTTAATGTTCAGGAAATATGTAACTACCTCAGAGATAGTTAAGTTATATTGAACTATAATTTTGCTGACAACACATAAACATTGGGGCAATTTTCCCTGTTCAAGAAGGTGACCAGAAACTACGCTCCATGCGAATTCCAAAATAAAGCCTCTAAATACACAGTAGTATCTCCAAGACATTTATTTATTATTTAACATTCACCAATGCGTATTTCGTTCGAGACCGCACAACCACAGGATATATGGCATTTCTATCCTTGAACTTTAGTTCAGTTCTACAAGTCATAGCAGTAGTTTTAACTTTCCATTTTGGAACTAATGGCCTACCTACAGACCGTGTTTAGCTTTAAGCCAATATCATTTCATATAATGTCAAAATTATCATTTTATGTAATCATTCTACATATCATTATATCTTGGCACAACAATAGCCCCAGAAAGTTTGAAAGTTTTAAAGTTTAGGAAAAAAAGTCATGCATAATATTATATCAACACATTGTAAACGAATACCTAATGTCAGGGTTGCAAATTTTCACTGTCAGTGATAGATTCTCAGTTGACACTGAGAGCTACGAACATCAGTATCAACACGAACGAGCTGAAAGTGATAATTGCTTTCAGCTCCAATCAGTTAACAGTGGTAATACTGACTGGCAGCATTTCTGTGATTTCGCACACGCTATGTTGCTCTAGCGATGTTTATGCGGTGTAGTATGAAGGTGCCTATCTGCTTCATTGAATTCAAGCAATGGATTGGCTCAGATCAAATAATTTCGATATTAATTAAGATATATCATTTATATCAAAGACATGATTATTGACTGATAATTGACACGGGTGACACTCAATATCAGTTTGAAGAGAGTGAGAGTGAAACTGCTGTTGTATCATATTCATTTTTCTGTGTCGAAATTTCGCAACACTGCCTAATGTAGTTTCTAAACATGATCGGATCGAATTATACATGACATTTTGTGCAAACATATTTTGCGCGTATTTTTCGCTAATATTATCCGTGTTCCTATCCAGGTTATGAATGAATACGTCATGTTTCATAGCGTATTGAATATGAAGCATTAGCTTCAATAAATCATAAAAAAAATTTACAAACAACCTTTTCATCTATAATGCGTGATATTTAACAAAAATTCTTAGTACGACATTGCTAATAAAATGCATTCACTGATTCTGATATAATGTTTATTTGTGATTGAAGAGGCCAAACAATTTTGAGAGCAGCATTTGATTTTGACAATGAAAGTTAAGCAAAAACAACAAAACGCAACAACAGCAAACATATTTCTCCACAGATTATAAATTTCAGATTGATTTGGGCTGGAATAATTATATCTTCTCCATCGTGAATCAATTATTCATAAAATTTAAACCAATGTTCAGAGATTTGCGGGAATATCAGTATTTTTTTTTTATTTATCTGGGAATATCAGTATTGTCACAGGTAACTTATAAGGCCCGTATTTTTCGTTTTGATAAGTTGGAGAAAAATTAAATAAGAGTAAAATTTCCTTTTTTTCATACGATTAAAGTCTGTACCTATTCTGAGTTTTAATTATGATTAAAATAAAAAACATAAATTATTCTCATGTTAAACCAGCCTTCTGATTTTTTTTATGAAAAAATCCAATAACATTCATGAAATTGATTGCAAAACCAGATCCTTTAACGAACCTACGAAGCCTACAGATGCACGCCTACCCAGCCCACTGCCAAATTGATTCTTTTGAACGTTTTTTTTTTATCTGTAGCCGTAAGACCTTTTTCAATGTCAGGCACATAAACGAATACTGTAATAATTTATGTGTGTCACTGCCGCCGGCCATAGTGTTTTCGGTTCAAAGGTTTAACTCGAAAATACATCAGAAAAAAAATGTCCACAGAACGATCGCTCTCCGCAAGCGGAAGAATAGCCAGTGGATCACGGCTCAACATTATCAATTTTTCGAAGTACAACCAGCTAACCTTCGACGCCACACTGCAGTACCACGTGGTTTACACGTAACTGGTGTCATGTATTGCGTTCCCAACAGGACGTACCTTTAGCTAGTGGTTTAATTTGATCAGTTTATAGGTTGAATAGTAGTAGTGCATTAGTAGATTGACTACTCGTTTCGATTCGAAGTGCGTACACGTATACACATTTGGGATGTCTGTACTGAGAATTAAAACTAAGAAATGGCTGTGATTGCGTTTCTGCTGTTATTCTTAATTGGTTCCGCGAGTTGGTGTTGACGGATTATTTGTATTATTTTAAAACCTTTCACGTGGCTGTCGCACATGTGTTAACCACTTTTTAGACAGAGCAACAACGCGTAACGCACCTGCTCTGCACAACTGGTGTGGCTCTTGGTAAAGGGCATACCAAAATGTGTTTGTGTGCAGCACTGCTTTGAACTTATCTTGCCAGTATGGAACAGGTTTTTGCGTGTCCAAAAAAAATAGCCCCATTGTTTCAAACAACTGAAGGGTTAACCTTGCAACTTCCCGCGACTTGTTACCACATCCAATGCGGAAATAGAAATAAACATTCAATAAAAAAAATTCCCTTCAAAACTTCAAGTTCAATGTGATGATCATCTACACCTGTTTACTAGCTCGGTATATATTCGACTAGTTTGTCTTTCACGTGGGAATAAAAAAAGCGTTTGTGTTTTGGTGCGGTTGAACTTGCGAACTCCGAAAGACAGAGTTGAGTATCTTTTGCCAGAAGTTCCCGGCAAGAGATAAACGCCCACAGTAATGACTATTTTCTATTTTGAATTATTTGATTGTTTCTCAAAAATTTTGAACATTTTAACTTAGTTTAAAATGAAAACTTACAACAGAGTCTGCAGGTTCCAGCATCGGGAGCTGCAAAATCAAAAGCAAATAAACGCACCCAAACATGGCCTTGAACACAAATGCTGCACGATTTATGGACATTTGGCATGCGTTTTACCGCATGCTATAAGCTCTCACTAGCACCTTCTGGTAATATATTGTTAACAGGGCGAAAAAGATGCATGAACGCTGCGATTTTCAGATTTTTGTCTAAATACCTATAAAACTGATTACTTGTTCTCATACGATTGAAAAAAAAACATAACTCTTGAATCAAAGTGTAACTCTTGACTTTAAACCCAATTGTTATAAACCTAATTAATATACTTATTATTGATTATTGTTCGAATCCGTCACTAAATTAAAACAATAGAATTTGGTTATTTATTCATATATAAAATCATCAAATTTTGTGAATCATTCGGTGCGCATTTTGTCGTCATGCTATACTATCGGATAATATTCCCAAAGGATTGAGGGTAACGACGATTCTTTCCGAACGCCACGCACCCGCAAGAAGGTAAGCCTTGTGAGTGAATGGGTGGCAATGTAGGTACCACAAATCTGCCCATCATCAATATTGCCGATTGCCTAGGATCCGAAGGAACGAGTCACGGATACCGCCGACTACAGGACGGCCAGTCGACGACGCAGCTTTGCCTTCTCGATAGTGAAAATGGTTGCGGTGGAAGCGTTTTCGATAGCTGTCTGCATGATACACAGCATCCGTTATTTCTGCCGGCTCCAGTCATAATTCTCATTTTCGTATATTGCAGCCTGGTAGGATGGTACGAGTCAGTTGCCTGGTAATTTGAATGGAAACCAATATAATTCTAATAGCATTTAATAAAAACGGCTATGCGGATAAAATACTGATGCGGCAGGTTTTGTGCTTGATGCTTCAGGCTGCTACTCTATTCAACGCGGCTTTGGTTTTACCAGGAATTACCAGAGGTAGAGATATGTATACTATGTGTATACAATACATGCCTACTTTTTGGTCAATAGCCTTGCGGTTAGTAGCGTTGATGGGATGGATTAAGAGATACTATCATTGAATGGTATTGGATAGAAAAAGTCGGTTTGGTGAGCCCATCAACATTGGTATATGAAGTGATCATTTGTGAAGTTGGGCCTTTTCCATTAACTACAATCACTCAGACTGAAGTAAATTATCGAAAACAATTTGAACCCGCATCTAACCGTTCTCGCATCTTTTTTAATGGCAATGTGATTTTTAATAATTGTTGCAAATAACATTTCAATGTGTTGATTGAAATCAAAAGCATTATACTTCTAACGAGCAATATTTTACTGATTATATGACATGTTGTAGGTATTCATATACTTCAGGTTTAAAACTTCAAGAAAAACATTCTTCTCCCTAAACCTAATAACTCCTAAACATCTTTATTACCGAAGGCAGTAGCACAAACGTTTGAAAGCATCCCTGCTAAACGAACGGCCACTTGACCAGCAGCCAGCGGCCAAAGTAGCGTACTTTCGCAATCACCTTCACCGGACGGTATAAATTAATTCTGGCACAGCTTTCTAGCAATCAAACCTCCCAACTTCTCCTGTAATTTGGAATTGTATGTAATAGTGCTGATTTTGCGTGAGCACTAAATTACACGTTCCACCCCCTGGAACGAGAGGAGGGAAAACTTAATCAGCTTTGTGAAATATTTGAATTCGTTTTTCCTTCTCATAATCAGCGCAACGCGAGAAATTTATTTTCACGCATTCACCGGTATGGAATAATTTCTCTTGTTTGTGTCGGTGATTGGTTGCCGTATTTTTTTCTCTAATTCATGCAAATACATCACAAAACTATTCGACCAATAAAAAACCTCTAATAACGTTTCGTGCTGCCACCTTTATTATGCTCCAACTTATCCTCTCGTTTCGTGTAAAATGCCACTGGCACTAGTGGCAGCTTGAAATGGGATGACGTTGTGAGGTGAATGGCGAGCCAAGTGAAGTAGGCACCTTCCGTTCCGTGTCCTGCGATTTCGGCATAATTAAAGGTTATAACGATTTGATGGCTGTAACCTTACGCCGGCCGAGAATGTTGTTAAAAATATATGAAACGCACTCCTGTTCGTGACCAAGAGCATTTGCATAGGCCACGGCCGTAGTTGCGGGATGGAAAAGTGCCTGTTCGAGTTCACCCGTATGGCCCATATTATCATTCCGCTGGTGATCAAATATTGCCCTAAATATTATTTTAAATTGAGCATTTTTTTGTTGATCCTAAAAACGTTCATTGTGTTGAAATTGAACAGACATATTATAGCTCTAATATTGCAGCCAATAATTTTCATTTGCTCTCGCCATTCGTCACAGCCTTGGCAAAGGACTTTTATTGCAAATGTTGAAAAAAATGGAACAACTACATACGTACATCGTGAAGCAAACGAAAGGAAACATGATCAAGAGGAAAATTGGTGCTGTGCTACGGGGCTTCGTCTGGTGCGGTGTGGCGATTAGCCAGTGGATATTTTTTCCGAAATCGCTTTGGACCGGGTGCGCTCTAGCATACCATAATGCCAGAAGAAGAAAAATGTGCGTGATAATCGCACAAAAGTAAAAATTCACCAGAGTGTTAAATAGCAATGGTGGTGTAAAAGCGCCATACGCACCCTTTGCAATCGACGCACGGTTCGGTGGGAGGGTTGGCCCCGTTCATAGAGTGGTAAAATATAATTACATAGTGCATATATTAGCGACGATGTAGTGTAACATTTCGGCGCTGTTACGGGATCGTAATGGGGGGAAAACGGATTTTGGATTACCTCTGATAGGAGCAGAAACAGTAGTTCGTAGCATGGACTGTTCGCTTGCAAGTTCCGAGAATACCACAATACTAATATTTATTCAAACGATTTGCAATTCATATCAGCAAACGAAGCCGTATCGGCGCTAAAACTATAAATGCGGCGAAGGTGTAATTATCGGTCACAGGAAGGCTATTTCTCACGGGGATTATTTATGGTGATGGCATGGTGATTATTGCAGTGGATCAGCCTAATTCAGGCAGTGGGGTAATAGAGGTTCGGTGGTATCGCATATAAAAACAGTATATTTGTGCTTTCTTTTTCGAATGCGCGCACAATTGCCGCAAAGCCTTCTGGTGAGAATATTTTTCGGAAAGTTTTCATTTGAACCTGGTACTTTGAGTCAAATTTTCAAAATGTATTAAATTGGTAAAGGATATTTGACATTAAAATTTTGGAAAATTAGATTGTAGGAGAGCTCCTCCTGTGGTAACTAGTTTTCAATCGTATTTTCAAAATATCTTATGAAAATATCATCAGCCATCAAATCAGGGGGTCAGTTTCAAGATCCCTCTCAATGTATCTTAATAAAAGATCCGAAGGATGGAATGCGGAACAAGTTAACCAATCACCCAAATAAACTCCAAACACAGAATGCGGTCAATGTTTGGTACAGCTGAACAATACTTGAATTTTTAAATTTTAAATACAGTCAGGTTCTTTTAACGCGGAGGAACCGCGGAAAAATACGTTAATTAAAAAATCAGCGTTGAGTAAACCACAAAAAAAAAATTTTGAAGAAACCCGAGACGCTCTACGACCAGTATATAAGATTGTTTTCTTTAACAGCCATTCTGGATCTTTTGGAGAGCGGAGGATTTTTCGACTATGTCATTTACTCAATAAACACTTAAACGTTTTTGGTTCTCAACCCGCGTCAATTTGAAAATCTGCGTAAATAAACGGAAAAAAATTGGGTAAAAACTTTGTCAGTACATTTACAGGTTTTCATATTTTCTGTTGATATTCACTTCTTCTATTTCTACTTGTGTTACTATAGCTTGAGCTTGTTATTGACAACCAACCACGTAGATGACTATTTGGGAATAATTCACCATTTCCAATGTACAACAGTTCAATAGCTGCTTTTTCGTATTCATCGATAACGGCTATGTTCTTATGGTCATCTAGGGAAAGGGAGGAAGGTTAACAATTGATTTGGGGGACCCAATTTACATCTGCATCTCCAAGTATTTAAGAAGTAAGTGACGATTTTTCATATTTTACCCTTCCTTTCTATTCTTAACTACTGCTCTTTTATACATAAAATATACCTATAATCTTATCTATATTCATTTATATTCTCATTTATTTATACGAAATTCTTATATAATATTATAAAATTTGCTAAATTTCACAAAATTAGGCTTTTAAAAAAAATAAGGTAGTTTGGAGTGAAAGTCTGGTACTTTACAATTGCGACAAGAGTGAATCAAAATACCTTTTTAAAATTACTAACCTTTTTACTTCAACATACATTAAACGAAGGAAAAATAATTGTATACATTACTACTGCATTACTAAACTTTATCAATTTCTTCTAACCTTATCAAAGATATCATCGGTCTTACGCACAGGAAGCTGGATTGTATATCATACATGATGCTTTAGACAAGGTTTCCGGATTCAAAGAGTATGCCAATGTATTGTATCAGACTCTAGTTGAATCTATAGATAAGTAATTCCCGCTGAGACCGGCCCACTATTTACATGATGGTATTGAAAACAATTCTAGTTATGTTTTTTTGAAAGCCCATATTGAACAAGTAAAGAAACTGCATTTGGTTGATCGAATTGATGGACCCGTTAATTGGAAATCTATACTTTTTTGAAATTTTTCGTTTTTCTTCAAAACTTGTCTCACCAAAATTGCTCTCACTATTGAATTTCTCTATGAAATTACCTAAACCAGCATACCATTAGGATGAGAAAAAATGGGGCCTTCTTCTGCAAATATCAAAATGGGAAGTCGCCATATTGGATTTGGCCGTCATATTGTTTTCTTTCAGTAAAGTAAAGTAAAGTTTTGTTGGCATATTTTATTTTATTTCTATTCAAGATTTTAGTAGCTATTCGGTCTTTCCATTGGGACTCAGAGAATATTCTCTTACTCCTACGTAATATTCCCCTTGCGGTATGAATGAATGAAGGGAGTGTGTCCTCTGGATCGTCTTGACGTGCTCCATTCTTGGTTTTAGTTGGCCTGCAGCTTTTTCAAAATCCAGATCACTCACGAGCTAGAATTGCATTACATTTGACTGATGTTCCAGGGCCCAATAAAATAACGATTTAGCATCGGTGATCAGTTTGTCCCGAACTGGCGACAAACTGTACGTATTTGATATAGATCAAAGTGTGTTTGATACAAAACAGTCAATGAATTCGATTTCGTAAAATTAACACGATTTAATAAATTAATAACAACTGTACCTATATGCTGCACGTATAATTGTTCCTCCAACCCCATCGCTAGTACATTTTCCATGGCAGCTGGTACGGAAATGTCACTAAATGTCCATATCGAAGACGTTTTTAATGAAGGAAACATTGACGAAGTTAAATTTATTTTTATATCGCTGGCCTGCTGCGTAGGAACAAATCTAATGATATGTTGACTTAGGTAATTTCATAGAGAAATTGAAAAGTAAGAGCAATTTTGGCTATCCTAGTTTTGAAGAAAAACGAAAAATTTCAAAAAAAAGTATTGATTTCCAGTGAACGGGGGGTCCATCAATTTGATCAACCAAATGGAGTTTCTTTTCTTATTCAACATGGGCTTCCAAAAAACATAGCTTGAATAGTTTTCAATACCATCATGTACATGGTGAGCTGCTCTCAGCGGGAATTGCTCAGATCACATATCCACTGTTGCACGTGCAAGTCTTTACTCTACTTTACTTCACTTTACTTTACTTTACTTTACTTTACTTTACTTTACTTTACTTTACTTTACTTTACTTTACTTTACTTTACTTTACTTTACTTTACTTTACTTTACTTTACTTTACTTTACTTTACTTTACTTTACTTTACTTTACTTTACTTTACTTTACTTTACTTTACTTTACTTTACTTTACTTTACTTTACTTTACTTTACTTTACTTTACTTTACTTTACTTTACTTTACTTTACTTTACTTTACTTTACTTTACTTTACTTTACTTTACTTTACTTTACTTTACTTTACTTTACTTTACTTTACTTTACTTTACTTTACTTTACTTTACTTTACTTTACTTTACTTTACTTTACTTTACTTTACTTTACTTTACTTTACTTTACTTTACTTTACTTTACTTTACTTTACTTTACTTTACTTTACTTTACTTTACTTTACTTTACTTTACTTTACTTTACTTTACTTTACTTTACTTTACTTTACTTTACTTTACTTTACTTTACTTTACTTTACTTTACTTTACTTTACTTTACTTTACTTTACTTTACTTTACTTTACTTTACTTTACTTTACTTTACTTTACTTTACTTTACTTTACTTTACTTTACTTTACTTTACTTTACTTTACTTTACTTTACTTTACTTTACTTTACTTTACTTTACTTTACTTTACTTTACTTTACTTTACTTTACTTTACTTTACTTTACTTTACTTTACTTTACTTTACTTTACTTTACTTTACTTTACTTTACTTTACTTTACTTTACTTTACTTTACTTTACTTTACTTTACTTTACTTTACTTTACTTTACTTTACTTTACTTTACTTTACTTTACTTTACTTTACTTTACTTTACTTTACTTTACTTTACTTTACTTTACTTTACTTTACTTTACTTTACTTTACTTTACTTTACTTTACTTTACTTTACTTTACTTTACTTTACTTTACTTTACTTTACTTTACTTTACTTTACTTTACTTTACTTTACTTTACTTTACTTTACTTTACTTTACTTTACTTTACTTTACTTTACTTTACTTTACTTTACTTTACTTTACTTTACTTTACTTTACTTTACTTTACTTTACTTTACTTTACTTTACTTTACTTTACTTTACTTTACTTTACTTTACTTTACTTTACTTTACTTTACTTTACTTTACTTTACTTTACTTTACTTTACTTTACTTTACTTTACTTTACTTTACTTTACTTTACTTTACTTTACTTTACTTTACTTTACTTTACTTTACTTTACTTTACTTTACTTTACTTTACTTTACTTTACTTTACTTTACTTTACTTTACTTTACTTTACTTTACTTTACTTTACTTTACTTTACTTTACTTTACTTTACTTTACTTTACTTTACTTTACTTTACTTTACTTTACTTTACTTTACTTTACTTTACTTTACTTTACTTTACTTTACTTTACTTTACTTTACTTTACTTTACTTTACTTTACTTTACTTTACTTTACTTTACTTTACTTTACTTTACTTTACTTTACTTTACTTTACTTTACTTTACTTTACTTTACTTTACTTTACTTTACTTTACTTTACTTTACTTTACTTTACTTTACTTTACTTTACTTTACTTTACTTTACTTTACTTTACTTTACTTTACTTTACTTTACTTACTTTTCTTCACGCGGGGATCTTCGACAGTACACATCCAACGAGTGCGGTGTCTACCATGAAGTCAACGATCTCTATCGGGATTTCTGCTGAATATAGTAAGTTTTGCTGATCGTTCCTCCGGCATTCTAGCGACATGCCCAGCCCACTGGAGGCTGTCATGTTTTATCCGCATGACTATCTCCGAGACGGTCTACCACGCTCTCTACCAGCCACATTGTACCTTGTTTTGGCAGAGTTTATGATAAGCTTCTAACTGAGAACTACCCTCTTGAGAGGTTTAAAGGCCTTTTTCACCGCTCTACGGCTAATGCCAATGACGTCGATATCGCAAAGCCTAGCAGCAGGTGAGACTTCGTCATAATGGTGCCAACTTCCTGCACGCCAGCCCTCAGTATAGCACCTTGCTATGCGATGTTGAACAAAAAGGTTGACAGTTCGTCTCCCTGATTCAAACCATCTAACGTCACAAAAGCGTCCGATATCTCGCCGGTTACCCTGAAGCTTGATGTGGAACCATCAAAGATCATGTTCGAGCATTATCTGCCATAACTCATTTCTCCTAATTTAGTGGGACGCTGCCCTGAAGTCTATGAGCAGATGGTGAAAATACAAGTTCAATTCTCGAAATTTATCGATGATTTGTCGCAAGGCAAACATTTAGTCAATAGTGAGGTGTCCCCCTTAAAAAACCACATTGGTATTTGCCAACAAAGGCTTACTGCAACGACCGCAGTCTATAGGATGTGGGAGAGAATTTTTTTCGCGGTATTGAGAAGAGTTATACCCAGATAGATGCAAAAGTCCAGGCGGTGGCCTTTTTTATAGATCAGGCATATGAGACCCTTCAATCGGTCCGAAGGCAATTCTTCATCAGCCTACACTGTCAGCATGATTCGATGGGGAACACGAAAGAGCTGTTCGCTCCGGACTTTGAAAAGCTCGATGGGGATGCAGTCCTTTATATTAATAATTTGAAGGAAACTGCAGTAAGTGATTCTTCACCAATTCTTGTAGACTAGTAGCTACCTAAAACTTTAATAGGTAAAAATTGACGTTTAGTCAATGATGGGCCCTTAAGGGTACACGGTACTCTCGCCAGATGTATTCTTGAACATTTCATATAAATTCCTCTGAATATAATTCTATATTTTCAAATTTTCAAGCCAGTCACACAACGCTCTTTTTCCGGGCTACCAATCATTCAAAAGACAGAAAGTTTAAAGAAAATTATTCCTGAAATTTACCGCTTCAAGAAATACAGTGGCATAAGACAGGCTGTCGTAATTCAACGTTTACCTTGTGATCGTTTCTCATACACAACCTCTTTACCTTAGTTCAGCTCTTTCAAGTGGTTTCGAAAAGCGAATTCGAGTTTTCTTCTAGAAAAATTGTGGAAAATTCCTCCTGGAGGATCGATTAAATTAGCTTTAATCAGGTTGAGAATATTGGTCATATTAACTCTAAGCCCAACATCATAGCTAGTGATGGTCATGTTTACTGAAATTAACATCAAACTATTCACAACCTAAAGCTGCAATGCCAGATGAATGTTTTAGGTTTTTTCCACAACAAGATATCTTCCCCTCCCATCTGGAGCAAACGACAAAAAAAAGTGTACTGGAACTTAAGTTGCCTTTGTCGTTGTTCGTTGATTGGACCCGCGGAGTTGATGTGTGAATGTGGTGAACCGGCTTTTTTCCTATTCGTTCTATTCTTGCCACCGCTCGCCCGGCGTCCTTCATCCGACCCGTTGCAGGGTGCTTGCAGAAAAGTGCCGTCGATTCTCTCAGCCTCAGCATGTTTTCGGGATGGGTTCGGTAATGCTTTGCTTTGCGGGTTGTTTTCTTACCCAGAACAGCGCACACACAGGAGGAAACCGGGCCGCTCGGTTTGTGTATTCGGGTCGAGAACACCAGCTAAAGTATGCGCGAAGAAATCAACGCTTAGATTCGCATAAACGCGAATGAATGATAATGCTTCATTGTGTTGAGTAGCGAAAAACTAGTTGAAGAGAAGCAACAACAAAAATTCAAGAATATTTGGTTAGCCAAAGAAAGGCTAAACAACCACCGGGAGACAATCTACCAACCAGTGCAGCCGCTGCATTTCATCTATTAAACCATTAAAGCAATATAATCTAACATAAAAAATGAAATAAAAAACTTAATCAGTGATAAAACATATATTCACTCAAAGCAAAAAAAAGGTCAATACCTTCAATACGGTAATATACGTCGAAAAAAGAAAAAAAAAACCAAAATTAACCCACCTAGCGGTCAGACCCAGCCTTTCTCATTCAATTTTTTATTTGTAAAAATAGATTTACATCAACGCTTCAATCCAAGAAATGTATATTCACTCTTTAGGTTCTAAAATATTGATGTTGTAATCTTTACATATAAAAATACAGTCAAGTCTGTCTGTCTGTCTGATCCATATAGGCCCGAAAACTACCGAACCGATCGACGTGAAAATTTGTATGTAGGGGTTTTTGGTGCCGATAAAGGTTCCTATGATAGTTTGAGACCCCTCCCTCTTCTGGAAGGGAGGGGTCCCATACAAATGAAACATAAATTTCTGCACAACTCAAGAACAAACCAAGCAAATGAAACCGAATTTGGCATGTGGATGTTTTAAGGGGTAACTAATATGTCTATAATAGTTGGATGAAACACAAATTTGTGCACATCTCGAGAACTTATCAACCAAATGGAACAAAATTTGGCGGGTAAATGTTTTTAGTGGTAACAAATATGTAAATAATGGTTTGAAACCCGACTCCCTCTTCTATAAGGGAGGGATCCCATGAAAATGAAACACAAATTTCGCACAGCTCAAGAACCAATCAAGAAAATACAACCAAATTTGGTATGTGAATGTTTTTAGAGGTAACAAATATGTCCATAATGGTTTGACGCCACTCCCTCTTCTGGAAGTACATGTTTCTTCGCAAATTTCTGCACATCGCGCGAACTAATCAACTAAATTGAACCATATTTGCAGGTGAATGTTTTTAGTGGTAACAAATATGTTCCATAATCGACCCCAGACAACCCAGATAACCAGAAATCGTATAAAAGTGGCAATACAAAATCGTATAAACATCCAGTTCCAATCGAAATTATATAAAGTTCATGTTATAACCAGTTCAAGTTATCTTTCATCATATATGGGTCGTACAGTCCGTGATATATGACCGCATATTGTTCCTCGTATAAATGCACACAAAAAATCAGGTTTCATCGCAGTAGAGTTGTCTACAGTGCTAAACTTAATTGCAGTGCAAAATTGTAGGATTTCTAATTTATGTGATCAACGTTGATATTCATATTCCTCGAAAACTCCTATAACAGTTGTAAGAGGATTGCATAATGAATTTTATACAATTTGCTATCTCGTTACAGTTAAAATCGTCTATTATGAAACACGAAATCGTTGAATAGTATAGAATGATACCATTTTTATGTCAAATTTAATTTAAATTAAAATGTCCCTTTCAGCAACTCTGGTTTTTAAAATCTAGTTCCTAAAAGATTTGAAGAATTGGGTATAAATCATGAACGCAGTTTTGACTAAAAGAAAAATCACCCGAAAAAAATGGCACATACAGTCGGGTTTCACATAAACATGGGCAACGCCTTGAATGATTTTTAATCTTTGTTGATTGCATTTGCTCGAATCGCCTAACAGTTAAAAAGAAGGTCAATGCAGATGGCATGTTATTATTCCTTCGTATATGAGGCTATATTGAGTTACACATTGACATCAGAGTCTATAAATAGATCTGGGGCAACGTTGAGGACAATAAGTGACATTACAGTCGAACCTGTTTTTGTGCGAGGAACAGGGACCGCACAAACTAAATCGCATAAAAAAAATAATTTGAAACTTTACGTGCAGCTTCAAAACAATATTTCCACAACATTAGTGAAAAAAAAACTTTTTTCATGCGGTGGATAGGGACCGCATAAAAAAATTCTCAGTTAAAAATAACTCGAAAGTTGTTGATTCTGATTTAGAATACCTATGAGAACAATTTTAAAACATCGGATTGATAAACGTAACTTTTTTAAACATACTAAGGGGCCATCCACATACCACGTGGACAGATTTTTGACGATTTTTAACCTACCACCCCCCCCCCCCACCAGGACAAAAGCCCATATCATTTCTTTTTTTTTTGTAAGGACCGTGGACGTTACACAACCCCTCCCCCAAGCTGCCACGTGGTATGTGGATGGCCCATAATCCTTTCATCCGCTTTTCTTCGTAGGCTAGCAATTCTTGACTTTTCCTACGTAAAACTGGCTCAAATAGTAATTTTTTGACGCAACACTCATGTAATGCGTTGAAATTCATTTCGAGAATCGGAAAAACTAAATGGCTGGAAATGTTGTCGGAAGTGGTCCTTTTTCATATACCGCCCAAAAAAAAATCACACAAAACCAGTCGCACAAAAAAAATAATCTCATAAAAAAGTCGCACAAAATAAATTTCGCACAAAAAAAAGTCGCACAAAAACAGGTTTGACTGTATATACGATTTACAGGTTCATACGATTTGAGGCATTCAACAGTACTAGATAAAATTCGTTGACATGCAGCAACGTAAAATGACTCTGAGGATAGGGAATAAGAGCAGTGATCGGAACGTTGGGGGTTCGTGGCTGAACACAGCCTTGTAAAATATAATAAAGAAAAATGCCGCATCCAACCTCAATAATTAATATATACCAAAAAAATGTAATGGTACACGCGTACTTCTCATTAAAAAAAATATAAATGAAATTGTGTTGCTACTCAAACTTATGTTTTTTTATTATTTGGAAAATTTAGGTTGTATATAATGCAAAATTTATTCGCAGTACAGGTTACACACTGCTGCGTTTAAGTTCGTAGAGCTTCGTGGTAGAATCATAATACGGGTGAAACGGATTTGTATGTATGCTTGAATTATAGCAATTGAAAATCGTACTAAGTAGCAAACAGAGTTGTTCATACCTCAGATTTTATGCAAAAGGTAATTGTTATAGAATTGTAAAAAATGGAATAAAAAGTTGTATATATTTAACTGCGCGAACCATTTTGGTACGTATATTGCCTCCACTTTGGTACTTATAAGCTCATATAGAACGTTATATACGACTTTATCAGATTGTACAAGGGTGCTTATATCTCAACAACAACTGAAATATACGGACCAAATTGTTGGCTGGGAACATTTTGGATTGTAAGATGGCAACTTCCGGTCTCTGAAAACAGCAGAAAATGACCAAATACCACCCAATATGAGTTTTTCTTTAACCAGTATGCCGTTCAAAATCCAGAAATTGTCTCCAAATGCCATTATGAAATCCAAGATGGCGACTTCCGGTGTCAGAAAAACAGCGGCAAATGGCCAAATACCACCCAATATGGGTATTTCCGGAACCGTAATGATGCACTGGAGCCACAAATCAACTTCAGACAACATTTTGAATTGTAAGATGGAAACTTTCGGTTTCTGGAAAACAGCCTGAAATGGACGATTCCCATTAAATATTAGTATTTCTGGAACCAGAAAGATGCACAGAAGCTAAAATCGATCACAGACACAATCTTGAATTTTAAGATGGTGACTTCCGGTGTCTGGCAAACTGCCGGGAATGACCAAATACCATTCAATATGAATGTTTTCGGAACCAGAATTACGCCCAGATGACAGAAATTGATTTCACAGGCAATTTTAAAGTCCAAAATGACGACTTTCGGCTTCTGAAAAACAGTCCAAAGTGGCCAAATATCACCCAATATGAGTTTTTCTTTAACCAGTATCCTAAATACCATTTTAAAATCCAAGATGGCGACTACCGGTTTGTGAAAAACAGCCTAAAATAAACAAATACTATCCAATATGAGTATCTCTGGAACCAAAATGATGCAAGGAGCTAACAATTGACCTCAGGCACCATTTTGAATTTCTAAATGGCAACTTATAGGCAACAGTCGGAAATGACCGAATAATACTGGATATTTCCGTAAACGTGATGATGAATAGAAACCAAACATTGACCCTGGACACTATTTTGAATTTGAAGACGACCACTTTTAGTTTCTGGAAAATAACCAAAAATACCTCCCAATATGAGTATTTCCGGTGTCAGATTGATGCCAGAAAGTCTGCTGATAATGACAGAATACCACCCAATATGAATATATTCAGAATTAAGGCGATTTACAGAAGCCAAAAGACGAGGGTGTTGTCATTTCGATAAAACCAATCATTTCAAACGATTTGTTATTTGACTTTGATCATATCCTATGGCCGATTCGTCGTGCATTTGCAGATTTCAAACAAACCACAAGGAATCAATGAACTTGGAACGTTCAAATAGTACGCCACCACATTTAAATTATGTTGAGACCACATATATCGATCAAAGCAGGTATAGTTTTAAATAGTCTTTGAATTTCTCTTCTTTCCATAATTTTTGAGCCACATATCAAATTGTTCTGAAGTTTGTTATTTGTAAGTTTGAGAGATGACTCGTTCGTATGACACTAGTTATGTTCAATAAGTCATGTAATCTTTGAGATAATAGACTTTCGTTGTTTTATTAACAATTTAATACATAACGGTTGCTTAAGTTCGATTATAATCAAATAAAATGGGAACGTGTAGGGCAGCCAAACGTGTTCAATCATAATTCATCAGTTAACCCTTAACTAGCCCGCTCATCTGATAATAATAAAAAAATCGGTTGTGTAGTTTCTGAGATAATGAAGTTTCGTGATTTTCACAAGTCGGCACATTACAAATGAAGTTACAGTTTGATTACTGTAAAATTCAATAGGGTCTTCTGAGGCAGCTAGACCATTCATTTGACACAAATTTAGTGGAAATCGGGTCGGCCATCTCTGAGAAAAGTGAGTGAGTCCAAGTAGTCTTCGGAATATGTTCCTTTGCATAGCTGGATTTCACATTTTTAAACATAACAGGCAGAGTAATAGTCCGATTGCAAAACAAATCAATAGAGTCTTATGGGGCAATTATACCTTCCATTTGACACTAATTTCATGAAAATCGGTACAGCCATCTCTGAGAAACATGAGTGAGATTAAACAGTCTTCAAAACACGTTTCTTTTCATAACTTTTGAACCACAAGTTCAATCTTTATGAAATTCAAAAGTTAAGGGTTTTCTAGGTAGCCCGTTCTTTTGAAACCAATTTTGTTCAAATCGGTTGTGTAGTTTTTGAGATATTGATGTTTCATGATTTTCACATTTTTAAACATAACCTCTAAACTAAAAATCCGATTACAATGAAATTCAATAGGGTCTTATGGGGCAACCTTTCATTTGCAATTAATTTCATGAAAATCGGTCCAGCCATCTCTGAGAAAAGTGAGTGAGAATAAAAATCTGCACATACACACACACACACACACACACACACACACACACACACACACACACACACACACACACACATACAGAAAATGCTCAGCTCGTCGAGCTGAGTCGAGTGATATATGCCATTCGGCCCTTTGGAGCACTTTTATACTTTCGGTTTTGCAAGTGATTGCTATACCTTTCTAGGAGAAAGGCAAAACTCCCTAAATAAAAACCACAATAAAATTGTTAAAAATTTAACGATCAACATTGTCAATCCAAATGATAGAAATCCACAAAAAACCAATTTCAACACATTTCTTCGGATCGCACACTAGAGAGAAAAAACTTGTATTGAACCACTCACTGGATGCGATTTTTTGACTATAATAATTTCTTCGCCGGTCAGAGAGCCCTTTTTCTGCATTCCCGGCAGTTTCACGACTTGCCCAGATCTAGCCTGCGGGGGTTAGATTCCGATTTCGTCGGCTCGTTGCTTTTTCTAGCTCTCTCACTATTCGCTGGTTGTAAAGTTGTTTTGTGAATAGCATTTATTATAATACATACTTATCAGCGAAGTAGAAGCGCATTTAGTTGTTGTTCTTTGTTGTTTTTTTTTTGCTACGCAGTATGCACGGCTAGAAGCACGAACCTACAGAATTGGATGGCGAGAATGTCAGTTCAAATTTTTCCCGATATAACGTCAGCTTCTAGTTAGGATTCGTTTCTTGCAAAAGATATTGTTTTTGTATACCATGCCAATAATATTTTTCTTAGCTAAAGTAGCAATACTTAAGACATCCTGACATCCTAACATTACATTAAATTTAAAATATTAGATTCATTTTTTTCACTTTTTGTTCAAAGCAAGAAATTAAATCATGATTCATATCTGCATACAAAAACATGCATAGAGTGAGTTTTATGCTAGAACGCACCAGCGAGTCATCACTACCTTAAACTTGTTAAGAAAAAAAAATCGGCAGTAACTACATAGTCATAGCAAATAATCCTTGAACTAGGTCATCAACATATTCGATTCTATTGCACTCTACCCGATGGTGTTTTTTTTTCTATAATCGCTTGGCCTTATTGTATTCGTTTGACGCTGTTGTTCACTGCCTCATGAATTCTCATGTATATCTTTTTATGAGTGCCAAAAAATATACAACCACAACCACAGTACACATCCACCACCTTCCATTGCAATCTAAACTATCTGCTGGAATGGAAAATCTAAACAAGCTGCCAATCCATACAAGTGGGTTCCCTCATTTCCCCCTCCACAGCGCAAACGATCGCAACCAGTGAGCGAGTACAACCCGATAGAATGGAGTTGCACGTGGCCACCACTACCATCGTGAGCCATCACACGTCACTTTTGGTTTGCAGAAACTTTTTTTTACTACAACTGATTGTTCAGTTCTGGACAGAACTGGTACCGTCACTAATCCGCATCAACTGAACGTAATACCATGTGTTTAATTAATTAGTCACAGTTCTTTCATATGCATTTGATATAAATCCAAAAGCTATTTGAACACCAATGTTCGCAGTTCGCACTGACTGTATCCATTGTACATCCTCCTGAACTTACATAAAATTAAAACACCAGCTTGACGGCGATTCTTGTCTTGGCAACCTTTTCTTTTCTTGTTGTCTATTTTCCCAAAACAACTTCAAGGTCAGCCAACAATAATATATAGAATAAATCAAAAAATCACCAATAATGGCTCCGACAGTGCTTTGCCATTGCGGAAATTACTTGCGTTTTCGCTTTATCTTCAATTTCACCTCTATTTCGTAGCCTAGTTCGCGCTTTGCGACGATGAGTTTGTAGTGTTGTGGTACCGACTGGAAACTTGCAACATGAATTATTGATTTGAGCTGGAGTTTGAAACTGTATTGAACCATAAATTTCCGAGCAGAAATGTTTGTTGTCACAAACTTATTGATTAAAAAAATAATATATTTGTCAAATAATTAGCACAGAATAGTAATTGTTTCGTGAGTAATTGGACTTGGTTCTCTGAGCCGTAGACCTCTATTCCCAGCGAGTGCGATGAGTTAGCCAAGCATATTCTGAATTAGATGCAGATTTTCTGTTTTTTCATGTTAATCGTTAACCAAAAAATTTATTTCATTCTACGACATTGTCATCCAAAATGTTTCAACTTGCTATAAGACGAACAAATTTATAATTTTATATGATTTTCGCTTCTATCACAACGAAAAAGTTATTAACCCTAAAGCATTCTTTGTCTCCATTCCGGTTGGCTTAAATTGTATTTTAAACTCTGAAAAAGGCAAAACTCTGAAGGTGATAATATTTGAATTTAGAACAGAAAATTGAAGATTGACAGAAATTAACTTGAATCCATTCCCTAGATTCGAAAGATTTCACCTTCACGATAGTGGATTCATTCTTAAAATAAGTACTCTTGATAGATGAATAACTATTGAAAATGACCAAAGCAGCTGAACTTAGTAAACCCATGGAGGCGTTTGGTGAACCGTGAGAAAACCTAAAGAAATGTTTAATTACTACATAATTTCAAAAATGTTTAAAAATTTAAGTTCAACCAATTAACGTATACAATGAATGTGAAAAAACATTTCTCAACATTGTCATAACGATTCATCAGATTTTACCATTTCTATACTAGCACGTTGCGTTGAGACCCGCGAAACCTACACCTTGAAAGGCACCAAAATGCATATGAAAAGCGGATACCGAGTGTGTAGCGGTGGCGAGCGGGCGCCGTAAGTCGGATCCCTATCCTATCCTGCCTCTTCCAGCTACTGGGTTCCCACTACATATAATTACATCTTTCGGGGATTTTGCACTGGCGGAGATTAGCGCAGAGCGAACGCAGAGGGGCCTTTGATGGCAACTGCGGTTGACTGACGACGGTTGAAGATGCGGCGCGCGAGTACGCGTGCGATGCCAATGGCGGAGAGCGGTGTGCAGAATAATCACGTTGCGCAATCTATACTTGTTGACCGGGAACGAACTCCGACCGATGATGGCATGTAGGTGCCAGCTGAGCCGGATGAAACGGAATGGAACCGGAGGAGGTCTAAAGGAACACGAAAAGTCGTTTGGCGTTTTGCAGCTAGAAGATTATACGATATTTTTTAGCTTCGCTGTGCGGTGATTGACGAATAGGTCATTCACTTTCTTGGCTTGGTGAACATCTCACAGAAGGCTTCAGCTATGCCATTCGTATCTTTTGTTAATTCTCTATTCTGGCAAGCACCTCCGCATGTGTGCATAATGTTAGTGGACCTAGCGTATGGAATTAATTGTGGCTATTTCAGTGACAGTAAAGCAGCCATTTCTCTTCGTGGGAATTCGATTTGTGGCTTAATGGTCATTATTTACCCATTTATTTTTGTGCCTATGCTATGCAAGTATTCGGACCAATTAAAAGTCCAAAAAGGTGATATGAAGACAGCACACAAAATATGATAAACCATAAATAAAAATGTAGGATTTGCATAAGCTATTTTTGACGAAAAAGATAACACCTTAAGGTAATTGCTAAGTCAACTTATCATCAGGTTTCAATAGACTTTTTGAATTAGAAATCATAAAATCCTCGTGTAGAGTTAATAAACATTTTATGCAGATTGTATGGGATTCCGATTTCGAACAATCATTTTATTGATTGCATAATTATTCAATACCAATAACAGTCATATAATGACACTACGTTGTTCGTTTTCTTCGCGAAAATTATCCGCTACTTTTAATTTTAATCTTCATTAGTAAAACATTCCAACAGACCACCCGCTGGACCTGCATAGTGATTCAGTATTCACCCATCAAGGTTCATTCAACTCGGTTACTACTTCACAATCTGGTTTGAACTAACGAAGGCAAACGTTCGTTTGCATTTTGCACACAGGAAAAAAAACAGTGAACCTGACCACGCCAAATTATTTGCTAGAAATAAATATATACACATACACAAAATGAACTGCCAAAATTTCTTCTAAATGTCGTTGAACCCCGGCTCGCTTAGCACTTATTTACTGCTCTGCGCAGCTCGCTGCAGATGTGTGCATTTTTTTCGGTCCCTTCTGAGGCGTATTCCAAGTCAAGAATACACCCGAAGCAACATCTAATATAAAGTTTAGAAGCAGAAAAAAAATCGCATCCTGCACACACATTCATAGGCCCGCGACCCGTTGTTGCATTCTCACCCTCCCTGTTCTAATAAACGCGGCTCCTAATGGGGACGTTAAAATGTGTGACCTAGGCAAAAACCACAGCTGCACATGCTCCACCTCCAGTTGACTGCATGCGTCCACAGATTGGGCTGGAGAAGTCCACTCTGCACCACCCTCCTGCATCGGACTCTGGCTCTCTTGGTATACTGCCTATGCGATCACATAGTTTGGATGTGTTTTATCACGCAGCGAAGGAAACAGGCTCCCCGAGCGCCAAAGCAAATTGCATGTGCGGAACACGAAAGCATACATCGGTCTAAGCAACATTATATTTAGAATCATTTCGAAAAAGAAGTGCCAATCAGCGCAGCGATCATCTTGCGTTCTCCTTTTGCATCGGATAGCAAGAGCAAGTGGGAGTAGTTTGTCGAGGGAGAATCAGGAGAATTTGAAATATTTTGAATCTACCAGGGTCAATGAAATGGTTGCGCAATATGCTTGATTCGAATTGCGTCGTTTTTTCGTTGGCAGGATCGTGTGCATTGTTTAGATAAGTTTTCGTTTGCGCTATATGAGGGTTTGGAAGTTTGTCACTTCAGTTAACGGGAGTAAGTGCTTCATCGTTTGCGGTTTCTCGTTTTAGCCAAACAGTGGAGTGATTTTTAAGACCTCCAATTTCCTTTGATCTGTCTATGTTTGTTTTCTGAGAAATTTTCACGTTCCAAACAATTCTCTCGCGCATATTGTACACGCAAAACAACTCATTCAGTTTTACTAAAAAACCGTGTTGAAACATTAATGACCACAATTTGCTAATCTTAACCGTATTGGACGCTGCCTTAAAGTTTATGAAGAGATGATGATTTTGAATTTTTTTAGTTTTTTCATACATTTTATACGATACATTTTATGGTAAAATACGAAGATGGGAGCAATTCCCGCTGAAACCGGCCCACTATTTACATGATGGTATTGAGAATAATTCAAGTTATGTTTTCTTGAAAGCCCATGTTGAACAAGTAAGGAAACAGCATTTGGTTGATCAAATTAACTGGAAATCAATACTTTTTTAAAATTTTTCATTTTTCTTCAAAACTTGACTCACCAAAATTGCTCTAGCTCTTGAATTTCTTTATTAAACTACCTAAAATAACATATCATTAGAATGGGAAAAGGTAGGGGCTTCTTCTACAAATATCGCGTGGTCGCCATATTGGATTTGGCCGCAATATTGTTTTCTTTCAGGAAAATTGCGTTTTGAATAGGTGCCACTGCCCACTCACCTGCCTCAAATTTTGTTATTCCATTCGAAAGAGCATGCTTTTTTTCATAAAATATGTTGAAATTTGAGATAAAAATAATATTAAAATTACCATAACATGTTCGACTCGACCGTTCGGGTTTTCGTGCAATCTTACCTCAATAAAAATGCTATAACACATGATATTATTCCACACTGGGAAAAAATGAACCCAAATTCCCACTAATTAGAGCCGCAGCGCTGGCAACTTGGAATATAGCATTTCTTATGTAAAATTTGTCAATTAATTGATTGGTGCTAATTTCATGCTGTGCAAGGCACGGGAAAGGGTCTATATTTCCAAAAATACGCGAAAATAGGGTGAAAAGGAGCAAAATAGACCATTTCCCTGCTCTAACCAAAATGAAACCATCTCCAATCGATTTGTTGACCCATTTTACATTAGAAATGCTATATTTCAGATTGTTAGCCCAGTGGCGATTATTTAGTGAAAATGAGGGTTTCGGATTTTTCACTAGGGTTTGCAATATTCCCGGAAATCGATTTCCCGGGAAACGGGAATGAAATATCTCATTTCCCGGGAACCGGGAAGGGATTTTTTTTTAGCAAAAATGAGATTTTAAATGAAGTTTATCAGTAAAAGGCAACAAAAAAATGAAAAACAAACAAATGAGATCCGAAACACTTGAATATGAATTGAATACCATCAGAAATTCGTGATCGATTTGTGTAGCATATATTTGCAGAAGAGAGGGATTAAGGGTCTTCATGTCGTTAAACAATCGCTTCAGATCCGCTGACAATTTTCTTTCAAGCTCAAAAATGTTATTTATATGTGTTCTGTAAAACTTTGCTCAAGTCTGCTGAATCTAGAATATTTACAAATCATCGATTACAGCTCTTGCTACATTTAATTGGAAACTGGTGTCTGATTCTTTCAGTTTGTTTAAGAGAAAACTAACTGTTAGGCAGGCATTAGACAAAGAAAATATTTGCTATATTTGGAATGGAATTTTTGAGCAAAATATTTTTTACACTACAGTAAGCATTTACAATTTTTTTGAGCGGTAGCAAACCTAATCGCTATTTTTTTATTAATAATATTTGCTATGTCATTACGGTTTTTATGAATAAACTGCGTCTCAAATCTAGTCTCAAATTGACAGAACAATATTTCAAACCCTTTTGGAGTTTATATCACCGTTGATTAGAGCGTAAGATTCCGAGGAAGAATTTTGGTTAACTAACCACCTTATTTCGTTATTCGATCCACAAACCGGAAAGAAACGATAGAATACTGAAAAATCAGTTCAATACGACTTAAAATAAATCAGTCATAGAGCATATGAATGCCTAATAATTAAAATGCAAAGATGATTTTTACGTTGAAATACTATACTGACTTTGAGTTTTATTGGATGATTTATTTCAAGTCGCATCAGTTTGACGTATTTAATTCTATTGCATAAGAATCTATAGTGAATCTTACAAAATTTTCCGCGAAACTCGAGCATCCCGGGATCCCGGGTATCAATATTTCTGTTCCCAGGATTCGGGAATCCCGGGAAAAGCTATTTCCCGGGAAATCGTTCCCGGGATTGCAAACCCTATCCTGCACAGAATGAAAATAGTACTAATCGATTTATTGACCAATTTTACATAAGAAATTCTATATTCCAGGTTGCCAGCCCTGCGGTTTCTAATTAGTGGGAATTTGGGTTCATTTTTTCCCAGTGTGCAACCCTTCATTAGAAATCAGAGGAGAGGGACTTTCTTTTGCATATGAGCCGTTGCGAAACAGAGTGGTCTAAAGACCATTTTTTCGAAAATGAGTTTTTTGCATGAACCGCATCTACTCAAGAAGCTGAAGTTGGGAGATTAAAAAAATTTAGAAAAATCGAACTTTGAAGCTGATTTATATCGTGTAGAAATCTCGTCCGAAACAGAATGGCCATTCTGTTTCGGAACAGAGTGGTCTATGTACATTGGTGAGATAAAATCATCGATTTCGCAAAGAAACTGTTAATTTTATGTATCCCAATGTTAAACCACTTCATAACCTTTATATTGAAACATTTTGTTTGAAAGAATTCGTTGAACAGAATTTTATCCAGAAATTTTTCGAAAATTGCTTCTCTTGAACAATCTGCTCGATGGCACCGCATGTTCCGCAACGGCTCATATATACACAGAGAAATATATGTATGTTATTTTATGTATTTATTTTATTTCCTTTCAAGATTCGAGTAGATATTCCATCTTTCCATTGGGACTTAGCGTATATTCTCTTAATCCTAGGTAATATTCCCCATGCGATATGAAAAAATGAAGAATCCTCTGGATCGTCTTGACGTGCTCCATTTTTAGTTTTTAGTTGGCCTGCAGTTTCTCAAAATTTCACTCGCGAACTCGAATTGCATTACATTTGACTCCAGAGGCCAATCAAAAAACAATTTGGCATCGGTGATCAGTTTGTCCCGAACTGGCGACAAACTGTATATGAATTATATGAAAGTGTATTTGATACAAAACAATCAATTAATGCGATTTCGTGAAATTAACGCGATTTAATAAATTACATTTGATTGTTCCTCTGTGTTGAAACAAATTTAAATTTAAAACAATTTCAAATTGAAAATCTTTTCCATCCCTTCTCTAATGATGGGTTGGTTGGAAATTTTCTTTGAAGAATATAACGTGTTACAGCATTTTCAGTGAGGTAAGTTTTAGTGAAGATCCACACGGTCGTGTCGAACATGTTTTGGTAGTTTTATTATTATTTTTATTTAAGACAACATACATCTCCAATATTAACATAATTTATGTAAAAAAGTATGCTCTTTCGAATGGAATAACAACATTTGAGGCACTTATTCAAAAATCAATTTATCTGAAAGAAAACAATATGGCGACCATGCACTTTGATATTTGTAAAAGAAGGCCCTATCTTTTCCCTTTCTAATAATATGTTGGTTTAGGTGATTTCATAGAGAAATTCAAGAGTTAGAGCAATTTTGTTGAACCAATTAGTCCATCAATTTGAATAACCAAATGCAGTTTCTTTACTTATTCACCTTGGGCTTCCAAAAAAACCATAACTTGAATCGTTTTCTATACCATCATGTGAAGAGAGGGCCGGTCTTAAGCGTGGTACGCAGTTGAAAAGAAAAGAGGTTCACGAAATTTTGCCCTTTTTACCAAACGGAATTTTGACAGCTGAGAATGCTTCACAGTAACGATATCTGACGTCAGTGAGCGCATGATTTTTGCTTTTTTTCTAGAACACTTGAACGCACTTGTTTACCGCGATCTGGTGTGAGAGCAGGGCTGCCAGGTATTTTTTTTTTTTTTTCAAAAGTTTTCATGGTCCGCGAAAAAATGTTTTCCTACCCGAAACCCGAAGGCTGAAAAAACTTTCCGGTAAATCGAAAACTGTCGAGCAAAAAAAAAGGTCACCACTAATACACTAATGCAAAATTCGGGTCGTTCACATATTTTTCAATGTCTTCACATGTTTTCTCCAATGTCTTCACGCTGTCGTCACAAAAATAGATGTCTTCATAATACACTCAAAATATTTTTCACGTTATTGTTACGTGAAAGTTCCTATACTTGTTCATTTTCTGTCATTTTGCATGATTTATGTGACAAAAATAACATCTACGTGAAAATCCCATGCACACCATGGTTAATCACGTATCATCTACGTGAACTTGACAACGTCAAACAGGATGTATCGCGTGAATTCTCTGTGCGAAAAAAACCAGAAATCAAAATGGCGAAGCTGTTGTCTGATTCTGAACATAAAACAGAATTTCTGAATGGCTTGCAAATAAAGTGAATTTTCGAAAAATCCTAATAAACTCGAGACTTGAGCTTACAGGTTTCACACAGCTTCAGTTCAAAGGCGGAAGAGTTACCTGAAAAACAGCTGCAGCGGACAATAACAATCCCCGAGAATGTCGTAATATTCATCAGTTTTTATGTTGTTTCATTCATCTACGAATTGACGAATTTGCATACCTGTATGATATCTGATTGCAATCACGTTTTACGAAATGTACAATTTTCATTTATTTCTCTTATTTTTATGAGCTAGGAAACGGGTCTTAGAAATTATCAAAATATGTTGCGTAATAAATCACTCAGGTATGCATATTCGTCGTTTACCAGTAGATGAATCCTACGTGAAACTCACATGAAATGCATGCATCTACTGAATAAGTTTCAAAGGATAATTCATCTCACCAGGCCATGATGAACTCAAATGACAATCACGTAGAGTCTACTAGAAAACGTTAGTGGAAAATATTCACGTAACTTCTCCGGTTACTATAACGTGAAAAATATTTCGAATGTAGGCTAAATTCTTCCAATCTGGCATCGCTGGGTGTGAGACGACAAACCAACTGCCTGCCCAAGTAACACATGCAACATCTTTCACGAAAAAAATTAAAGAAAAAAGTTATAAATAAGTCATAAATAAGTTACAGGGAAAACATTGGGTTTTAATTCACTCGCATTGATGTTTTAAATCGGAATGATGTTTTAAATCGAAATAACAAGTTGAAGTTGTAAATACATTACGAATTGCTGTAAAAACTGATTTATAACATGTTTATAACTAGTTTTTTTTTTTCTTGAGAATGCAAGAGAGACAACAGTGGTGAATATGTGTTTGACAGCAAAACGTATAGTGGAGACAAAGTTGAAAAATGGCCGCAAAAGTTGTAGTTCAGTTTTAAATCAGTTGTAAATGTGATTTTATGGTGTGAACTATTTCTTCTTCATCAAATACAGTGCAGATCTAAAATACTGTTATAATATTCAAAATTATATAAAATATTTAAACACCCAGGGAATTAATATTTGATTAAACATAAATAATAAATTTGACAGTAAATTATAACCAATAAATTTATCATTCAATTTACCTAAAACAAGAAAATCGATTGATTTGATCGGCCATGATTTGTTTCAATTCTCTTTTTTGTCTTGCTCAACGATCTTCGGTTTTATTATTATTATTTTGATCATCGTTAATAACCTCAGATCAATGTTTGAATATATAGATTGTAGTAGCTTTATATAGCCTTGCTTAATTGGTTTCACGATTCCATCTCCAAATTGTGGCAGAAATGATGATGTTTCAATGTACATTTTTTTCAATTATTTTGCGATATTTTTACCGAAATAAACTTTACAGATAGTGGTCATATAACGGACAAAATCTTTGGGCAATCGGTGTACCCATTCAACGAATGCTAATAATCAACATGGCTGCCTCGTTAGCGCAAGCGGCGTGCTAAAATGATATTCAACACCATTTTTCTGTGCTAAAGGCACGTTACATAATATAATCCTATCGAAAATATATACCTGAGGCTCATTCCTCTAGAGTTCATCTGTTACTTTTTTCTTTATTTCAAATTTAAAAAAAAATTATATTGATTACTATCATATTGTGGTATTTTCGAAGCGCGTAAATTTTAACGAAGTACAAGGCAAATATTCACGACAAATCTAAAATCGCACGTAGATTTATTGTATTTAATCACTATACCAACACCATATTCTATCAATGAATTGTCTTGATAATTTCTCAAATGAAGAGCCATGATTATTTTCGTGGGTCATCTGTTTTGTATGTATTAGAAACAATCATCAGCGAGTGAAATTTCAACTCATTTGTGCAATTTGTTTATGACCTATTAATAACAGGCCACCATTTGTTGGTACTGAAAATGTAAGAGTGGTGGTTATAGACGTTATAAAGTTGTTTTATATAAGTCGTGTGAACAATTCATTTGAAGTTGAATATATGTTTTATATTGGCTCCGCCCCTTGCGCTTTTTGAGTTGTTAACAAGTTGTATATAAGTTTATACGTTATTGTTATAGTGACGAGATTTGTTATATATCAATTACCTAAACTTATTAAAGACTAACCGTGTTACTTGGGTGACACTTTCAGTACCTGAATAATGCCAGTGTTCATTATTCCGTACAAGAACAAGTGACATTTTGCTTCACAGCAGTGTTCACAGCAAGTGAACTTTCTTTTCCCTTTCAGTTTATGATTTTTTTTAGCTGCGTACTAGCTACCAGAAGAAATTTCATTGCCTGAATTTTACATGGGATTGAGATAGGAAAATGAATTCCTTTTTGAACTGCATACTGCGCTTTAACGGGAATTGCTCATGGGCCAAATTTTCTCTCAATATAACAGCAACATGACAACCTTTTTAAATCGACTCAGCAACGATAAAATGAATTCGATTCTTGCTATCTAATCGTTTGATTCAGCAGCGGTAGTTCAAATCTATAATAACTGAACACAATATAAAAAAAAGTAAAAATTTAAATTTAAAAAATTAATTTGGGCACGTTAAAATGGTACAGATTTTGGTATGAAAATAAAAAAAAAACTATCGCAGCTCTCGCCGCAAAGACGCAAACACTGGTCTGATGAAGGATGAACATTCGGACCATTGCACATAGGAGTACATAGAACAAAAACCTGGCCAAAATTATTCTAAGTAGTTTTCAGATAGCAAATGCGTCGTAAAGTGGTTTTATCTCTATTGAGTTACATATTTACCCATGAATACTTATTATCAACAAGATTTCTTCAAGTTAGATCACCTAGCAGTGATATAAGAACTTTCCTCTGCTATTACTCTGGAATTGAAAAAAGAAAGCTTCAACAAGTATAGTAGGAGCTTGTTCTGGTGTATACCTCTCTGCCAGTAATAGATTATGCTGCTCTTAAAGCGTCTCTCAAATCATTTACTTTGGAAGGATCGTCTGATGCGCTCTTAATAATGTTGAAAACCGCAGTGCTCCCAGCAGATTTTTGAGCCATGGAAAATTCCTATTGGGAACTGCGTAGCACAACTCATCCAATGGTACATTTTCTCTTAGCATTTGTGTTCTGCCCAAGAGACGCAATTATCACTGCAATCAACGCTTTGATCTCTGCAATCAATGAATGCGAAGCTTCTGACCAACTTTACAGTTTTATGGTTGGGCGCAACAATTTTTTTGGTTTTCCGAAGCTGTCAATTTTTGTTCAAACTAACTTTCGAAGCGACTCAGTCGACATCTTAAAGATCGAGTGTATTTTGGAGGACAATTGAGGAATTTTTTGAAAGATTTGGACCACTGGGATCATTTTTTTTATCTCTTGTGGTAATATAAAGCTTTTATCAATCGAATGTTGGAGTGCGTGATCAACCCGAATAGGGTATTTTTGAAGAATGCTCGGCAAGTTATCACACAACATAAAAAAAAAACTAATCAAATTTTTACAATCTTTATATGACAAAGGCATGATAAATGTACTCATTCAATAAAAAAATCAGCAAATCTTAACGTTCCAACTTCGAATTGGAATTACGTTACGAATGGGTGAGGATGGGGCAGATTTTCTTCCTGGTACTTATTCAGAAACACATTACTTTTCCAATGGTCGGTGAATTTTTACTGGGACCTGCTGGGAGCCCAGACAAAAATCCCTTTTTGTGAAAATTTTGTTAAGCAGCAGAGACTGAAAAATACGTTCATGACAAAGCCTTGTTTCGATGCAATTTTTTCAACCAAACAACACATTACCGGTGTAAATCTTCTCAATATACCTTTATTATGACCGCCCATATTGAATTTACATACGAAAATCACTTTAAAGTTTTAATAACATCAGTGGAAGTTTTTATTCTTCGTAGAACAATTCGTGACTTATTGATGCACTCTAAGTAACACCAAGTTTATGATAGCTAAAGTCATTTATGAACAATTCAGATAAATTTAAGATGGCCAGCATACAACGTAGTAACTATCAGAGAATGCAAACAGGATCAATACCACGAGGTACACTGATATTTTTGTTTTGGTATTTTGGCCAGGTTTTTGACTGAAATACTCCTATGTGCATTGTATGCGTAGATAGTATTACTCTGTATTCTTCACGGTATCGTGGAGGTGCCTCCATTACATTACTTTTCCGATTGTACTTAGCAGCAACTCCGTCATCTGTTAAGTATACACCTTCTTCCTCCTTTAAATTCATTTCCTTCTTTAAAAAATCTATTTATATACAGTTTATATCCGGATGCGTTATAGAATGGAGCATGTGTAAACTTTCTCCCTGCTCAGCTTACATCACACTTGCAATCTGCCTCACCTTTTTATTCTACCCCGTTTTGTTGTATTTTTAATTTGGTTACGCATGCGCAGTTTTGTCCAAAAAGGCGTCGAAACAAGAAGGTTTGCGCAAACACATTTTATGGTTATTAGGGCATATAAAGAAGATCTAGGCTGACTTCCGTCCATAACTGAAATTTTCTAATTTTTAACCTTCTTTTTTTTCCTCATAGATAAGTTTTAACCTTGTAAACGCAAAACATAAAAAAGTGTCCATTACATCGTGGTCCTAAAAAGCGATAATAATTTCTGAGACTTATTCAAGACATATCAATAGTTTCAGTTGTACTAAAAATGTAAATTTAAATATATTATTACAACGACATTGTAGCGCTTGCATAGACGTGTCACTCCTTTCTGTAACCATTCACCGCATAAAGTCATCCAAACAGATACACGGCTACACGGCTATAGACCTTTTAACGAGACGTTTCGAAACTCAATTAATGAATGAAATTTCAACAGAAAACATAGATCCGCTGGCATAACGCACGTAAAGGCAACATCAGCATCATCTATCCCATGTATCCTACTCTACCAGCTCATAAATGGTCTATTATACCTAGGACAGAACGTAAAAAGGGGCTTTTAGTTATTCTTCTTTTCGTTTATTGAAGAAAATATCAATATCTATGATTTGTCAAGATCAGGATTTCAATTAATAATAATTCGTACGATAATGGTTTTCCATTGAATCTTGATTTTATGTAAAAATGTATTTTGGATTTATTTGAACTAGTCATAATTTCAACTGATTCCGGGTTCCTCTTGCTTCTCATGAAATGAATCTGCAATTGTTCATCATACGTAGTTTCGAAAAACATGATTAATATTTCGAATGTGGATTTTTACAAATACATACATAGCAAGAAACAGTGTAAGCGAAAAATATCGATAGCTTTCAGTGAATTAGTCGGAATTCTGTGAAAATTATATCCAATCTTTTTCAATTCACTTCCTATGAACACAGCGCCCTTTCAAACACATTGGAATTTCATTCTTGAAACGAGCTGTCATACTCCGGTGAAATAAGTGACGCGCATCGTTCATAGTCTCGAAATGAAATTTTCTGAAAATCCAATCAATTGAAACTCACCGTTTTTTTTTTGGTAAAGCGAAAATGACGTTATCAACGTGACGCTTGCTGTCGTTATCATAATGAAACGCAAAAGATTCCTTCGTGGCAGGCGCGTATTGCTAATGTACACCACACAAACTGAGTTTACAACATTACAGTTCACACAGCGAAACTAGCGTTGATTTCCTGCACTTCCAGTGCGGCGTTAGATAGGGCGTCGAATATTTTTTTACTGAGTATGAGCTCGAGTATCAACATATAACAAAGTCGAAACAGTAATTTGTACCTATCGCCACACACACTAGTTTCAGCAAAAAAACTGATGAAAAAACACTTGAAATGTAAACTTTTACTGAGCAGACAATTCACACGTGCTGACGATAACCGTACTGCCAGAGCCCTCTTTGGCCAGACTAGAATCACATTACGCCAAAAAAACACGAAAATTGCTTAACAATCACCCGACCTCATTTGTACCCATAATACGCAAACCAACGAATCGGCCTCTGTGTCGTCTAATCCGATATTTCTTTGTGATTTTAAGTTCCTTGGTGTTCAAAAATAACTGGAGAGCAAAAAACTGCAAACAGTTGGTTGGAAAAATCAAGTGATGCATTCGAAAAATCGACATGAAGGCCGAACACCGCTCCTGTTCTGAAATCGTGAAAAGGTATCGTCGGGAAGCCAATTACGGACCTTTCTGAAACATTATTTTTCGTTCATGAAGAATGTATGTTCATGAGAAATAAATTAGTTTTTCATTAAGTACGTCTATCTTTTTGACAGCAATAGAAAAAAATTCCAAAATTTTGGTTGTCACACGTTGTGTAATAAAGCAAAGTCAATTTCAGGAATTTAAAATATCTTACTTTTGTAGCAACGAAACTTTATTTCAACACCGAAGCAAAAACTAATAATGAGTTTACAAATGTGGTAAATTTAAAAAAAAAAACAAAATTTTACCAAAACAATACCTGCAAAATCAGATACGCCTTTTTGACAAATAACGCTTGAGTCACTTGGTTAAAGTCATGATCTGCGTATTCAACAATTGTAAAATAAACTGCCGTGAATGATTCAATCGCTTTAAAGACGGTCATTTCGATGGTGACGAATGTCCGCATGAAGGAATACCGAAAACTTCTGAAAACTCTGAATTGCTCGATGAGGATCCATGTCAAACGCAGAAACAGCTTGTTCGGTATTAAAAATTACTCGCCAAGCCATTTTGAAGCGATTGCATGCTTTGAGAATGATTCAAAATCAAAAAACTTGAAGCTGAGAAACTTTTAGCACCGTTTATTCGCCTATGAACAAGTGCTCTAGCGGTAAAAAAGGAGGGTTTTTTTATCCCTCTGTGACGAATGACGAAAAATGCACACCCAATCATGCTTCTACGTAGTCGGCTTAGCCAAATATACACGCTGTGAAGATTATACTGCGTATACTGTGTATGCTATGTATGCTGTATACACGCTGTGAAGATTATACTGCGTATACTGTGTATGCTATGTATGCTGTGTATACCAGGACGATGTTACTTATTATAAACTACCAAACAAAATCATCAATGGGGAAATGTTTTGACTTCAATTGATGCGATTAAGCCATGCACTATGCGAAAAACGGCCGCAGTACGGCACGAAAACGTGATTCTACTACATGACAACGCTCGACTTCATACTGCGAAAGTCGTTAAAATTTGTGCCGTCCGATTGTTACTTGTACCGTTCGCTGGCACATGGTCTGGTTAATCAGCAGTTCTGCTTTCGATATCCAGAAGACATCGAAAAACGGCTTGATTCGTAGATAGTCTGAAAAGCCGAGCACCTTCATCGCAACAGAATTCTTAATCTGCCAGAAAGTTAGGACAAAGTTGTAGCTAGCGATGGGCAATATTTTAAATGATTTATATTATTTATTCAAATACAAATACAATAATACATTGAAGTTTTCATAAAATATAATATATAATTAATAATGCATGTGTACCTTATCTAATTTATCTTTGGTGAAAGGTGGATTTGCATTCTCTCCAATTTAGCTTATGATAGTTTCATATCATTCCAACAAGTTTAAAAAGTCTCGGCTTTTACATTTCTATGTGGTTTTTCATTGCATTAAGTGTATAGTATTCAAATTTTAGTATTTTTGACTGTCATACAGTCATGCAGAGAATGGATATATCAGTTTCTGCTGTATCAATTATATTCTTTGAGTTACTATTGTACTTCAGCTATGGACACACACACAACCTGATCTTACCTTACTAATTAGGTAATTGACCAAACATGTCTTGTAAATTCATTACGTTAAAATGAAACCATTTCAAGCCTTGCAACATTCTAGCTCAAGCCACTTTCGGAAATTGCAAGCATTGGCTTCTGACTGCCACACTTTTAAACAATCATGGTTCAAATTCATGAATTTTTCAAAGAGGTTTTCATACCTTTACTGGCCGCAAGCCCACAAAACTTTCCCGTGGGTTGCGCTTGTGCTCTTCATACCCGTTCTTTTCCACGGTGAGGAAAAAATCTACCTGCAATTTGTGTGTGAACCGTAGCACAGTCACTTGCTGATAATACTGAGTGGTTTCTCGTCTCCAGTTTTCAGTCTTGTTCCATTTTCAGATCGGCTCATATGCTACCATCCTATTTGCAGTTACAGCCTTGTGCGCCCCACCACCGGCCATTTCACAAAGCTTGCCACATGTGAAGATTGCGTGGTATAAAAATTCAATTACACATCATTTTACTTCTAAAATAAAAAAAATAGTCACTGAATTTTTGTCATTACCAAAATTCATATTTCAAGCTTACTTATCGGATGTCTCAATACAGAAAAAATATTACCTTAGATGTAACTGAATGAATTATTATAATGATCAAATATTTGATATTGATTGTATGCGAAAAACATGAAAGTTACGGTTGCTGTTCGAACCTCGTTCAAAATTTTCTTTACCAAATAAACAGATGAAAGTATCCTTCGGTAGGCTTTACCTCTGGCCGTACTCTGTACCGAAACACAACGCACATCGTGTGATGCTTTTTTGCACTCCGTCTATTCTGTGATTGACATTTTTAATTTCCTGCGCGTTATCCCAGTTGACACATTCCACGGTGGTGAAGGAACGAGAAAGGTGATTTTTTGTTTCCATTTTCATCAACATGCGTAAGAATGCAACTGACTTGGGAAGGATGGACACACCATACAAACAACTTTTATAGAGGGAAGAAAAAAATGCAATACGCAGTCTAGAACTCGTTTTCCGGGGCTGGCTTACTGTCGGAAACTGACTGATTGATTTTCCATGTTTCGGTATGAATGCAACGGTGAGGTTTGGTTTACGTTTAGGCTGTCGACCGGGGACTGCAAACTGTACCGACATCGCATGTTATACACTCTGTTTTTTTTTTCTTTATTGGTTAATGAAAATACCAACTTTCTAAAAATCTAATTTTTTTAACGAAATGAACGGCGCTTCGTAATATGATGTAAAGAATCTAGTTTCGTTCTCATAATTTTCTCTAAAATCATATTTTATCACCTCAGGTACCTTCCAAACAAAGGTCAGTCAGTTGATGTGACTTATTTCGAGTACCAGTCTGTATCAACTCCATCGAAATGGGACTCACAGTTATTCTCAATTTTCGCTTAAACAGAACTTTATAAAATTATTTAACTTCCATGTACCCTGCCTAGAGCAATATTCGTTTGCACCAAATCAATCGCTTTGATTCACACGATACCGATAATTCAATTTAGATTTTGTAGCTATTGTCTTCTGGTGACCGGATGCCCAGAGACCGCAAAGTACACACATTCATATAATAAAGATCGCATCACTAACCTTTCACTTATTTATTTCTATATGATGATAAAAAAGAAGAATCGATCTCTATTAACAGTTGGTATCCAACTAGCATTTTCAAAACCACTTCCTTAAATGCTTCATTAAAAAGTGTGATCTCCAGCAGCGAACATAGCTTAAATAGCTCTCCAATGGATTGTCAACAACTGATTATTTTATTTGCATCAGAAAGCCTAATTACTCTGCATGGCACCAACAATGAATAAAATTAGAATATATATTTTTATACATATCTACGATCAGTTCTAGCTGTGACCATTTCAAGGTGATCTGCAAAAAAGCAGAATAAAAAACACATTTACACGAGTAACCACAAAGTTCAACGCATTTTGGGGTCCATTCCCAAGAACATAACTCTTCAAATCTTTTGTAGATCAAAACAGCCCCAGTAGTGTAACAACAAAAGTCGTTTCAAAAGAAAATAAGCAGCAAACCCGCAGAAATAGAAACTCATTAAGAGGCAAATTCAAGATGCGGATGAGGGATTGTCCAATCTGCATGCGCATAGCAGAGTTTTTTTTTTCCTATTCTTACCCCCTAGAGTGAGGTGGGCTTTTCTGTGCGCAACTATCATATGTTATCGTACCAGTGCTGTGTTGTGCCATTGCAAAGTGTGGAAAAATAGGAAATAATCTATCATTGTCCGAAAACCAGTCTGTGAGTAATAGTTATCACTCGAAAAATATTACTTCTTTAATGATAATGATTTGAATTTTTTTTATTGCCAGGCAGTACAACGACGACATTGCTTCCTCTCTGTTGTTTGATCATGGTGCAAACCTAGGCGCAACTTCGCGAGAAACCTGTATTAAGAAGACAGTATGCATAGGGCGACGTAACGCGGCGTTGGCAAGTCGGGGGTTGCTTGCGGTGTGGACACATTGCTGGAATGGGCATTCACGATCTTGATTGAAAAACTTGAGATTTTTGGCAACAGCATCTCGTTGCTGCCCGAAGAGATCATGTTCAGCTCAAGTTCATTGTCATGGCGCAAGTTGAGCCCATCGTCCGCATCCCACAGCCACCACAGATTGACCAACGCACAAGCGCGGAATTAGAGAGAAACAGGAACTGTGTACATACCTACTCTTTTGAACACATCGAAATGCTGCCACTTGGATTTGGGTGGGTGCTATAAGCTTCCAAGAGTGGAACACACGAAGAGAGCTAGAGACGACTTAATGCAGGTATGTACAACGACGCTAGGACCATACAATGACTTATGACTTGTGGTTTTGGACACGTTGCGCTAGGAATGCCAATCGTTTAATGCGTGAAAAACAAGGGATGCTGAAGAAGAAAATGAAAGAACCAGTTTTTTGCTACCTTAATGCTATTGAAGTACTGAAATGTCCATAATAGAGCTTCAAGCATTGCAATATTGCTAGTTTTATTTCTACTTACATTCTCATAGAAATGAAAATTGCTATTACCCACTGGAATTGTTCTTGATTAAAACCAATAATATAGTTGTTTGGTAAAGTCTTATCAGGTCCTCCCACCATGATCCTGTTATTGTCCAGAGAAAATTTAGTCTTGATTGGCATTTTTTCATCAGATATCTAATATGACAAACCCAGGTGTCTTTTGAGTCGAACCAAACGCAAAAATATAACAAAACCTGAGAAATCGTTTCAACCATCATCTGTGAGTGAAGCAGAGCTGGCTCGCAGTAGATTGCCAGCTCTGGCTTTTGTGGTAGAAACCACGCTGTCATCTGCAAGAAGTCTTAAAATGCATGAATTTGCAAGACATTCATCATTGTCGTTCACATAAAGATTATAGGTAAGGATGCTTAAGTTTGAGTCTTAGGGAAGACCCATATCTGCGACGGCACGTGTTCTTTTTCTCGGTCGTGCATTGACTAACATTTCCATCGACGTTAGCACGGTTACATTAGCCGCCTCGAAGCTCAGGTCTTCCATATCCGCTGGGCCAGATGGCATACCGTCCTTTTTCCTGAAAAACTGTATCAGTAGTCTGGCTGCTCCAATGAGTAATCTCTTCACTGTATCCATCAGTTCGGGTGTTTTCCCCTCGATCTGGAAATCGGTACACATGTTTCCAGTATATAAGAAAGGGAACAGTAGAAACGTCAATAACTATCGAGGAATCTCAGCGTTTTGCTCTATCCCAAAGCTTTCTGAGCTCAGCGTGTTCGAGCCCACTTTCTCGTTCTTCAAGCAATACATCGCAGACGAACAACACGGTTTCATGCCTAAGCGATCCACGGCCACGAATCTCCTGACGCTTACATCGTACGTAATGAACAGCTTTGACGACCAGTTATCTACACGGACCTTTCCGCCTTCTTTGACAAACTGAATCAAGAGATCGCCGTTGCGAAGCTTGAAAAGCTCGGCATTGGAGGCCCCCTACTACTATGGTTTAAATCCTACTTCACTGATCGGCGTTTAGCAGTAAACATCGACGGAGTTTCCTCGAATTCGTTTTCCGCTCACTCCGGCATCCCTCAAGGTAGCCACCTCGGGCCACTGGTTTTTCTTATTTACCTAAACGATGTCAACTTCCAGCTTCAGGGCCTCACATTTAAACAACACATGACTTTCACCGTCGACAACGCCAGCAGGAACCTGGGATTCATAATGCGCATTGCAAAAAAAATTCAGCGACATTTATTGTCTAAAATCTTTATATTGCGCTTTGGTACGATCTAGCTTAGAATACTGCGCTTCAGTGTGGAGTCTCTACTACCTGAACGGAGTAAGCAGAATCGAGGCAGTACAACGACGGTTCATTCGCTTTGCTCTCCGTAGACTACCTTGGACTGACCCCTTTCAACTACCAAGCTAAGAACAGCGTTGCAGGCTTATCGATTTAGACACCCTGCAAATTCGTCGGGATGTGATCAGAGCTTTATTCATCTCGGACGTATTGACTTCACGGATAGATTGTCCGGCGATTCTCGAACAACTTAATATCTATGACAGACCACGTATGTTGCGAAGCACTTAGATTAAGAAAATCAGTTGGGCCACAAGGCCTGTTGATGTATTTTTTACAAATAAACAAATAAACAATTAAACAAGACCCATATTGCTTATTCAAAATGTGAAAAATACACATGCTTTTCTGACAACAAATTGTGCCATAAAATGTTTAAAATTGGAGAAAATCCTGATTGGTGAAGTTTTACCGAAAGGTTGCCAATAGAAACGGAATCAAAAGCAATTACCCGCAGTAAAAACAAGCGCACGGGTAGACGCACCTTGTCCACGAGCACATAGCTCGACCAAGACGTCCCGGCGAAAATCACGCGTGAAGAGTCTGATTGGTAAGTTTGTACACCCTTGTCTAGCGATATTGAGAGCTTGCAATCCAGTATCTTTACCGGCTGAAGACAGGAATAAAAACGGTCGGTTCCAGCCTTCATCAGATCCTCGACGGTCAGACTCGATTCAGTGACCACGCCATCGATCTCCACTGCGTGACACGTTCAGCTGGAAATAATAGTAATTTGAAAATGATAGTAATTTGCTTTAAAAAATAATTCATAGAATGTGCTCAAGTATCGTGGAAATGAGGATTTTCAAGGCTTGCAAAATGGAAGAAAAAGGTATTACAGATATTTTCCAGCAGACATACAAATACTTAGAATTTCTTACAACAAGCTTTGCTGAATGCAACACGACCATAATTTATACATAAAATATTTTGTCCCAAATAATAGCTTTGGAATTAGATTGTTAGTATACAATATTTTTCCTGGCGATTGTTTCACAAAATTATAATAAGAACACATAATTTTCAAATGACTTCCGCGCTTATCTTGACATATTTGGTTAGTTGATTCGATGGTTTCATTAGTTCATCTTCGCATACCGTTTTGCTTGGTCGTACCTATTACACAGAAAACGTTTCGAGCAACCTGAGGTGTGTTCAATAATTTCCTTATAACCTCAGATCCATTTCTAGTGCAATTTCGAAAAGCCTGTCGAAAGGAAGAACTTCGAAGAAAAATTAATAACTTGGTTAGACGAAGATTAGAGATAAATAAAATAATGTAACATACGCGAAAGTAAAGCGTACGTACTTAACACAGTTATAAATAAATTAGGTAATTTTCGGTATATGAAAATTGAAAACATAAATATCTCTACCTGCATACATTTTTTAAATATAGATATTTTCATACTGAACAATATTTCCAAAATCATGATCACTGTGAGAATAACTGTTAAGCAGTTATTTAGTTTTGTCGCACCAACGGACCGATTTGTCCCACTGTGTAGCGTGAAGAGCTCACAAACAGCAATCTGGCTTGCTTGCTTGAGGCATGACACCAAAACACGCAGTTTATTGGGGCAGACTTGAATCATTTTGGTCACGGCTGAAAACCGTACCAGAGCTCTACAAATTTGCATTGTATTCAATGCTTTAACTTTGGGCCGGAAGAACACAACACAAGGCCCCGGATATTTTTCGGGGTAAATTTTGACCCGATGGATCAACTTCTGTGTAAAAAACAACAAATAAAACTGCCGTTAATAGCCACTCCACTCCTCAAGGATGATGCTTCTGCTGCTTATCTGCAGCCTATTGTACCGACGACTGCTGATCTGTGCTGCAAATGGTGTACAAATGGCACTTTTTACTACGGACAATTATTTCCACAGTACAGCACCGAGTCGCAAAATAGAACACGCGCTATACAACAGTGTCGCTAACAATGTGTAGCTGTAACAATAGTAACAGATCGAATGTTGAAGTGAACTCAAGCAATGCGCGTCTGTTTGTTGGACAACAGCTGAGCAGGCAAATCTTCTTATTTTTCGAAACAATAAAAAAAATCGGTGTATACATTAGACTGGGACACGGTTATATGGGAAAAAAGCGATGGTGTTATTTTTTCGCTCCCATGCACTTTTCGTGCTCTTTATGGGTTTTATAACAACTGTGTAACTTTCCAGATCGATCGGTGAAACGCCCGATTTGCGCCCGATTTTTATAGCTTCCATACGATTTTATATGGGAAAAACCACTTTTTCAAACTTTTTCTATAGAGATGTCCAGTTGGCTCCTAAAAATATATCAATACATGATATTTATAGGAAATTTTCTTGGAAAAAACTCTTCTGAAGACCGCAAGGCGCTACCTTGCTTGTGAAAAAAGATATTCACCCCAGACTGATTGAATATCTGACGAACGGCTCACCATTGAATTTTACTAGCAATACTGCTGTTGCAAATTCAACCATGTGATGAGAAATGATATCGCTTAAATTTATCTTGGAGGCTTCCCCGAAGATACTTTGAGCAAAAATCACACTTTGAAAATTAATTCCACGCGAAATTATTTCTCATATTAAGGCAAGTTTGCAATAGCAGCATGCTGTAGCAGTGTTGCTGGAAAATTTCAATGGTGAGCCGTCCGTCAGACATTCAATCAGTTTGGGGTGAATAGCTGTTTCTACAAGCATCGTAGCGCCTTACGGTCTTCAGAAGAGTTTTTCCCAGGAAAATTTCCTACAAATACCATGTATTGATATTTTTTTAAGAGCCAACTTGACATCTCTAGAGAATAAGTATTGAAAAAGTTGATTTTCCCATGTAAAATCGTATGGAAACTTTAAGAATCGGGCGCAAATCGGGCGTTTCACCGATTGATCTGAAAATTTACACAGTTGTTATGGGACCCATAAGGAACATGAAAAGTGCATGGGAGCTAACATTTATTTTTTGTCCCACCCTAGTATACTTATGAATGATTATACTAGTTTTACGTTTTTTCGACGTGTTTTGGACCAAATCGGTACGATATACGATAAATTTCGTTGGCAAATCACCCAAAATTTCAGAGATTACATGAGAAAGGAAAAACTTTCAATCATTTTTTTTTACAAAAACGCAAATTTTCCGCAAACTTTTACCATTGATTCTTAAAGTGCACTAGCAGGGCTTTTAGGCACACTTGCAGGAACTGTACTTACATGTTTTTGAAGGTCAAAATTCTGAAAAATTCGCATATTTTCTACGTGGCCTGCGGTAGAGTGAAAATTAATTACTCTTTCAGTTTTATGAAGCTAATATGATAAGCTTTTAATTGTATGCAAACATACCATTACAGCTTTAGTAGGGTTTTACATATTCCAACATATTCTGAAAAACTCTTTTCCTTAATTTTTGAGAGCGTAACTTTGAAGGCGTTTTTCAACATGAACCGTTCTATGTATTAAAATTTCATTGACAAATTATAAAAATATAGATCAAAAACTATAAAATAATGTGCTCTACACATCCTGGTAGGTAATTTTGGGGGACCGTCTCGTGTACATTGTACCAGAACCAGGGCCAGAAACAAAAACTATAACCTTTTTCTCTTATTTTTAGAACCAATTCAATCATGCAATCATACTAGGCACAATCATAACTACGCTCGACACCAATTTTTAATGGAATACTTAGCGGCATGCGGTTGTTTTGTTTTCAGAGCACTAAAATTGTTTTCTAACGCAGATTGTAAAAAAAATAATGGTTTGAAATTCTCTAAAATTTTAATTCCTAAATCCCCAACTTTGACCAACCCACCGTCGTGAGATGATGTTTCGTTTAAAGTTTCTACACATGGAATCAATTTTGAAACGCGTTCGCAATCTTCACTAAATCAACCGGATACAAATTTGTATCTGTGAGTATAAAAAATACAAAGCATTAGTTTAACTATTAGTTTGCTTAGTTTTATGTGTATTTCCATAGCGAGGAAAAACTACAACGTTGGGCACTTTCCTGCAACTATGAGCGGCTTGTAGTCCGGGTATTATTCAGGAACACAAGCATCTCAAGCACTGTTAAACTACGATCACTGAACCCGGTTGGTCCAAATCTAGATAATTTTAAAACAAACGTGCATTCGACATGAAAGAAGCCCTTAACGACGTACAGTGCAAAACCCCCCGAGGGAAGATAACTTCAACCGTACAATTTGTTGAAATTAAGTCCACCAGCTGCCCGTAACGATTACTACACACGCTCCCTAAACCATCTCGATTTCGTCAAATTCAAAATGAAATTCTCAAAAGCAGCCTAGGTTTTCTCCAACCGCGTCTCGTTCGCCATTTGTTTAGCATTTGATAGTCCACACTATTGGCTCAATTTTCCGCCTTCAATCTCGCGCTCGCGCTATCAGTATATAAAGTACAGAAACTTTTAATCAACATTCAAAAATATTCCGGTTCGTTCCACATTCTGCACTTATTCGGCCGGAATGAAAAAGACACATTTGCACGAAACTGTTCAACATTTGGAGCGAGGCACGCGCGAGAGTTGTTCATTCGGTAATTTCATCAGCCCTTGGAAACTTTTAGCCCCTCAATCTAGGCAACGCAGCACACAATACGCATTGTTGCCATTGCCGCTGTAAAGTAATTCTGTAATTCTGTACAAAAAGTAATTCTGTAGGTGGTGGGTCTGACTGACTGACTGACTAACTGACTAACGAAAATTGAAAATGAATGCGTCACTAATGATGACGATTTCTTCGTTTTCGCACGACAAGTGAAAGAGGAAACGTGGAAAATTATGCGCCGACTGTCTCTTCTCTTTCCCCGGTGCTGAAAAATTATCATCAGCCAGCAGAGTCTTGGCGATACTTGTACTTTGTGTTCTGGTGGAACATTTTTTGTCATACTTGCAAGTTGTTGTTGCCTTGAGCAATGCAAGAACTCAATCGTTCTATTCCCTTTGGCGATGAGAAAGCGAACTTTTCCCCTTCATTTCATTTTAACGCTCGGTAGGGAAGAAAATCAAAAGTGGCACCGCATCGTGTACTTCGCATGGAAATTGACGTTAAACAGGGCTCTGATGTGCGAATGTGTAGACCGCAAAGAACTAAAATTCGGTAACATTTTCGCACAGCAAACTTTTGTTTTTATTCAAAAACTAATGAGTAGTACGAAATTTCTAATGGCTGACTGAAGCGCAATCACTCGATTGTACCATTTTAAAAGCCAATTTCAGTTTGAAAATTAAAAACTAAAATAAAATTGAAATAACTTAAAGTAGTGAAAAAAGCTGTTTTTGTTATTGTACGAATTTGTACAATGGATCTCAGAATTATTCCCTCATGAATAATTTTATTTAAAACAATCAGAAAACATTAAATGAGTTTGCGCTTTTTGGAGCATTATTCGAAATAAAGTAACCCTCGATGAATTAAACACAATTTGTGCATTTTCACATAAATAACAGTAAAGTAGTTTAACAAGCATTTCGAGTAGTATTAATTTTTTTGGATTGAATCGGCAACTGGAGGCTGTTTTACAAAAACCATATTGGATGGTATTTTACCATTTAAAGTTGTTTTCCAGAAAATTGGAGTCGGCATCTTGGATTTCAAAATGGCATCCGCGATCAATTTCGGATTTCTGGGCATCATCGTAATTCTGGAAATATCCATTATGGATACCACCCATTTGAGATTGATTAAGTCATTTTCCAGGAATCTGAAGTTGCCATCTTGAATTAAACGTCGCATCTCGAATGATTTCCGACCTCTGTATATCATCCTGATTCTGAAAATACTCTTATTGAATGGTGTTTGGTCATTTAAATTTTAGTTCTTTTTCAAGCCAATTTGGTTCCAAAAATAAATTTTAATATCCTAAACAAACTACCCTAAATCATTGTTGTAACGCAACAATAAAACCGGTCCTTTTCAGAGCAATCACGAATATCACTAAAAAGTATAAAGAATAAAAATTTACGCAGTCCTACGTCAACGATTCGGCCATGTCTCAGATACAACCCTCTATTTTTTGAGAAAGATTGAAGCTCTGAATCCTCAGCCTTAGAAAAATATATCTTAACTGAAACAATTCCATAAATTTTCACCTAATTGCCCGAAAATTGTGTATATTCCGAACAGGTTACTTGCGCACAGTTATAGCAAATATTCAAGATCAAATAAAACGGAACTTCTCAAATGCATTATTACCCACCTAACCATATCTGCAATTTATACAACCTCAATTTTTAGAAACAGATTATTGCACCAATTCGCGAAGCTTCCGGCGCCATAAGAGTAAAAAATCGCATCTAATATTAAGCTAATTAACCCATTAAAGTTCGTACCATGTCTGCAATAACAGTTAATTAATGTCACATAAAAGCAAACGTCCTCTCCCTTGCATAACGGCCAAACGACAGTGGCATCGGTAGCAAAACTCTGCTTAGCAGTGGAAAGCTCTTCCCGTAACACATTCCGACAGTTTGTAAGGACTCATTTGGTAGGCCGTTAAAGCATTTGACTTCTTCTGCATCTTGTACCCGTTTCCTGGAGTCATTGCTTTATACACACGCAACACAGCACACGCAACCCACCCTTGCCCATGCCAGCTACTCAGGTTCCACGTGCGGTGTAATGTAGGCAAAAGAAACTTACAGAAAACCCAAAAAATCAATTAACCATGATTTTCACCAGGCAAGCTCATTCTAACCAAGCATCAGCCCTTGCCTGTATCAAATGCCGCATACGACACCTGAGATCAGCAGGAATGGCAGAAGCAGCAGCGGCGGCAGTCACGTTGAAAATCAAATTTCCACCCATTTCCTGGCATCTCATCTCATCACACGGAAAATGCTTCAGCTTCGCACTCGATCGACAGCAGTTAGCTGCAGAGGAACTTTCCCCGTCCTGATACCGCAAAACCAATGACACGCAGTTAGTTGCTCGCCTTCATCTGCGTGTGACAGAAAACCATCGCTCTATGATACTGTGTGTAGAAAGGTAACATTTCGTGGTAATGACTTTAAAGGATCTGCTCGTAGCACTTGCAAGCACTTTTTCTCGATTTGTTGCCACACATAGACACACGTATATCACGTCAAACCACAGCAACTACTGGAGGTTGCTTCATCAGTTAGCATCAGAGCATCCAGCGTGACATTTGAAGGACTTTGCAAGATGAACAGTGTACGGTACGGTACGGGTGGGTTGGCAAAGAATTTAAATTAAATGCTTTTAATTGACGTTCCAGATGAATGTTTCCACCAACAGCGTGGAAGAAAGTTGTATTGGGATACCTTCGGCATATTTGCCTACTGTTGATTAATTAACCAAATGGTGACGGTTTGCAGGGTGATGGATTGTTCGCAATCTGCCGTTCTGTGCCGTCGCGGCTGCTCTGATTCCATCGAGTAATGATGTAACGAGTGTTACTTACGTTTTTTTTTCGTTCATATTCAATAAACAGCTACGTTTCTTCAAGAGTACTTAGTATAAATGAAAAAACTAGGTAACTCACCTAGTTCACTCTCTAACAACTTCTTAGATTAGTCATGCTACACCATTCAAGTTCGTTTCGCGAATCGATCCGAACTGGTTTCAAATTTGCTTAACAGTTTGATTTTGAAAGAGATGTCGCTGTCATGATGAAACAGCCTATTCAAGACCACCATAGAAAATTATATCTAGTTTTGAACATTCCATGTAAAATAATGATAAAAGTTTGAAAATGATGATGATTATACCGAACAGCACTGGAAAAGTACCAACGATGAGAATGGTATTCAATAATATTTAACACTGCTGTATGCTTGAAACAGTGAATCATTAGAATCATATATAAAAATATTCAATACTGTATCAGGTATCAAAAAGTATCCTAAATAATATGAAATATGTTATTTTGGCTTAACAACTATTCGAAAGCTTAAATTAACACTAGAACAAATATCCTAGCAGTTGGTTTATTGATAGTACAAACGTTTACGGCGACCGCTATATCGGACGTATAATTATAGGTATACTAGACAAAAGTTGCACATTGCCAAGGAGCATTTATTATCCAGGCTCTGAAGTTGATGAAAAAATGTACTAATTTTGCACAATAATGATGGGGTTTAAAAAAATACATTCTGAGGAACCGAAAAAATCTAAATGAAAAATAATGAGAAAAATAAGTGCCAAGAGCAGGCTTCGAAAAAGTACTACGGTGCGAAATTATACTGACGGCTGGACTCTCTTTTGACTATAACAGCCTCATGAATGAGCTTTTCATGAAAGCTCACATACAGCTGAAGCTAGCACAAGCAACGAAGCTGTTTTGTGTTGCATACAACAGTTCATTCTTGCGCATGTATTTTGTACTACACTATCCTTAATGTAGAGAAAGAAGCATTCTACGCACAGCTGGAAAAACTCTACAATAGCTGCTCGCGTAGGGACATCAAGATCGTCATCGGGGACATGAACGCTCAGATCAGTAGAGAAAACATATAGGGGAGAAGTACCAGTTATGGCAATACCTAAAAAATGTACCAGTTATAGCATGAACCAGTTATGGCCTATAGTATTTAAATGGAGTATTGCCATAACTGGTACCATTGCGCTTATGCGATATAGCCATAAGTGGTGCACTTACCATAACTGGCTCACCTACCCTACAAGCCGGTGATCGGCACGCACAGCCTGCACACCGTGACGAACGACAACGGCCAGCGATGCGTCAACTTCGCAGCTTCCAGAGGCAGTCCGAAGTACCTTTTTTCCCCGAAAGGACATCCACAAAACCACCTGGAGATCACCTGACCAAATTGACCATGTTCTTATCGACGGCCGGTTCTTCTCAGACATTACAAACGCACGCACCAATCACAGTGCGGATATTGGCTCGAACCACTACCTAATTACGGTAACTTACCGGTAATGGCTTAACATCAAGAAACTGCGGAACCCTCAGACTGCGGAGGAATACGGGCAACAGCTCGAAGCGGTACTACCCACGGAGGAGGGACTTGGCGCATCGCCTCTCGAGGACGGCTGGTGCAGCATTCACACATCTATGGGGAAGCAAAACGGTGACACTAGGAGTGGAAGCACCGTGTGGAACAAACGACTGGTATGACGAGGAGTGCGAGGCAGCGGTGAATGAAAAGAACCGTACCAGAAGCGCCAGCAAGACGATCGTGAACATGAGGAGCTGGAGCAGCTGTACCGTGCCACTGATACGTGGAAGTTCTATGAGAAGGTAAACCAGTCTCGCAGAGGCTATGTGCCGCAAGCCGACATGTGCAACGACGCGGAAGGGATCCTTCTCACGGATGCCAGCGAGGTGGTCGACAGGTGGGAGGAGTACTTCGAAGGACACCTGGATGGCGATACAGTAAACAGAAGTGGAGCAGGAACTAACCTAGGAGCACTAGCAGCAGATGACCGAGTATCAGCCCTCGATGTTCATAAAGTTCCTTGTGAGATCTGGAAGCTCTTTAAACAACGTTGAACAGAGAGGCGCTGGGAAGAGGAAAAACTGCCAGATGAGTTGATGGAGGAAGTCGACTGCCCCATCTACAAAAAGGGCGACAAACTGGAGTGCCGCAACTACCGCGGTATCTCGCTAATCAATGCCGCCTACAAAATACTCTCACAGATCCTGTTCCGTCGTCTATCACCTTTAACCAGGAGGTTCGTGGGCCAGTACCAATCAAACCGTGCCACCACGGACCAGATCTTCTCGATCAGATCTTACAGATATGTCGCGAGTACAACTTGCCCCCACATCACATCTTTATCGACTTAAAGGCGGTGTATGATACAGTCGATCGAGAACAGCTATGGTAAATCATGCACGACAACGGATTTCCGGATAAACTGACTCGACTAATCAAGGCCATCATGGCGCAAGTGATGTGCTACGTGCGTCTTTCGGGGATACTCTCGAGCCCCTTTGAAGCGCTCAGAGAATAAAGACAAGGTGATAGACTTTCCTGTTTGCTGTATAACATTGCCCTTGAGGGTGTGATCCGAAGGGCGAGCATCGACACGAAGGGCACGATTTCACAAGGTCTGTTCAGCTTCTGGGCTTCGCGGATGACTTTGACATCATACCGTCGGTTTCGTGCTCATAGAGAAACATATGAAGCAAGTCATTAGATGGACGCCGATCAGTGACCGTATATGCGTTTTGAGAATTAAGGGCAAATTTTTCAACTACAGCGTGATAAATGTGTACGCACCGACCAACGAATAACCCGTTGAAGAGAAGGAGGAATTCTATGAGCTCCTGGAGAAAACATATAATAAACATATACATAACATACAAATGCCCAGGACACGACATAAAAATCGTCATCGGGGATGCAAATGCGCAGGTCGGGCAGGAGAACTTCTTCCGCCCCGTGATTGGTAGAGAAAGCCTCCACTCTACTACGAACGACAACGGCCTGAGGCTTGTCAATTTCGCTGCAGCCAGAGGTATGGCTATCTGTAGCACTTATTTTGCACGCCGGAATATACGTAAGCACACCTGGAGACACCCAAGTGGAGAGGCCTGCTCCCAGATCAACCATGTTTAATTGATGGTGATGGTCGACACATTTCAGACGTTCGGACGGGAGGTCGTTTAGAGGACCAAACGTGGTCTCGGATCATTATCTCGTGGTATCCAAAATTCGCGCCCGGTTGTCCAACGTGTTAAAATCCAGGACGACAAGTAAAATACAGTTGAACATCCTTATTTATTTATTTATTTATTTATAAGTAACTACCAACAGACATAAATAGCTAGTCCTAATGGTTAATAATATAAAACACTACGAAACAGAGAAATAAATTTTGAGCGTAAAACTCGATGCGATAGATGAAAATCAAAGGCAGATGAAACTCGGCTGAAAGCTCGCTGAATACCAGTGATGGCACCGTTAGCACTGTAGTTAGTGCGGCGGAAAGGTAGTTGCAGCGTAGATGACCTCCGCAGGTTTCTAGATGGCGCGTTTAGGTTGATCAAGCGGAGAATGGCTGGGCAATCGATCCGGGATGTCAAAACGTCCGACACTACCATGGCGCGTGCTGTTTCTCGACGAAGCTGGAGAGTATCGAGCTGGAGAAGCTGGCAGCGGTCCTCATATCGGGTATTGCGCATGGGCTGTCGCCAGGGGAGCATTCTAAGTGCGTAACGCACAAACCGGCGCTGGATGCTTTCGATGCGATGAATTGCGTTGCAAAATTCTAGCGAGGACCGAACAAGTGAGCAGTAGAGTGTCGTTAAACATTCTATATTTCTAAAGTCCCGCGTCAAGCGACAAACCACACCCAGTTGCCTAGAGGCTTTAGCAACAATGAACGATATATGTTGCTTGAAGGTGAGATTGGAATCAAGGAGGACTCCAAGATCCTTGACGTGTTCGACTCTCTGTATTGGAGTCCCATCCAATGTGTAATCGAAATGTAGTGGGCGGTGCTTTCTGGTAAACGTTATCACAGAGCATTTATCGGGGTTTAGTATCATGCAATTCAACTTACACCAGCGTGCAAATAAGTTGAGCTGTTGTTGAAGATGAGTGGCGTCTTCGACGTTTTTGATTTCATTGAACAGTTTCAAGTCATCAGCGAAGGCAAGGCGGGGACATTTTAGCGAGTGATGTACGTCATTGAAATACAACAAAAATACCAGCGGGCCAAGATGGCTACCTTGGGCAATCCCGGAAGTAGCAACAAATGATTCCGAAATTTCGTCGCCGATTTTTACTCTAAGAGTTCGTCCTCGCAGGTAGGATTTGAACCAGTGGAGCAAGTTGCCACTAAATCCGTAGCGGTCGAGTTTGGCAACAGTGATTTGATGATTTACTTTATCGAACGCAGCTAAAAGGTCCGTGTAAATCACATCGGTTTGACATCGTTTGTCGAAGCTATCAAGCACGTAACTAGTCAGGCAAAGCAAGTTTGTAGCACAGGAACGTTTAGGAAGAAATCCGTTGGTCGTCCGCAATAGAGCATTGGCAATGAGAGAAAACTGGTTGGAGGACGACTAGCTCGAATAGCTTCGAAATTGCACACAAAGCCGAAATCCCTCTATAATTGTCTATTTTCGAGCGATCGCCTTTTTTGTGGACCGGAAACAAAAAGACCTGTTTCCAAGTTGTGGGAAATCTACCAGTAGCGAGTGATAAGCGAAACAAGTGAGAAAGCGGTGTGACCTGGTTTGGTCACAACTAATGCAATTTTTAAGTAGCGTTGCTGGAATACCATCCGGGCCTGGGGAGTACGAATGTTTCAATTTACTAGCAGCGGCGAGGATAGCATTGTCGTCAATGTTGACCGAGGCGATGGGGCGGCCAGGGAAAGGAACGTTATTAGCAGCATCAGAAATGTCCCTATCCGTTGGTGTATCGTTGCTGAACACGCTTGAAAATTTGACTGCGAACATTCTGCAAATAGAGGCAACATTATCCGCTTTCTCACCAGCGAATTCCATCGTGGATGGAAAGCCTGATTTCTTCCGTTGTTCGTTGACAAAGTTCCAAAATTTCTTTGGATCGGATCGCAGTTTACCTTCCATTTGTAGTCTGTAGTTAGAATAGCACCGTCGGCGAAGTCTCTTATAATCGTGGTTTAACTGTCGGTAGTGTTCGCGAAGTATAAGGGCACCACTCGCTGAGAACCTCTTCAACGCAGAATTTTTTAACGTTTTTAAGCGTCGCAAAGCCGGTGTCTGCCACGGACGATATTTCTGCGATCGGTTCCGTGTTTTAGGGACGAAAACTTCTATCGGACCGTTTAAAATGCCGGAAAAATCGTTCACAGCCGAATCGATGTCAGTTGAATTTAAAATGCCAACCCAATCGACAGATAGTAACGCATTTATCAAACCGTCGAAGTCGGCTCGCCGAAAGTTGAAATTAAATCGAGTGGAAGGTTCTCGGTAGTCGATTTTGAATCGATCGTCGAGAGACAAAACAAGTTCCGGGTGATGAAGAACGTTTTTTACGAGTGGATCCGGTGCGTAAGCCAAGGGCGGTGCCGTGTCATTAGTGCTGACGAAACAGAGATCTAGACAACGGCCGTTCTCGTTTGCTTTACAATTGATTTGCTGCAGTCCTGCGGCGCTGTCCGTCCAACAGATCCAAGGCGCAGGCATGAAAAGTGGACTGGTCCGGGTCAGGATAAAGAAAACCGTCGCGGGAGGGACGCCAAAATAGGCCTGGTAAATTGAAGTCCCCAATAACGATAATCTCATCGCACGGCTTAGCTCTGGCGGCTATCGTTGACAACGACTGAAGATGAGTGTCAATCAGTAGCTTGTCGCGTGTTCGATCCGGTGGAAAATAGACAATGCAGATGAATAACTTTCGACCAGACAATTGAACGGACACCCAAACCTGTTCAAGAATGTTCCAAGAAGTCTCGTGGATTATGCTCGCATTCAACCGGCGGGGGACAGCAATAAGCACACCTCCACCGGTCTTTTTCTGGCTGTTGATAGGACTGCGGTCGCAGCGAAAGCCCTCGTACTCAGAGCCGAATAAATGCGTTGATTGAGTGCGATCATCCAGCCAAGTTTCCGTAAGCGTAACAAAGTCGTAGTATCCTTCTGAGAAAGCCAGTAGATAGTCGTCGATGTTCGAATTCATGCCACCAGTATTCTGATAATAGAGCTGAATCGGCGAGTTGGCTCTGCAAGCATTTGGCGTCCTAGATTCGATCAGCGACGGACTTGTCGAAACGGGGGCATTGTCATGCATGCTAGAACACGAATCGGAATCTAAACATCCAGCGGCTATCTACTGGAGAAGTGGCTACAGAGTACCTGCGAAAGGTTGATGAACGGATCGAAGATCAAGTTGGAGGTAGCCTGAATGAATATTGGAGGCATATCCACAGTGCAATCAGCACCACGGCGGGAGAAGTGTTGGGCACATCTGCGACAGCCAAGTACAATGAGTGGTTTGACGCTGAGTGCCAGGGAGCGACGGATAAAAAGAACCGCGCCAGAGTTCACATGTTAGCCACGGCTCTGGCTCGTCAGAGCGTAGGAAGATACCGGGAAGCTAGAGCTGCTGAAAAAAGACTCCATCGCCGGAAAAAAGAAACGACAGCATTGGGAGCGGATTCTTGCGGAGGCGGGAGGTTGCGTCTCTAGGCACGATGCGAGAAACTTCTACAAGAAGATAAATGGAATCAGGAACCGGAACGTATCAGCCCCTGTCATATGCAACGATAGGGAGGGGAACCTGATTACCGATAGAACGGAAGTGGCCAGGCGATAGTGATTAAGGATGATAGCAAAGCTGTAGACCCACCATCTATGGACGAGGTTAAGAAAGCAGTGAAAGAGCTGAGGAACTGCAAGGCAGCTGGTAAGGACGGCATTCCAGCCGAACTTATTAAAGTCGGGATCGAACAGTTTTACAAAATTCTCTCCCGTATTCTGTTCCATAGATTGAGGCCGTTGTCAGGACCTTTGTTGGCGATTACCAATGTGGTTTTCGAGGGGGACGCTCCACAATGGACTAAAAGTTTACCCTGCGTCAGATCCTCGATAAATTTCGAGAATTTAACCTGCAGACGCACCATCTGTTCATTGACTCCAAGGCAGCGTATGATACAGTAAAGAGAAATGAGTTATGGCGAATTATGGTTGAGCATGGTTTCCCAACAAAACTAGTTAGGCTGATACGTGCCATCCTTGAAGGCTCTACATCATGCGTCAGGATAGCCGGTGAGATATTGGACTTCTTCGTGACGTTAGATGGTTTGAAGCAGGGAGACGGGCTATCAAACTTATTGTTCAACATCGCATTGGAGGGTGCTATACGGAGGGCCGGAGTGCAATGAAGCGGCACCATCATTACGAAATCTCACATGCTTCTAGGTTTTGTGGACGATATCGACATCATTGTTATCAATTGTAGAGCTGTGGAAGAGGCCTCCGGACCTCTCAGGAGGGAAACTGCGAGAGTAGGGCTCATCATTAACTCTGCCAAAACGAAATATATGGTGACTGGTAGAAATATATGGTGACAGCCCGCTGGAATTTGCACCGAAGAATGTCGCGCTATGAAGGCTGTCCTTAGCGACAGTTTGGCAGTAAAAACAGACGAAAGGAGGTGAAAATTAACAGCGCGTTCGGCACATGTGCACTGTCGTCAGTGGCTGTCGGGCTGTGTAGCGAACGTATGGGGAGCAGGACAAGCTGTGCAATACAATAAGAGTCGAATAAGTTTAAAATTTGCTGTCACAGGGAGACAGTACTTTTCTGAAGGCTTTCCAAAAGAAACAGGGATTGAAATCGATATAGACAGAATTAAAAACGAAAATGAAGATCGAAATAAAAATGATTTCGAACTATCCCTAAGCACTGCAACCAGAAACATCAATCTACATATTATTATATTAGCAGGGTGTTACAACAAATAACTAGCAAATAGTAGAACTTCCGAGTGTCGATAGCTTTGTACAGCTCTTCCATTGCTATGCGATCTCAATCTTGGCACTTCTTCCTCCGTTAAATTTAGTTTTGACTATTACTTGTACGTTGGAGACTGCAAAGTTTACGTACCGATGTCCGTTATCATTAGACTTCCGTTCTAGCTGAGAATTCAAATCCCCGAAGACGATTTTCACGTTCCGCCGCAGTATTGTGTCTATTTTGTCTATTTTTTGTTAATAAACAAATACCTACTAGAAAATAACATTCAATTTTGATTAAATTTTTTCAAACCAAAAACTAGTCAAATGCATGAGCGTTCAGGAGCAAAAAACGTGAATAATGTGATGAATAAAGTCTACACACCAATGAATTCTGAAGAGGTGCTGCCAACATCTGGTACAGTTGACGCGTTCCTTCTTTGCCAACTGTTCCTTCTTTGCTAATTTCGCCAAGCACAACAATATTTATCCCTGGACATTGCAGGTACGGGTTCTTCTGGCTAGTTTCAAACTCATTTGTGATCAAGAAATAAAGATATTGCTAAAATCAGCGTAGAAAAAAATTACATAGAATTTAAGGATATAGCCATGCAGTCCTTTGACGCCAAAAAATGTTTAAATTTTACTACTAAGATTCGAATCCACGAGCATTCCTTTGTCAAAGTGGGCTCTGTAGTCTTCGGGCTGTGAAGCTCCATTTCCTTAATTGAGATGACAATCACCGAGAAAGCTCGTAAAACCAAGAAGAGGTAAACAAAAATTGTTCTCAAAGCTCGAAGTCAAAAACGCATAAAAAATAATAAATTTGGCTCCATCTTGACAGAATAAAATCACTCTCACTCTAACACCTACTAATTGTAGTAACGTAAGGTGTGGAGTAAGGTGAAACTGTAAATCTTAGTGTGAACTGTGATATTGTAATTCAAAAAAACAAATGCGAATAAAAAAACATTTACTCTCATTAATAATAAAATGCGGATTAATAAGCCCATGCAAAAAATTCTACCGCACTGACATCAATCTTCAAAACTCAGATGATTACTAATTACAATCACTAGATTGAAGCGTTCAATGCATACCCTATCAGCTCCGTTTATCATTACTAGTTGTGATATCTGAACTTCGCATGGTATAGGAAGTTGTCCGATTGGTAAACCATCCGATGCTTTTCTCTAAAAAATTCTGTATGCAAGGTGTATCTACAAAGCTTCAACTTAAATATATCGCATGCAGGGCGCTTTCTTGTATGATCATTGTTAAATTCAGCGCACGAAAAATGAAAGTTTGCAATTAAATTGTACTGTGTAGCGTGAAAATATTCATTGCAGTTTTTGTTCGTCAGTGTTATTACGTGATTCAAGATAACACTTAAACTATGTATCTCGTCTGTTATTTTAAAATTACTGTGAGTACTGATAGTATATTGCTAGTAACAAGTATGATGACTCCCATAAAGCATCTACCAACGAAAATCAATCTACTACCGAATCAAAACATTCTGATTGTGGTGAGAACCGAAGCTTAGCCATTGTTATCATCATTAAATCTCTTGCAGGCCGACGACGACGACGCTGGCGTCGAATCCAATAAAACTGTCGAAAACGACGACGACGGTGTCCTTCAACATAGCTCCGACTATAAGTAGTGGTGTGCGTGCTGGAACATTTCCCGTCTGTGTATGCGCTTTATGTACTCTCGACTCGAGATGCCACTTTTTGCAAAGCAATTGAGAGAAATGGATTCCCAGCCTAGCATGATTTTTGTCTGTGCAGCTAAAGTGCGTATTTCCTACAGGCGTATTATTTAGGTCACGGTACGAGCGCATGTAGGCAGGTGGTACTGGCGAGGCAAGCAGGGTGGCTGAAAACTGAACGTCAGGACAAGACGCAAAAACGCATGATGAAGGAGGAAAATCGCTTTCTATGGCATAGGAAATAATGTACATCCAGGGCAGTGCGGCTCTGTGGAAAGGCTTCGGATCGGATGCTGGATGGGATGGGTTTTTGTTCTGAAGCTGCAGTTGAGAGGATGAGATATTAGATTCTGCGATAGTAACCCGAGTACAAGTGTATATTCGCACCTGCATCCTGAAAATGCTCTTTCTTCAATGTCTCAGATGGTAATTTATTAGAGTAATAGCTTTTGCAATGTATGGGTTGTGTTGAGCAAAATACATCAGTGATTTCGGTAAGCCTTTTAATCGGGAATCAATTTTGGAGTAAGCAATCTCTATGTGAGCAGGGAACAGAACACTTTTAACGATCGAGTTTATCAAAAACTACTGTCGATATTTCAAGGAGCTTAAATACACAGCGAAATAACAGTTTATGAAATATTTTGCGTTGTAACAAATTCTTAGATGCGTTCTAGCTTCCTATCCATAGCAAAAAAATACACGAAAAAGTAAAAGACAACAACGAAAATAAATTATTTTGTTCCTTCATCATCGTTAGTTTCCATCGAATTGCTCTTTTCACCCTCTAGCCATACACCCATTTGTTCCGTGTATTGCATGTCCATCTAAGTTGCTAGGTATGTTATAACCGGAGATGTTCTTTTTTTTTGCATTCGCCTGTGCAAACAATTCTTGTTTCTAGGTTCTCCAGAACTTTTTCTTCGAGCAGTTTCTTCGTTTGGGTTTTCGCATCGCTTTTGAACAGGAAAAAAGCATAATTTTTTATGGCCGGCATCCGTCAGCGAACAGCTCAAATTGTTTATATGCACAAATACATTCGCTTGGTGTGTTCGCGATTTGAGATATACTTTGATGATGCCTATTTCTACAGTGACGATAGTTCCGTGCTAATCGTTGCAGTGGGCTGGGATGCTGAAATACCGTATAAAAGGTTCTATATAAGATTGTTCCACATCTTCACTTTTTTACTGCATTGTTATAATTATTAAAAAATCTCCTAGTTGTCATCTGGAATAATCTATAATATTAAAAAATTTGGAAATATAATTTCTCAATACTTGAGACCCACAAATGGTGAACCGTGTCAACGCCCAACCCACAGTGATATTAGGAACGTCTCCTTCGCAGCGGGCAAACTTGCGATAGACAAAATTATCTAACATTTCAAGGTCTAAAGGTTGTTGCACTTTTTCGGGACCGTAATATAATGACCCTTCTTTATCCCCGGCCGGGGTACGTCTTGGGGTTTAGGCGTTCGGTAGAAAGCGGCCGCACATGCACACGCCAACGATCGAAACAAGAATGCAAAACTGTGAGTGCTTGAGCACCCGGTTTGCCATTCGCTAGAGTTAGTTCTTCATGAGAGAATAATAAAAGGAATTAGATGCTGTTGACCTTTCTTTTTACCTGTGCATGAGGAAAGTAGCAACATGTTGATATTGTTTTGTCATGCAAATTGAGTTCGCTCCGTGACGAACGTTGTAGTGTTTATACACTTTATGAAATTAGGCATCAAAATGCCATTTTAAGATAAAGTAGCTAGAGGGACGGCAAACGAACGAAAACAAATATATGATATCTTAATTTTCCTGTTTTTTTTTTCTTGAAATGTAAAGAGTCTTTGACTAATCTCAATATAAGTTGTACTGTAGAAAAAAAAAACTTTGTACAAGCTGAAACCAATTTCAAAAGTCTTTGATCACCAATAAGAACTTGCTCTTTAAGCAGTTTCTGAGTCTAGAGAATATTTTCTTTGAATTACATTTGTACAATTTGATCTTGAACAACAATAGGGGAACTGCTCCATTATTCATCTCAGCCCGTATATTCATCTCATTCAACATGTAAACACAATTGAAAAAGGAAAAAACGCATATTTTCTTCTTAAACCAATCTGCTAATCCATGGAATGGATTCTTCTTAGTTCACTTTAGATTCTTCATAAAGTATAATCTTCGAAAACCTTCTTAAAAACACTAAATTTGATATTATAGTCGGGCATCAGCACTCGAAAACTTATGTAATTCAATCACCTACCTCAGAAAACAAAATCCACGCATCGTTCTATACGGCTACAACGGGACTCGTTCAGCAGCCAACCAAAGTTTTTTTCATCACTAGCGGACCACTTTTCATTTTAATCACTAAACAAAATCACTCACTACACTAAGAATACTTTAATCTTCTTAAATTAACATGCAGTTTAAAATAACATTTTTTTTACTCGAAAGGTTCATTGATTATTCTCGCATTGACTCCAAAGAATCAAATGCCTCAATTGTAAATTTTGAAAAGAAAAAAGATTTTTGGACCACTCTGTTTCAGAAAGTGTAATTCCTAGGGCCGAACACAAAAGATACAACCGTGTTTCTAACAGTAATGTGCCTCACACAACATAATAGGTTTTCGAAATTTCACTTGACCACCCCAAAGGCAACACAGCGCTAGTGTGCATATACTTTAATTGAACATAATCTCCTAAATCCAAACAGCTAAAAAATTTTGGTTTTCAGCAAAGTTCTTCGTCGGCACGTAGCGCTAGTGTGCATGTCGCTCAGCGTATTTTGAACTAAGTTAATCTCGTGAATCCAACCACTTACAAACTGTGGTCTTCGAGAAACTAAAACAAAAACCCATGAACTTTCAAGTCATGGGTTTTTGGTATATGGAAAGTTTGGTTGAAAACGAACGAATATGTGGCGTTAATGTACGTTTAGTTTTGAGTCTTCTGATCTAAATTTATCTCGAAAATCGCTTAGAACCACCATGCGTCTCCATCAAGCATTACAGGATTTTTTGTTTAGTGGAGACGCATGGTGGTTTATGGATGATTTCTTATAGGGTATCGGCTCTGTTATCGTTAGATTTGCCTATTATCGTCAGGGGGTAAATGATGTCCAAGATAGTTAATTTTGAATTTACTTCGAAATTCTATGTTCTCTGTAAAACTACAGAATTCAGCAACTCAGTGATTAATTTACAACGTTCAATTTCATCTAAGAATCGATTGCTGACAATAAAATTTGCAGCCCCGCATGTGGCTATTCGGCGTGGGAATTCCATCGCAATTCCCACGAAGTTAAAATACTCTTAGTTGACATTATCACCACCACATCACCACAGGTGACACTGGCTGAAGATCGTAACTTACTAGGAAGAATGAATCGCAGGAAAGGTTAAGGTCAAAATACGAAAAATTGCGCTCACTAGCACCACGTAGCGGCAAAATTCTACATTGAACTGTACATCAACCAGAAATCCTTGATATTCTGAACAACTTTGCTGAAAACTCAGCTTTCTACACACTTAAAATTTATTGCCGGGTCTCGGTAATTTTTGCCGAGAACGGCACCACTAAGTGCTCGGTCAGAAAAATAATGACAGCTGTCAAATTTTTCGTAAATCTGAGTTAACCTAACTGAAATTTCGGAGCAAAATATCCGTAACCTCGGTAATGATAGCTCGGTAATATTTTATGCCGAAATTTCAGTTAGGTTAAACCGAGATTTACGAAAAAATTAGGTTAAACCGAGATTTACGAATTTTTCAAACCGAGCACTCAGTGGTGCCGTTCTCGGCAAAAATTATCGAAATCCGGCAATAAATTTTAAGTGTGTAGGAAGTCGGAATCGAGAGTTAAGCTCAGGTCAAAATACGAAGAACTGCATGCACATTAGCATCCCATAGCGGAGGAATTCCGTAGAGAAGAGGGCGACAGTTCCGGACACTTTTTCTACCATAATTTTTAATATTTTTTTTTTATCTCCTAAAAAAATCTGAATTCATCCTGGCTGTTGCTTGGACATCAAAGTATCATAGAGGCGTGTTAGTAGTGTGCGATTTACTTGAATTTATTTGAATTTTTCAAAATTGCTTTTTTGTCCGAATGTGCCCCGTGTGTGGGGAAGTTTCGGTCCTGGGGCACTTTCGGACAGTGTTGAAAAACTTTTCTAGATTAATGGAAGTTTTGTGATTTTCAACTATTTCTTTCATATAAATAGAGACTGAGACCAGATGCTTTGCAAACTATCGAAACTCATCCTTCTATTTCAAATTTATTTCAAAAAATAAAAATCGAGCAAACTGGCTATGAGGGGGAAAGGATACAAGAACTATGCCATTTTCTCGGCAATATGTGATTGGTTCAAAGTACAATGGCATTCGTGATTGTCAAGCAACAGCAAAATTGGTTCACTTACGCTGCTTTCTGGAACCTTATTTAAGTGTTCCAGAACATTGAGAAACAATTTTCCAATCGCCTTGGCATACGGTACGTCAATCTGTAATTCATATGGGAACTTTCGATCAAATGTTTCTCTAGAAACGTTTCTTCCACGTTCGTAAATACTTGTTGATTTGAGTTTTGAATGAGAAGCTTTCTGATTTTTCCCTCTTTTCTTTGATTTTTCAGACGATTATTCAAGGTGCTTCTTTTAATTCCGCAGGTATCAGAAGCGTGTCTCAAGCACATTGTTCCGTTAGAAACTCTTCCCAGCTCATCTTCGTTGATGCTTGCTCTATCGGTTTTCCTTTTGTAGTTCCGAACCAGTTTTAGGACTGAGAAAATTTGTTAATAAACAACAATCAAACACAAATTTGGTAAGTGTCCGAATGTGCCCCACCACCATCCGAAAACAATCTTAATTTTATCTAATGAATAAGATCTTTGCTTCCCCGATGTTATCACGTTTTTTTCATTGCATATTAGTTACGAACTAAGGTGGTGTACTCAAATTTTTAAATCGTTTACAAAGAAATTAGAGAAATACTTAAAACTTTAAGCTCAAACGGTTGAAAACATGAATGAAAAATGGCACTGTGTTGTTTTCGTAAGTAACAAACAACCAAGAGCTATCAAACTATATGGTAGATGATGGTGGAAGGGCTGCCAACTTACTTATATTTTTAGTTTGGTTGAAAATTGCACCATTTGTTTTTTGTAAGCTCTGTCCGAAACTGCCCCCGTCCGAAACTGCCCCCCTTTCCCCTACTTGACTGTCCACCATCAAAAACCCCTTGACCTTTTTAACCACTTTGCTGAAGACCGCAACTTTTTAGGCTGTCAGAAACTCGCGATGTCTGCCCATCCCAGGTGATGCTAAACCTAGGGGATGCTGCAATGTTCAAAGTGGGTTACAATACTCAGTGAAACGATTCCAAACTTATGGCGGATAGTGTATATACAAATACGTAGATTACATATGCATGAATAGAAATCAGAAGAAAGAATTATCAGTTTCCGTTAGACTCCACTAGAAATTTGGGAAACAAATATTGAAATTCAGTTCGCGCAAATACGTATTTCGACTGTGACATACAATCATCCTCAGTGCTTATGACCAGTCCACATAAACACTGAGGATGACTGTATGTCACAGTCGAAATACGTATTTACGCGGACTGAATTTCAATATTTATTTCCCAAATTTCTAGTAGAGTCTAACGGAAACTGATAATTCTTTCTTCTAATTTCTTGAATCACTCTGCTAAGACGCGCAGTATAGATTTTCCAAATATGCATGAATGTTTGTTTGCTATGTGCACTTTGGAGATTGTGTGAAATATCGCCAAGTTGTCGTTTCGAAAAATTGGAATAAAATCAATCGATTTCAATTTGCGAAATTGAACTTCAAATTTTGATAGATCACAAAATTTCGGTTCGGATATCCAATGTACTCGCAAGTAATGACATCGATTTTACTGAATATTTGTTCCATTATTCATCTCATTAAGCCGACGTTTAAGGAGAATGCATGGATTAAACACCAGATTTTCACGAAATCATTGAATAATTAAACAAAATACGCATACATGCTCTTATGGAATCACCCAGCAATGGAAATTTGGTAAACTTAGCTAAATTTATCCTAAATTTAAAAAAAAAACATTTTTCACAACTCTTCGATATTCATCTCAAAACTTAAATCACTGCTCAATTATTCATCTCACGGCGCCCCAATACTCATCACACTGTTAATCATTTTCGTGAATGAACGTAGCCGCATACCGTCGTAGTAGGTTACCTAGGTATCCGCTGTAGTTGTTTACGCACAAAATCGGTAACCTAGGTAACCACTACAGTGCTGTCGATTTATGTCTATTATGTCGGAATAATTCAACATTTTCAGTAGGTATGTTTTTTTGTATTAACAGAAACTGATTTAACAACTTATGATTATCTTCTACGCAGTGAAACAGATGAAAATACAAGTATTCTTAGTGTCATTCGTTGTTTTGCTTTCGTCTCGATTAGACGCAAATTGTTTCTCTCCGTTTGATTCGCAAAATAACAATACACGAGTTATCGTACTGATGTTTTTTTTCGATTGGTTCTTGTGTTGCGCGAAAACAATAGCCTGCAGTTTATCGGCAGAAACATCTTCTGCACACTGGTAGGGGCAGGCTACCCCGCCAGTGATCTGATACGCAGCTGATATATCAGCAAGAATAATTCTCCCGCACCGCTGTTACCCCGCTAGCAGCACGGAACACCATACGATCGAGCGAGTGGAAGTCAACTACAAGTGGCATCTACAAGGTAGCGTGTAGGATACGGCCACTGTTTCACAACACGAAGCTGGATCGTCATTGTTTGTTCTGCGGAGACACTCGATTGATCCTACTATCAGCCGTGAGGTCGTGACTTAGACGTTCGGTGAAGTATTCACTTTAGATTTTTTATCATTATTATTGATATTATTACTATCAATATTATTATTATTAATATTATTATTATTATTATTATCATTATTGTTGTTATTATTATAATTGTTATTATTATTATTATTATTATTATTATTACTATTATTACTATTGTTATTAGTATTAGTATTACTGTCTTTTTTTATTTTGATCCCTTGTAGTTTGAAAAATTGTTTTTAAAATTTAATATCAACTATTTGATCCCCCCACACATTCGAATATTTATCGTTTGTGTGCGGTAGAGCGTAACGCTCCCGCAAAATGGACGACATGCAGGTGCAACTTTTCCTGGATGTTGAAACAAATGGGGAAGAAATTGAAATTTCCCCCAGCAGTTCTCCCTTACTTTCCCCTGTACCACCCCCGCTACCTAGCCCCGTACCAAGGGTACCGGAAATACGGGTAAAAGCTTACCCAGATGCCGCTAGCGGTCCCTACGTTGTTTACTTCCGGCCCATAAAAAAACCTTTGAATATAATTCAAATAGGCAAAGACCTGGCAAAACAGTTTTCGGCCGTAACCGAGATTACGAAGGTGAGGCCGAACAAACTGCGAGTTGTCGTGAGTAGCTTGAAGCAAGCGAACGAAATTGCTAGCTACGAGCTCTTTACAAGGGAGTACCGCGTGTACATCCCTGCCAAGGACGTGGAGATCGACGGTGTGGTTACCGGAGGAAGCCTCACGGTCGATGAAATTTGCGTCACGGGGTTGGATGCTTCAAGAACCCCCTGATTCAAGATGTAAAGCTACTGGATGTCAAGCAATTGCATTCAGTATCCATCGAAGAAGGGAAGAAGAAATTCCTCCCTTCGGATTCCTTCCGTGTAACATTCGCCGGATCCGCACTGCCGAACTACATCTCTTTGGACAGGGTTCGTCTGCCTGTACGCCTGTTCGTACCGCGGGTTGCCAAAAAATTGCCAAAACTGCAAGCAGTTAGGTCATACAGCCACCTACTGCTGCAACAAGGCACGCTGCAGCAAGTGCGGAGGCAATCATGCTGAGACTGCTTGCAGTGAGGATACTGAAAAGTGTCTTTACTGCGAGGGAACTCGGCATGACCTTTCGGCGTGTCCCGCGTACAAACAGCGCGAGGAAAAAATTAGGCGTTCCCTCAAGTAACGATCAAAGCGCTCTTTTGCAGAAATGCTTAAGAGGGCTGAGCCACCCTCGACAGGAAACATTTTTTCCTTTTTGCCAACCGATGAGGGTACCTCTGACGATCCCGTCGAAGGGTGTTCTTATGCCATGCCAGAAGGATCTAGGAAGAGGAGAATGATCAACTCTCCTAATCTTTCTCGCAAAGGCCGCGAGATAACCCCTAGCGGAATGACCAATATGCCAACACAAAAAGGAAGCGGTGAAGAAAAACCGAAGTAAGTTCCTCCCGGTTTTAATTTTTAATCAAACCAGGAGTACCCACCGCTTCCTGGGGCACCAAAAACCCCTCGTGCACCCATTTCTCGATCAGAAGATAAAAAAGAAACAGGGTTCATAAAATTCTCTGATATTGTGGACTGGATATTTAAAACATTCAACATACCAGATCCCCTACAAAATATTCTTCTTGCCCTTCTTCCTACAGTGAAAACCATTTTGAAGCAACTAGCAGCAACTTGGCCCCTCATTTCAGCTATTATAACTTTCGATGACTAATACGGCGAAAGAGGTTAGGAATTTAATCACTGTATTACAGTGGAATTGCAGAAGTATCATCCCCAAATTCAATTTATTTTCTCATTTGAAAAATACATACAATTGTGACGCATTCGCGCTCTGTGAAACCTTTCTCAATTCAAACGATCAACTCAATTTCCACGATTTTAACATTATTCGTCGAGATCGAGACTCACACGGTGGAGGGGTACTTTTAGGGATTAAAAAGTGCTATTCCTTCTTCAGAATCAACCTCCCCTCGATCTCGAGTATTGAAGTCGTTGCCATTCAAACCAATATGAATGGAAAAGATCTTTGCCTTGTTTCACTATATATACCTCCAGCCGCGCGGATTGAACAGAAGGAACTTTCTGATATAGCAGAATTGCTTCCCGCACCTTTTCTGATAATGGGAGATTTTAACTCTCACTGTTCGCAATGGGGGTCGCTGTACGACGACAACCGATCTTCGTTAATCTGTTCCTTAATCGATGACTTCAATATGACACTTTTGAATACTGGGGAAGCGACACGTGTACCTAATCCTCCAGCTCGTGAAAGCGTGCTTGACCTATCCCTTTGCTCGACATCACTAGCGTTAGATTGCCGGTGGAAAGTAATCAATGATCCCCACGGTAGTGATCACCTTCCAATCGTTATCTCAATTGCTAATGGTTCAACTCCCCCGGACCCAAATAATATTTCATACGACCTTACTCGTAATATTGATTGGAAGTCATATGAGACGATCATAGCGGAATCCATCGAGTCTCACGAGGAACTTCCTCCGGAGGAAGAATACGCGTTCCTTTCTGGCTTGATCATCGACGCCGTGACTCAAGCTCAGACGAAACCGATACCCGGGGTAACGATTAGACAGCGTCCTCCCAACAAGTGGTGGGACAAAGAGTGCTCTGAACTGTACGCGCAAAGGTCCTTGGTGTATTTGGCCTACCGAAAACACGGTACTTTTGATCTGCTCCGAAAGTACGATGTACTGGATAGACAGATGACGAGTTTAATTAAAGCGAAAAAACGCGGATACTGGCGGCGGTTTGTAAACGCGTTGTCAAGGGAAACAGCGATGAGCACTCTTTGTGACACGGCCAGACGCATGCGGAACCGTAACGTTTCTAATGAGAGCGAGGAATATTCAGGCCGCTGGATACTTGATTTTGCCAAAAAGGTCTGCCCGGACTCTGTACCGGAACAGAAAACCTTTCGCGACGCGTTTTTAGTAGCTACGGAAGAGCCTCCATTCTCGATGTTGGAATTTTCGATGGCTCTCCTCTCGTGCAACAATGAAGCTCCAGGGTTGGATAGAATCAAATTCAACTTGTTGAAGAATCTACACGACTCTGCAAAAAGACGCTTGATTGACTTGTTCAACAAGTTTCTTGAGCTAAACATTGTTCCGCACGACTGGAGGGAGGTAAAAGTCATTGCTATTCAAAAACCCGGAAAACCTGCCTCTGACCACAATTCTTATAGGCCGATTGCTATGCTCTCTTGCCTCCGGAAATTAATGGAGAAAATGATCCTCTTACGGTTAGACAAATGGGTCGAAACAAATGGTTTACTTTCAGATACTCAATTTGGCTTTCGCCGGGGCAAAGGGACAAACGATTGCCTAGCGTTGCTTTCTACTGAAATTCAACTCGCCTTTGCTCGAGAAGAGCAAATGGCTTCTGCATTCTTGGATATTAAGGGGGCTTTTGACTCCGTCTCTGTAAAAGTTTTAAGCGAGAAACTTCACTCGCAGGGACTTTCACCAAATTTGAATAACTTTTTGCTCAACTTGTTGTCAGAAAAGCATATGTATTTCTCACATGGCGATTCGACAACTTCCCGAATTAGTTACATGGGTCTTCCCCAGGGCTCATGTTTAAGCCCCCTTTTATATAATTTTTACGTCAAGGACATCGATGAATGTCTTGCAAATTCATGCACGCTAAGGTACCTTGCAGACGATAGCTTTGTATCCATTACTGGTAGCGAAGTTAGCGATCTGCAAGGACCATTGCAAGATACCTTAGACAATTTGTCTGAATGGGCTCTTAAGTTGGGTATCGAATTCTCTCCGGAGAAAACTGAGTTGGTCGTTTTTTCTAGGAAGCATAACCCAGCTCAGCTGCAGCTCCTACTAACGGGTAAAACGATCTCTCAGGTTTTAGTCGCTAAATTTCTCGGGGTCTGGTTCGACTCTAAATGCACCTGGGCTTGTCATATTAGGTATCTGACACAAAAATGCCAACAGAGGATTAATTTTCTTCGTACGATTACCGGAACATGGTGGGGTGCCCACCCAGGAGACCTTCTAAGGTTATACCAAACAACGATATTGTCAGTTCTTGAGTACGGGTGTTTCTGCTTCCGCTCCGCAGCAAACACACATTTGATCAAACTGGAACGAATACAATATCGTTGTTTGCGTATTGCCTTAGGTTGCATGCAGTCGACCCATACGATGAGTCTTGAAGTGCTAGCGGGTATCCTTCCGTTGAAACATCGCTTTTGGAATCTCTCTTATCGGTTGCTAATTCGATGCACAGTTATGAACCCATTAGTAATTGAAAATTTCGAGAGGTTGGTCGACCTTCAATCCCAAACCAGATTTATGACTTTATATTTTGACTACATGGCTCAAGATATTAATCCTTCTTCATACGATTCCTCCAATGTCGTACTTTTAGATACTTCTAATAATGCTTATTCTTCGACACCACCATGAAAGAAGAAGTTATTAGTATCCCGGATCAATTGCGACCGCAAGAGATTCTTTTTTACACTGACGGATATAATCTAGATGAGTCCAATGGCTTCGGTGTTTTTCACGAAAATTCTACCGCCTCCTACAAACTCGATGCTCCTGCTTCCGTGTACGTCGCAGAACTTGCCGCTATTCAGTACTCTCTTGGGATCATCGAAACCCTGCCCATAGACCACTACTTCATCTTCACAGACAGTCTCAGTTCCATTGAGGCTCTGCGATCGATGAAGACTGTGATGCACACCCCGTATTTCCTGGGGAAAATACGGCGGTTTTTAAGTGCTTTAACAGATAAAAATTACCGGGTTACCTTAGCGTGGGTCCCTTCTCATTGTTCCATTCCGGGCAATGAAAAGGCTGACGCTTTAGCTAAGGTGGGTGCTATTGATGGCGATATTTATAGTAGACCAATTGCTTATGATGAATTTTATAGCATTTTGCGTCAGAGAATACTCAACAGTTGGCAATCATTATGGAACTCAGATGAACTGGGACGGTGGCTACATTCCATTTTTCCTGAGGTATCGACGAAAGCATGGTTCAAGGGGTTGGATGTAAGTCGGGACTTCATTCGCGTGATGTCTAGACTTATGTCCAATCACTACACGTTGAACACGCATCTCTTTCGTATAGGGCTTGTGGACAGTAATCACTGCGTTTGTGGCGATGGCTACCATGACATCGAGCATGTTGTTTGGTCGTGTGCCGAATTCTGTGATGTTAGGTCCGAGCTTATAGATTCCCTCCGGGCCCGAGGAAAACAACCGAACGTTCCCGTTAGAGACATTCTGGGAAGCGGTGATCTTCAGTACATGACACAACTGTACTGTTATTTGAAAAAGACTGACATTAAAATTTAATATTCTTTTGTCTATTTGTCAGAAAACCCGTATACGACGCTGGAGACACGAACACGAAGAGCCTAAATCTATGTTTGAAAAACAAAAAGAACACCAGTCGAAACACAAATAGATCGTATATCTTAATTAGTTTAAAGCAAGAATTGTATCTCCCCTCCTCTCACCTTTAATCCCCACTAGCTCGTAGTCGGCCGCGAGAGATAAAATAAAGGCCTCCCTCCTTTTCCCGCTAATCTAGAATTAATAAAAAGTGTACTTGGCTCAGTTAAACTTAAAATTTTATCGTGCCGTGTCAAATAAACAATTTTTAAATTAAGTATTCTTAGTGTAGTGAGTGATATTGTTGCGTGATTAATATGAAAAATGGTTCGGTAATGATGAAAAAACTTGCCGGACGAGACTAGCTGTAGCCGTAAACCAATGCGTAGAATTTATTTTCTTAGGTAGACGATTGAAATAAATGAGTTTGTGAGTGTAGATGCCCGACTGTAATACCAAATTTAGAAATTTTAAGTAAATTTTTGAGATATCTTCTCTATGCAGTGCTGAATTAAGGATTGCGGGGGCCCGGGGGCCAAGTAACTTATCAAGGCCCCCTTCTCAGTTGTTGAAATTTGAACAAAGAAATACCTATGTCATTCAAAAATATAAGTTAAAGAAAGGTTATATAGGGTTGTGTTAATTTTAAGTTTAACGAATTTTTTATTAGTCATAAGTCATGACAAGTGATCTTTCGTGGGGGCCCCAAAATGTGGAGGCCCGAGGGCTATGCCCCCTCCTGGCCTCCTTCAGATCCGGCTATGACTCTATGAGAAATCTAAAGTAGACTAAGAGATTCCATCTCAAAGATAAGAAGAATGATTTAGTTAGAAAATATGCAATAAAATATGCATTTATGCATTGTGGGTGCTTTATATATGAATTCAATGATTATCAGGTCCTTGGAGGCCACAAGTTTATGTCCAAAGACCGGAACATGATGTTTAAACTGTTCAAAAACCGTTTCGTATTTGTATTTTTAAAACCAGAACAACCGGGACCGGATCCGAAGACATTTGAAATTCAATGTGGCTATTCATGAAAATCGATCACATGTTCACTAGTATGGCCTTCCAGAACCGGATGATGTCCAGGGGCCGATTTTTGACTTTTGAATTAACCCTTTCCCGCTCATGGTGACTCTAGAGCACCAAGAATTATAATCATCATATCTTGACATAAAATAGTTTGTTGTGCTTACGAATGTTCCATAAACTTTTATATGCTGCCTCAGACCATCACAGGGCATCTTCTTCAAAATACTACAGTTGACAATGATTTTAGTTAGTCCACAAAGTGTTCAGCTTGAATTTTCTCGTGAAGCTATAAATTTTAATGATAAACCTTGTGAGCGGGAGAGGGTTAATTGTACTGAACTGATCCAAAATAAAACAATCAGAATTGAAGCAACATTCGATATAAAAAGATAACTAAAAGTTAAAATTTTTCAAACGATCTTTTACAAGTGTATGAAAATGCATAATTTTAACAGAACCCCTTGAAACAAATAAACGCTTATTTTAGATGAGTTGTTCTTTTTTGTATGAAGCTCAATTTAAAATTTCAAACCTAAAGTTCGAAAAAATTGTTCCCTAATACCTAATATTCTAATGCTGTATCATGCAGTCAGGAAATGGTCTAATCCCTGTACACGTATCAATAACATAATCTTACGATTAGAATCTATCCAATTTACGTCGCAAACTTTCGCAATTAGTACAGCACCAGTGCCCCACTTTTTCCCATATCGCAGATAAATCTCTCACGCGCGCTGCTTTAAAATGCAATTTTGTCATTATTTAGCGATGGAATACAAACGCTCGCGCTCTCTGGCGGGAAAGACCGAGGCAAGCGATTTATCCGAAATCTGTAAACGGGGAAAACTTTTATCATTTCAGCATCTTTTTCCATGCCAGCGATTCTGTGCGCTTTCTTCTTCTCCCGGGTCCCATAAAGACATAGTTTTCCCGTAATGCCTGAACGGTCCATAAGGACCGATAAATCAAGCGCGCGGAAAACAATATCGGAGGCAGTATAACATCGGCCTCCTGTTTCCACAGGAAAATTTGCCATCGCACTTCACCCATCTCAACGGATAGATGAAAAACGCAGCGGGCGGCAGACTGCTTGCGAGGCACCACGTTTACTGCTGGTGAAGGACAAAAAATGAACACGACAGCAAATACCAGTCTTCTGCGAAGACTGGTGGCTATGTCGTCATCCATCCTCCTTTCCCCCGTGTCCGACCCACTAGCAGACAAGACAAGACAAACAGAAACCAGCAAAACGGAAGCCTTTGCCGAAGGAAACGTAATTCTCAAGGATGTATTTTCTTCCGATCGCATCATCCTCTTCTACTGCTGCTGGCTTGTGCTCTGCTGTAGATGTTCTGTGGTCGCTCGGAAAAACCCCCGCACAGCAAAATGCTTTCACTTTCACTAAGCTTGCCGACAGCCTTCAACTTCAACAACCACCCATCGCATCGATTGCCGTTTCCTTCCGCTGCTGACTGCTGATTATGGCCCTACTTTCTTCCCTAGGCAGCGTCAGCGATGCGATAGACTGGCGCTGCGGAACGGTTGAACCCTCGAGGAAGAAAGAAAGACTCACTAAACTACTTTTCCCTACTTTCACTGGAAACTTCTTATCTTTTCTTTTTGCAGCCCTCTAGCTACGGCACCGCTCCGTTTTCCAAGAAAGTTATCATTTGTCTGCACTTTCGCCTTCATGCCATGCGTTCGTACAGGATGCTAAAAATGCTTCTGTGAGCAGCGCTTTTTCGATATTTTCAACAGGACGAAATGCTGGTTGCTGGTACCCTAGAATTACGACTGAAAATACCTGTAGATAACTTAACTTTTTTTTTCTGTCTTTTTCCCAATTCTGTTCATTGTGAGTACAACTTTCTATATAATAAATGAAAAATTTGTGAAATTCAGAAAATTCACTTACGATCACTTTATATTTTCCCCGAAACAAAAACTAGCCCACCAGAATTGAAAATGTCCAAACTACAATCCTTTCTGGCTGTCAGGCTGCAAGTTTTTCCACCACGACCAAATTCTTCTTCTTCTCAGGAAACATTCCTGTTTTGTAAGCATCTGTATTTTTTGGTTCCCCTCGCGCGCCCCTCCACCTCTCGTCACGTTCCTTCCGCCTAGTTCCGGCGTGCCACTTTCGGTTTCCGCTAGCACTGTTTTTCAAACTAGAATACAAGAAAACATAACTCCCCTTCCCGACTCGTTGCTGGCTGAACCATTCGGATGCCGGTCCACGCTCCCCAAACAATCGGAATTCGTCTCCATCATCAAACCTATCCTCTAAAAACTCTCGAACCCACCTCACTCCCGGTCTAAAAAGCACCCCATTCCTCGGTACTTCAGTCACGGAACCGCATTCGATAGAATGCGAACGAGAGAAGCACATCCTTCACCTCGTACTGGCAGAACAGAACGAGTTGGCAGGCTCCGTTGTCGTTTCAGTTACCTAATAGAGCACACAGGAATGAGAGGAAATAGAAAGTTTTGTACATAAAAGTAGTTTTTTTTCGCCTCCCCATGCTTGCAGAGAGTGGTTTAAATTTAAGCGTCATGCCGTTACCGTTTTTGCACGGTGCTAGTGGGATAGAGAAAAATGTTGATTATTGGTGGAAGTAGGCGGGAAAATTGTGCGTGTAGAGAACTTTTCTTCCCCCCACATCACGTTATGCTTTATGTACTTTTCGTCGGTCGGCACTCTGTGCTCTCCGGTCACACCGGTCGATTCGCCTTTCTCACTACTCCGCCGCTAAGCTTGGATCAAGGAAAAGTATTCGCCTACGGATGCTATTTTTTAGTTCCCTGCAAAAAGTACAAGAGGTTTCTCCGTCTCTGTACGTGTGCGTGCTCTTGCATATAACTTCAGTGCCAAGCTAAAGGGCAGGGGGATGCTGCTGCTGCTGTGTATTCAGCTCCTTCCGGGCCTCTAGTTTCACCACCTGCTAACCAACCGTCAGCCGGCTGAAAAGTGTGTTTTTGGGGAACCAGTGCTACAAAACAATATCCCGTACCGGCGTTGGCTTCGATGACATTCAGAGGACATTTTACTCTGTAGCCACTGAAAATATGGTTTGAATAATGTAACGGAAAAAGCAGTCGGTAAAACCTGCCGTTTTGACATGCATAATAGATTACGATCTGGAGTTCTCGCGAAACCGGTCTGAGGTTCACATTTCAAAATTGTTTAAATTATTTTGTGTCAATCACTTTACGTTAACGATTAATTTTAGGGCCAAATCATTTTTTGTTCTTTAAGAAAAACTAAGTTGAGTGGTATATGATGTTCGGTGTATCACTTTAAGATATTCAGTTTATCAGTGGCTGCTACACCTTTCCAGGAGAAAGACAAATACAAAAATGTTAAAAAAGTTTCAAGTTAAAAGATTAAAATTTAAAGAAAAACATTTCTAGTATTATTTATCTCTGTAATAAGTGGAGGGTAAACACACTGATAAGAGTGCGCTTTAACGTTGAACTGTAATACTTACTTCAGTGAAAAGTGCGCAAATTAAAAAATCTATAAGTGCACCGAAGCCCGCTTTTTTTTGGAAATTTCGCAATGTGTGATGGACAAAAAAATAAAAAACATTACTCTCATTTTTTTTGGAGAAATTTGCAGGCCACTTAGAGCATTATCGTTATTATTATTTGTATTTTCGATGAAAATTGAAAAGATAATTTGTAAAATTTCAAAAAAATTGAAATCTTTGGCAGAATTGTCCAAATGCCTTGGGGTACTACTCTAAACGCAAATGTCATGGAACGCGGCCACAATTAGTTATCATAAACGTCAGAAAATATGCCCCATATGATGGACAAATAACATAAACGACAATAACTGTTTAAAAAGCAAGTGCTGAAAGTGAAAGAAGAAAAGTCTAACGATTTAAATTCACTCCCGGTAAATTGAATATGCAATTCAATTTTTATCAATTATGCATGAGTTTAATAAGTAATAAGAGTAATTTTTGAGGTAAAAAAAAATCTCTTAACAGGAAGAGGTTCAAAGAGATAGAGGTTTATTTGAAAGATGCGCCGTAGCGCACTTATACAGATTGTCTTGGCGGCGTACCTACTTAAACTGTAAAAAATTGCTAATGTCAGCGAATCTAGTGACCGTAATGGTAAATGTTACTCTAAAACAGGGAAAACTCACGCAAAATCATACAGTATTCCCATTTTGCATACCAAAATGGCTGAATAAACTGTGTGACTTCTACGTATTATCCTGGTTCCAGATATACCCATATTTGACGCTTTTTGGCCATTAAGGTTGATTTCCTAAAACCAGAAGTCGCCATTTTGGATTTCAATGTGGCGTCTGAAGTTGATTCCCGGCCACACGCGGATCATTTTTACGCGGTTTTTTGAAATAACGCGGATTATTTTTAAGCGATTTGAAAGATTATTTTTACGCGGTATTAAATAAGCTTAGTATAAGTAAATGCAATAAAGTAAAAGATCAATCGTGTGGTTCATGACAATAAGATATTCTGTATCATTAATCTAAAAAATGCATATCTATACCTATAAAAATGCAGTCCGGTCTGTCGGTCTGTCTGTCTGTCTGTCTGATCCATATAGGCTCGGAAACTACCAAACCGATCGACGTAAAAATTTGTATGTAGGGGTTTTAGGAGCCGATAAAGGTTTCTATGATGGTCTGAGACCCCTCCCTCTTCTGGAAGCGAGGGGTCCCACACAAACGAAATACAAATTTTCGCACATCTCAGAAACTTAACAAGCAAATGGAACCAAATTTGGCATGTGGATGTTTTTAGGAGTAACAAATGTCCATATTGGTTCGACACCCCTCCCTCTTCTGTAAAGGAAGGGGTTCCATACAAATGAAACACAAATTCCTCCACATCTCGAGAACTAACCAAGCAAATAGAACCAAATTTGATAGGTGAGCAAAATCATTTCAAATCGCCTGGGAATACGCGAAAATTTAATCGACCATTTTTGATTTGAATGAAACTTTGCACACGTATTTGGCTTAGCAAACTGAGCATTTTTCACAGGTGGAGAGATTTTTTACACCCATGAGTTACATTCTAAAAGGGCGTATGCCTTTTGGCATAGGTTTTATTCGAAGCATTGTAGCCTAGAAACCGTTGGTTGTATAGAAAAACTGTCTGAGAATGAGTTGTAGCGAATCAAAAATGCATCATAAAAAAAATATCCACTGTACAAAAGAAAATTTTCTCCCAATAAATAATTGCACTTCTCGTGGATTCCAATCGTATATCCAGCTTCTCTCCGCATATAACATGACGGTAACCATTACAATTGTGACGCGTCCAAGCAGTAATAACATCCTGGACCACGCAATCACTGATGTGGAGCATGCAAAAGTAATTACGAACTATACTGTCGATTGCAACTTTAGCGATCATCGTTTTGTTTTAACACTATTCCAAACTGCAATGAGTAAGCCTAAGCGAACGTTAACGAAAACGTTTACCAACTTCCGACTGCTGGACGAACAGTTTCAATACTTTCTTAGTTCGCACAACTTTGGGCAGTTATCTCCTAATGATCGCCTACTAACTATAACCAATCAATACGCACATCTTCGTCGAATGTACTCCAAAACTGTATCAATTAACGTCCCAGTAAAAACCAACCTGTGTCCCTGGTACAACCTAGACATTTGGAAGTTGAGCCGAATATCCAACAAATTGTTTCAAAGGTGGAAGAAAAATCGAGAGGATCAAAATCTTAAATCCCTTCTTGACCACTCGAACAGAAGACTTGCGGAGAGTAAGCGGAGAGCCAAACTTTTATACTTTCGAAGAATGACGTCCTCTGTCAACGCTAAAGTTTTGTGGAAACGCATCAATGAAATTTTGGGTAGTAATTCTAATAGCTGTAAGCAATCATCACTGTTAGTCAATGGAATAGAGGTTAATGAACCAAAAAGTGTGGCCTATGCTTTCAACGTCTTTTCCACATCAGTCGGAGATAGTATAGCTAACAGCTTGAGATCGGATGGAGACATCAACAAGTTCGGTACGATGAAGTTTGCAAATGTTTCAGTATTTCTGCAACCAACTAACCAAATCGAAATTCTTTCGATTATTCGGAACCTGGATGGTACTAAAGCAACAGGCGACGACGAGTTCCCAGTTTTCGCGTTGAAAAAGCATTCAGTAATGTTATCTGAATTGTTATCAAACTGCTATAACGACAGTGTCTGTACCGGTGTGTACCCTGCATGCTTGAAACGATCTTTAGTGCTTCCTGTGTTCAAAGGAGGCGGCATCAAGGATCCAACAAACTACAGACCCATCTCAGTTCTACCGGCAATGAACAAAGTATTTGAAAAACTTCTTCACACGCGACTGATCAACTTCCTCAAAAGTACTGGAAACCTATACCAACACCAGTTTGGTTTTAGACATGAAGCATCAACAGAAGTTGCGATACTGGAATTGATGGATGACATCTCAGGAGCAGTTGATCGGAAAAAATGTAGTGGCGTAGTTTTCCTAGATCTGCCAAAGCTTTTGACCCTATCAATCATGATATGCTATTGAAGAAGATGGAGGCGTACGGTGTACGAGGTCTTCCGAATGAATTCATCCGTAGCTACTTATCGAACCGTCAACAACAAGTAGTAATCCCTGGCGGTAAAAGCGACTTCCGTGATGTCAGCTGTGGTGTCCCTCAAGGTAGCAACATTGGACCTCTGTTCTTCCTCGTCTATGTGAACGATATTGCAGAACTCAAGTTGAACGGAACCTCTCGCTTGTTTGCTGACGACACTGCAATTTCATACGCTGGATCAACCGCAGGACATGTGATACCCGATATGACACAAGATCTACAACGAGTGGTTGCGTACTTGGAGAACAACCTGCTGGCTCTCAACTTAAGTAAACCCAAAATGATGATTTTTAGTACACTCAAGTACGAAAGATCAACGCATCAACAGCTAGTAGTTAAAGGTGAGGTGATAGAAGAAGTGGCTTGTTTTAAATACCTGGGTGTGTACATAGATAACCGTTTAAGCTGGGACATACACATACGTGAGGTTGTCTCCAAATGTTCATCGCTGTGTGGCATTCTCTGGAAGCTAGCTAAATTTCTCCCAACGCACGTACTAATGAAGATATACTTTGCATTTATACAAAGCCGGTATCAGTATGGAATTGCTGCTTGGGGAACTAGCAGAAACGGATACCTAAAGCCAATGCAAGTCCAACAAAACCGATGTCTTAAGGCAATATTTAGATTGCCGTTTCTTTTTCCTACAGAGGATCTCTACAAATTGCGTGAACATAATGTTCTGCCTATAAAAAGGTTACACAGATTCCAAGTAAGTGTTCTAATGTACAAAATAACCCATGAAGTGGACCTGCATCATAATTGGACATTTTTAGGCGCTCTTCACCACCATAGAACAAGACATGCTCATCATATACAAAAAATAGGATTTAGAACAGAAATAGGTAAACGAAGATTTTCGAACGTAGGACCTTCAGTCTATAATGGATTGCCAGATATCATGAAAGGAGCTTCCTCGATTCATGCTTTCAAGCAGCAATTGAAAACTTTCATCAAGGGCAATGTTAGAAATTTCATGTTTCATTAACGGTCTCTGATGTAATCATGAAACCATCCATTAAAACAGTAATATCCAATAATACTTAGTCTTAAGCTAGAGCAATCCCTTTAAAAGAACTTCTTCAAGTTCAGTAGGGTAAGTTCGAAATTGTTATATCATTATGTAATAGCCTGGAATAAATTGAATTGAATTGAAAAAAAAAATTTTTTTTTGACAAAAAAAATTAAAAATAAACATTAAATTTCAATTAAAAAAAAGAGTTGACTTTTTTTATTTTTTTTTAAAGAAACTTGACGTTAATACGCAACTTTCAAAAAAAAGTCCAGGATGGAGAAATGAGAAATATTTTTTTTATGGTAGATTAATTTTTTTATGAAAATTCTAATTTGATCATTTTTTAATATATTTGTATTCTGATGATTTTAAAAGATGCAGAAAGTCATTTTGAATCAAAAAGCTCTTGATAGTAAACATTCTAAAGGCATTGGTTTTCGAGTTATTTCTAGTTTAAGCTCGAAAAATTATAATTATTTCGGAAAATACACGTTTCTCTTAATTTATCCATGGTTCTCCAGCAAAAACCATACGTTCATTGGAATGCTTTATCAAAAATATACAATTCATTCTTTAACAACAAAACGATTGGGCGAACGGTTCTCAAGAAAAGAGTTAAATGTTCTAAGTGATATAATGAATATATATAAGAATCAAATATTTATTTTCGAGTTTTATTATCTTAGGAACATATTTTTTTATGACATAGATACTTTACAGAACTAGTTTCACCTTATGTTTTATATACATCATAAGTAAATGATTCGTCATCTTTTGAAAACAGCTTCGTTTGTATCTTATTTTTTGAAATCGGAACAAAAGAGTAATACTTTTGTGTGGCAGCTATTATTATAGATTTTTTGAAAATATTGCTCCATTCTGTTACTCCTTGTTAATATTCTTCATATGATACCCAACTAAATGACATTTTTGATGAATTTTTATTACAATCATACAATTATTTTGCGCTTATAATGGGATGTTCATGTTCTTTAGCTAAACTTGCATTTCCTGCCATTCGTTTTAATATGCCACCAATTACATCGCATGGGCCTTTACCATTAGAAGTCGCAAAAAATGCCACTCTGCATCGACGTTATATTTTGTTGCAAAGTTTTTTCTATTTTTATATTGTGAGGCAGCTCCATCAGACATTAATATCCCTTTTTTTTAACTCTATTGTTGTTTTCAAAAAACTCATTAATTTGGCAGTATCATGATGGAGTACTTCCGATATTTTGATGAAGCTGATATTCTTAAGTGTTCCAGATTCCGAAAAGTAAACAACGAAGGGATTATTCATCTTCACAAAATGCAAACTGTTACTAACACATCTGGAGTAGTGCAATCGTATTTATATATGAAAACAGATATTATAGGTGACCCAGTAGTTATTGGTTGCGTACTTTACAAACAGTTATTATTAGTAAACAAGTAGGTAGTGTTGCACGACAAACATATTATTTTTTAAAACATTTTTATAAAACATTCGAACAAACTTATGATGTATATAAAATATAAGGTGAATATAGTTCTGTAAAGTATCTATGTCATAAAAAAATATGTTCTCAAGATAATAAAACTCGAAAACAAATATTTGATTCTTATATATATTTATATCACTAAGAACATTTAACTCTTTTCTTGAGAACCGTTCGCCCAATCGTTTTGTTGTCAAAGAATGAATTGTATATTTTCGATGAAGCATTCCAATGAACGTATGGTTTTTGCTGGAGAACCATGGACAAATTAGAAAAAACGTGTGTTTTCCGAAATATTAATAATTTATTGAGCTTAAATTTAAAATAACTCGAAAACCGATGCCTTTAGAATGTTTACTACCAAGAGCTTTTTGATTCAAAATGACTCTCTGCATCTTTTAAAATCATCAGAACACAAATATTTTGAAAAATGTTTAAATTAGAATTTTTATAAAAAAATTAATCTACCATAAAAGAAATATTTTTCATTTCTCCGTCCTGGACTTTTTTTGTAAAAATTGAAATTTAATGTTTATTTTTAATTTTTTGGTCAAAAAAATTTTTTTTGTACAGTGTATATTTTTTTTATGGTGCATTCCTAATTCCCTACAACTCATTCTCAGACAGTTTCTATACAACCAACGGTTTCTGGGATACAATGCTTCGAATAAAACCTATGCCAAAAGGCATACGCCCTTTTAGAATGTAACTCATGGGTGTAAAAAATCTCTCCATCTGTGAAAAATGCTCAGTTTGCTAAGCCAAATATGTGTGCAAAGTTTCATTCAAATCAAAAATGGTCGATATTCGACCATAGGTCATTTCGCGCGATCTTGCTCAGGTGGATGTTTTTAGGGGTAACAAATATATCCATAATGGATTGACACCCCTCCCTCTTCTACAAGGGAGGGGTGCCATACAAATGAAATACGAATTTCGCACAGCTCGAGAACCAATCAACCAAATACAATCAAATTTGGTATGTAAATGTTTTTAGAGGTAACAAATATATCCATAATGGTTTGACACCCCTCCCTTTTCTATAAGGGAGGGGTCCCATACAAATGAAACTCAAATTTTGCACAGCTCGAGAACCAATCAAGCAAATATAACCAAATTTGTTAAGTGAATGTTTTTAGGTGTAACAAACATGTCCATAATGTTTCGAAACCCTTCCTTCTTCTGGCATATCTCCAAATACCATTTCATAATCAAGATGGCGACTTCCGGTTTCTGAAAAACAGCGGCAAATGACCAAATACCACCCAATATGGGTATTTCCGGAATTGTTATGATGCACTGAAGCCTCAAATCGACCTCAGACTACACTTCGAACTGTAAGATGATGACTTCCGTTGTCTTGAAAACAGCCGAAAATGACCAAATAACACCTAATATGGGTGTTTCTAAAACCAGAATGACGCACAGATGCCAGAAATTGTCTCCAAATGCCATTTTGAAATCTAAGATGGCGACTTCCGGTTTCCGAAAAACAGCGGCAAATGACCAGATACCACCCAATATGGGTATTTCCGGAATTGTTATGACGCACTGAAGCCACAAATCGACCTCAGACAACATTTTGAATTGTAAGATGGCGACTCCGGTGTCTGGAAAACAGCCGAAAATGACCAAATACCACTCAATATAAGTGTTTCTTCAACCAGATTGACGCTCAGAGGCCAAAAATTGTCTCCTAATGCCATTTCATTTTGAAATTCAAGATGGCGTCTTCCGGTTTCTGAAAAAACAGCGGCAAATGACCAAATACCACCCAATATGGGTATTTCCGGGATTTTTATGATGCACTGAAGGCGACTTCCGGTGTCTGGAAAACAGCCAAAGATGACAAAATACACCAAATATGAGTGTTTTTTTAACCAGAATGACGCTCGGGGGTCAGAAATTGTCTCCAAATACCATTTTAAAATCCAAGATGGCGACTTACGGTTTCTGAAAAATGGCCTGAAGTGACCAAATACCACCCAATATGTGTTCAATTCTTTATTGCAAGTCAATACAATGTGCGTTTAAGGTGTGAAACAATTAGACAGATAGTAGCCCTTCATCTCAAATCTTTCTCAAGATTTCCGGAACCCTCGCCATCGCCGTCTGGACCACCTTGAGATCCACTTTTTGCGTATCCTGATGATACTGAGTTTGAGTTGTTTCTTGCAGCTGTTAACGTTTTGTGTCCTCCATTTTCGGAATTCTGACAACCATGCTCAACGACGAGTCTAACTTCTTGGTCAGGTTCCTAATGCTAGCGCCAACTTTATTCTTGACATCGGCTTCCAATTTTTTAACTTGGCAGCGCCCATTACTATCTATCGGTCCAGGTTTAGTTGTTAGCTTATGGCTCTCCATCCGAGCAATCATGTTACAAACGTGAATTTCTTGTGGCACTCCGTTAAAAAGTGCCTCACCACCTTCGATTTTGATTGTTGTCCAAGCATCCGGAAAATGCGCTCCCGAGAATAGCTCTGTTCGGCGATCTTCATCGTAAATAAACGAAAACACACTGATCATGAATAACACCCACAGAAAGGTCCGGGTATTCACTCACCTGTTTAGTAAAGCAAAAAGTATGCTGGGCTTTATCAAACAAATCAGCTACAATTTACTACGTATACTTTCAAACTATTGTATATTTCATATGTATGACCTATTGAAGAATATTGTACAGTCAGGTTTTTCTACGCGATTTTTAATTACGTGGATTGTTGATTTAACACGTTTTTTATTCGGATTTTTGGATTACCGCGTTTTGTTACGCGAATTTTTCAATTGACGCGTTTTTTTTACGCGATACCGTGTTAATTAAAAAAATTGTCGAGGATTTTCGAATTAACGCGGGTAGGGAACCTAAAAGTTCTAAGTGTTCATTGAGTAAAAGAATTATTTGAAAAAAAACCCTTCGCCCTCCGACTGGTCAGAATGACCGTCAAACAGGACATTTTTAAATACTGGTCGAAGAGTGTCTCTCATTTTTTCCAAAGCCTTTCTTGGTGGTTTACTTTACGTGGATTTTTTAATTAACGCGATTTTTTCACGCGGATTTTCGAATAACGCGGTTTCTTCGCGCGGATTTTCGAATTAATGCGTTTTTTCACGAGGTACGTATCCCCCGCGTAAAAAAAAACAGACTGTAATCTCATATGTTGCCACACAAAACATTCACCTTTTGATTGACGGAAGGCACTTCTCAGATTTTCTCCTGATAGTTAAAATGCGTCATAGATTTTCGGTTGTCAACAACATCCGTCACTGTCGTTCGCCACGGTATGATCTGGAGCAACTTTAACTTGCTGAAATCGCCATTGACAAAGGCTTTTATCCGCGCTGCCGGATTAGCGCAAGCTCATCAAAGCCTCTCTAGAACACTGCTAGAGCAGTGGTTCCCAGCCAGGGGACTGCGGCTGGCAAGGGAGCTGATTTAAGGAGACCGCGAAGCTCTTGGTAAATTTGACAGGTACACACTTAAATTTTTTTGCCGGATCTCGGTGATTTTTGCCGAGAACGGCACCACTGAGTGCTCGGTTAGAAAAAAAATGACAGCTGTCACATTTTTTCGAAAATCTCGGTTCAACCTAACTGAAGTTTCGGCACAAAATATTAACGAGCCGAAATATCAGTAGGTGAACCGAGATTCACGAAAAAATGTGACAGCTGTCATTATTTTTTTAACCGAGCACTCAGTGGTGCCGTTCTCGGCAATAAATTACCGAGACCCGGCAAAAAATTTTAAGTGTGTACATAAAATTTTTTTCTAAATATCTTTGTGAAAGCGGATTTTCAACTCTGCTGCGTATGAGGACCAAAATATGAAACAAATTCGACTTGCAGGACGATATGAGACTGAAAAACTCCACCTCGTATTGCAAAATGTGTACGCTTAACTCTTTTGGGGGGCTAGCTCTCTGTGCTTCGCAAGCGGGTTCGCGGAGCTTTTTCAAACACAAAGGAGCAGCAGAGCTAAAAAGGTTAGGGACTACTGTGCTAGAGTACAGTCAAAGCAGCCATTATTAACAATGCAGCGGAATGTGCTATCGGGTTCGTCGAAGGAATCGACGTAACGGCTGATTCGACGAGAAGTGTCAAACAATTTGAAACGAGAGGATTGCAGAGCGAGCGTGGATGCTGCTTCAAAGGACCCGTCAAATGTGATGTGGCAGCGTTGACGACGTAGACCTTGTCGGAGAAGGAGGTTCCAGACGGTTGCTGAACAATGTACCAAGCTAAAGCGTGAACAGAAATGGTTGGATTGAAGGTGAATACGCCGAAGACCAAGTATCTCAACGAAGATGGTCGAATCGTTGGTAATAATCCTATCATCCCACAAAAATGATGTTTGTCTCGAATCCAGTACAAGACGTATCAAGTTTGGGTGGTTGAACCAATTGAAGCAAAAGCTTGGAAGTATGGGACACTCAAGAAACTGGAGACATGCTGTCATGGACCGAGTGCGTTGGCGTAACATAGAAACGCAGGTAAAATCCTGACAGATGTTTCACCGATAAATTAAGTAAGTGAGTATAAAATTTAGGCGTTTCTTTACTTTTCTTTAAAATAGAAAAGTTTCTATAATCTGGTTACAGGTGTGACAGAACAGGTTTTCTCAATCAGATCAGATGTTTTGGTGTTCCTGAGCTTGAGATAATGGAAAACAGGTTCTTAAACTGTACATCTTGATCTTGCAAGTATTTCATATACATGGAAGAAATGTTTCTAAGAATAAAGCTTTTCTAGAGATTATGCATTGGGAAACTTTTTAGTTAAGATTCAATTTCATTTGTGCTTCGCATATGACGAATACAAAATATTTGATGTGCAAGAATTGACAAATAATATTTTTCATTACTGACCATCTGAATTATATTGAACGAGATTGTTGAGAGACATAATTATCCTCCTACAGTGTTAGAATTTGAATTTAGTTCAATATTACGAACAGAACGAATGAAAATAATTTCTACGTTTGAACCAACAGAAAGTTTGTTCAAATATTGAACGTACCATCCTTACCACGTTCTCCAACTTTTCCTCCAGGTGTTAAAGCTTCTTTAAGTTTTTACTTTCATCCCGTAAAACAGTCGCTCTTTGACTTCACTAAGCCTTATTCCCAGTGCCTGCCAGAAACTTTCCCGTTCACTATCCGTTATAAAAAATTAAACAGACGTTGGAAACATTCCTACCCGTTACCGTGTTCGGCCCCAGGAATCCTTTGTCATTTTCGCGTCGCGGCAACGGTTGGAAGAGGCGGAAAAAAGGCTTGACGCTATTAAATTTTAAACAACTTTCACTCTTTTGTAACGCCCGCACATAAACTATAGAGCAACAACGCTGTTGCTACACACAATAGGCTTGTATGCTAGAGGCTTCCTCATCCTACTCATTCAGCATAGCTTCATCTATGCCAGTAGGGAAGCATTTTGCGAGAGTTGCACATGACTCGAAGCGTAGAACGGTAGAAATGATGGTTTACACGCAAACCGAAAGCTTCACATTCTCTTCTCGTTCTTTTATCAATAGAATATTCATCTGTGCGTGAACGTGAAAGCCCCGTTGAGGGAGGTAAAAAGTTCAGTTTTACAAACAGATATGTAAGCAGCTATGTAGCCCACTTACACTGCATAGTACTCTCCAGTGAAATCCTTCCGTCTGGTTTAGGTTCGATGTGGAGGCCTAAAATATATTAACAATTTATGCAGGAGAAAGTGGATACCCTTTGAAAAATTTCTCAATTTCAAAACAAGCCGCAATCTCTTCTAGTGGTATTGACGATCATCTTATAACTCCCTTACAAAAGTCATCAGTAATATGCAGTTATTCTGATGATATCAATTTGAATTACACTAATTGTTTCCACAGAAAAATGTGACCTATATTAAATAACGCGTCTTCCCATGAAAATAACAAAATGGAGACGCATCATTCCTCTATACATAAACGCATTTGTACTAGGGAAATAATCCAAAGAAAGCAAAAGCCACCACAAAAACTAGGTAAAGGCTTACCGAAAAAAAACACCATCATTTCATCTTCTTGCTCCCGTAGAACCACCATCACAAGCCAACGTGAAAACTGAAAGTTTTTCCCTCGGCGCTATTCTTCCATCTAAGCAATGTTTGCAAGAGTGAAAAAAAGTTTTCGAACCTCCAGAGGATTCCACACTAGCTTCAGACTGCCTGTGATTTTCTGATGGAGGAAAAGCTTAACTCCCAGATGTGGTTCGTGGTCTTGGGTTTATGCGTTGCACTTTTTTTACTTCGGGGTGAAATGGTAGTAAAGCTGCTGAATAATCTATTTGTTTCTACCCAGTAGCTAGCAGCGATACAATACGTCTTGAAAAAATCAGAATCAGAAAATCGGATAGAATCGAAAACTATTGCGAAGGCTTATAAGCGTTCTTCATTCATTTCTTTTTAAGTATTATTTCATGTTAAGAAATCTCGATACACTGTAATGTTGAATCTACTACGCTAAGTGGTTGAATTTTTGTTCTTGAGACGCCATCTAGGAGTAAATGTCCTCGTAGTACAGATAAAATAACTCATTTTACTGTTCTCGCATAATTTCATGGCAACCCGCTTCGAACCCATCACCTTATTTCTTGCTGTCAGAGTTAGCTACCGCCGATGCGTGGTTATAGCATCATTTTCTGGAAGCAACACAACGTTCCCAGTAGATGTGGACGCCTTGATGTGTTTGGTAACAACTGCATGCATAATAAGCGAGTGCCCAGAATTTTTAAGCGGGTCTCAGAGATACCTCAGAGAAATCTGTGTTTGGCGCTTTATCTTTATATTTTTTGTTGGTTTGGGAATGCTACAATACATACACTTCTAACTAAGAAGTAATATTATAAAAGTGAATAAAAAATGTAAAAGTTTCTCACACAACTATCACAACTTGAAACTCACAAATATTCAAATCAGTATTTCTGCGTGATAGAGATAATTTTTTAATATTTCAAGTATTCTTTCATTCTCGCACATAGACTTCAAAAGTTAGATTTCTGATACGGTTTCATAACTATTGTCTGCCAATAGCCGGAAGCACAGAGAATATAAACTGCCAATATCGTACGCGAATTCTTTCAATAAAGATCGCATTGTCACCCACGAAGGATGCAGATTAGTATATTCCCACAAACACTAACTTCTTCCAATGATACTTGTGAAAGATGCATTTCTCTGTCTCCAAAAGCAGCAATATTCAAAAAAAAACCATCAACAAATTATGAAAAGTTCTCAACAACTCTGCGTAAAATAAATAACAGTAAAGGTACATAACACTGGTCAACAAAATAAAAAAAAAACAGTGCACTCCAAAAGCTCAAGCCGCAAAAAATGAAAGATTATAGCTATTCAACCATTCCTATGAATTTTGGTGCCCCCAACTATTACCAAAACGTGTCAAGTTACGTGAGAGTGTCGTATAGAACTTGCTCACCGGGTTCGTCGTTTCAACGTTAGTTTACGAGAAAACTCATTTAAGTCTCTGAAATAGGGACACCAAAATTCCGAGAAATGGTTTAATAGCCATAATCTTTTATTTTTTTCCAATTTGAGCTTTTGAAATGCACCTATGTTGATCAGTGCAATTAGAAGTTTATAATGTGATAACTAATAACTTAAAAGCTGCTGCAGAATATTACAACAGAAAAGCGTACTGTAGATAACTTTACAAGGACTACAGAAACATTCGTAGTCCAAATTATCTTATGAGTATGTAATATTAGCAAAATGTAGAATAACTTCTTAATCAAATCGACGCAAAGAATGAAAAATAACGAAAGCTCATCAATGATCAAAAATGTTTATGTAAAATAAAATAAAATAACTTGACTATGAAAATAATTTCCAGATTATTCCATTCAACATAAATAATTGATCCGAACCAAAGCTGAATCCGCTAGTGAGACATTCACCACACCAATCTCCCGCAGCTTCTGCACGACGTCCTGCAGATGCTCTCCGGGTGTCAGCCGAAAGTATTGCTTGCCGCGAAGCCAGGCCAGGATTAACCCGCGTAGAAAAGCACATATCTGCTGCGATCGTTCCGGGAAGGCCAGCTCCACCAATTTCTGCTGCTTTTTGCAGTGATCCTCAGCGTTATGCATCTGCTGTTCAAGATGGCCATAGTCAAGCAACCAAATCACTATAGGCATTCCTTCAGCTGCTAAAGCCGAAACCAGTACGTTATGTGCCTGTGAATACTGTCGGAGGCCCATATCCGCTACTAGCCAGGACATCATACGCTCGGCTTCGTTCAACAGTTGGACGGATTCTTCCAATATAACCAATTCCAGTAGTCCTGGCTGATCTATCAACTGGCGATCATCTTCTGAAGTCATGATTGGCGACTATCAAACTGATGTTGTACTGGTCACGATGTACACTCATCATGGCACGTCTACGTGTGATGTGCGGCTACTATGATCGATAAACTAGATTATTGCTATTTATTTTGTATAATTTCTTGCAGTTTATTTTCTTTTTAAACTGCATATTTATAGATTTTCTTTCAGTTTATTTTATCCAGAGAATTTGCGGCGGATTTTATTCGAGCGGAGCGTCCTCCAAAGTCCAAAGAAGGCACTATTTCCTGCCATTAGGCGTCGACGATTTTCTCTGCTGGTGTCGTTGTCAGCAGTCACCAGTGTGCCCAGGTACACGATCTCGTCTACTACCTCGATTTCATCACCGCTAATATTAATTCGTGGCGGGATGTTTATACTGTCTTCTCTGGAACATCTTCATCTTATGTACTTAGTTTTCGATGCATTTATGGCCAATCCGATTCGTCCGGCTTCAGCCTTCAGTCTGATGTACTTCTCCGTCATCTTCTCAAAGGTTCGGGCTACAATATCAATGTCATCGGCGAAGCCAAAGAATTGAACAGACCTTCTAAATATCATGCCACCCGTGTCGATACCAGCCCTACGTAACATACCTTCCAAAGCGATGCTTAATAGCAAGCCCGATAATCAATCACCTTGCCGTAACCCTCTTCAAGATGCGAAGGGGCTCGAGAGTGTCGCCGAAACTCAAACTACGCACATCATCCGATCCATCGTCGACTTGACCAATCGTGTCAGTTTTCCCGGAAAACCGTAATCGTGCCTCATCTGCCATAGCTGATCTCGATCGATTGTGTCGCATGCCGATTTAAAATCGATGTCGTATGCCGATTTAAAATCGATGATGATCGCCTTTTCTGTAGATGGGGCACACTGTACCCTCCATCCACTCCTCCGGTACCACTTCCTAATCCCAAATCTTGGCAATAACCCAGTGTAGCGGTTAGCCAGTGATTCACCACTGTGTTTTAACAGCTCGCTGGGAAGTTGGTCAGCTTCATCGGCTTTATTGTTTTTCAGCCGGCCAGTCTCCTCTCTAACCTCTAGCTGTAATTCTGTTGCGCGTACACCGAGATGTACTACCACTCAGTCGTCGTCCTGTACTACATCGCCATTAAGGTGCTACAGGGGCCATCCACATACCATGTGGACAGATTTCAAACGAATTTGACCCCCCCCCCTCCCCCCCGTGGACAACTGCTCATATAAATTCTAAAAATTTTACAAGGACCGTGGACATCACACATACCCCCCCCCTCCCCCCAAAGCTGTCCACGTGGTATGTGGATTGCCAAGAGGTCCCTACACATGTCGGCTTGTGGTACATAGTCTTTGCAGAAACTGTTCAGCTGTTCAGACTAGAACAAGATACCTAACTCTTGTTGAATTCATCGGACATGATTGTCGCTGCGCGTGAGCAGAAGTCGAACTAATTTATACACTGTTAATATGATGTATACTTAACGTCAAAATCAACTGACGACAAGGCCAAGACATAACTGATGAAAGATGAAACAATTTTTTCAGTATGCATGTGGACGACTGTACGGTGCTGCCATCCGAAAAATGTTAATATGGTGTACGAAACTCTCCGGAAGAATCAAGAATATCATTTAAAACTGAGCGTGCCATCAGAACTTCATAATAACCGCTATGAGCACGCTCCACAGTCAAGTTTTCCACTCTTGCCGAGGTTAATAAAGCAAAAATCGGTTGCCCCGGTGAACCTGACCATATGCACAATGGTGCTGAAACCTGGCTTGCGACATATCAAACTTTAAGTGTTGGTAGAATGGGACCTGAAAATAAATATAACCCCTTAATATAAACCCCCTCTTTGACAGTCAATTCCACACTTTTCATTCGTATTTTGAAGTGCAAAAAATATGGCAGTAGCATTAAATGCAAAAAATGACAATATCATTAATCTGCATGTTACCTTAAGCGTCGAGCTGACCAAACTGCTACACCTTTTTCATATACAATCTTGAACAGCTCAACGATCAATGACGAACTATGCACGATAAATCGGTTTTACTCATGGTGATTTATTTATGTGAATTTAAGTCATCAGATGGCAGCACTAGCCGTCGGAAATTGGTCGTATTCAAAATGTATGAAAAATATGGAAGTTAGGTATCTTGTTCTAGTTATCTTTGGCTTCTTGTAGAACTTTCGTGTGTCATTCGCACGGTACAGTTCCTCCATCGCCTCGCGATCTGGATCTTCCTTCTGGCCCCCCCTAGCCCCCCCGGTAGCTACGGGCCTGGCTCCACGTTCGCCCTCGTTTGATGTTGCAACATTCTCGCTCGTGCTGCATTCTTCTCTCCCACTAACTGTTTGCACTCGTCGTCAATCCAGTTGTTTCTCCTGTTCGGAGCCATAGTACCAAGTGCCGCTACAGCAGTACTACCTATGGCTGATCAAATGTACCTCCTGCCATCTTCAGAAGTCGCTGCACCAAGCTGCTCTTCCGTTGGTACTCCCGTGCAACTTCGGCATCCCGCAGTTGCCCGACATTAGGTCGCGGTGGGCGACTTTGACGCGTGTTTCGCACCGTCGAAAGTTTTGAGCGCATGCATACCACAGAGAACAAACATTCATGTTCATATAAAGAAATTTGAAAATCGTGTGTAAAAATTTGAATCAAAATACGTTAATACACTAACGACATCTGTCTTGTGGTGCCCCAGTTGCACTGCATAAATATTGCTGTATCGATGGTTTATCGATATCAGTGCTTGGTTTGTAAGTGACATAAGCGCCACATAGCGGAGCATTACCACTTAGTGGTAAATGACGGTTGCAAGTTTTTACACATCTTTTGAAAAGAAGATGAACGTCTGTTCTCTGTGTGCATACTGCAACAAGGTAATGGTCCGAATCAATATTCGCACTGCGGTAGGTGCGAACGTTGATGACGTCTGAGAATTCACCATCGATTAGAACGTGGTCGATTTGGTTCTTAGTGGATGTCTTTGCGGGAGAGAAAGGTGCTTCTGACTACCATTCCGCGGGAGGCTGCAAAGTTCACACATCCGAAAATACCTGAATATTTTATATAATTTCACCAAGGTATGAATGTTGAATTTTCCCGGCAACATTGTTGGACAATGGATTGAAAATGAGGCGATTAAACGACTGGTAAAATTTCTACAACAATTGGATTGTTTAGCTATTCACAGGTTTTCGATTTTTATATATCATCTGAAAGATTGTAATTTTCTGAGCAAAACGTGGTTTTTTAAAACTTTATATTGTGTATATGGGCGAACTGTCATTGTAGCGATTTCGAGCAATTTTAAATCGTGATTTAAAAAGCGAAGGGCAATAATAGAATTTATTTAAATCACGTTTTACTTAGAAAATGCGGATTTTTCAGATGATATAAAAAACTGATGTAGCTAAAAAACCCCATTGCATTTTGTTTTTCTTATTTTGCTGGCTTAAAAATTTGCTTTTCTCAGATGAATTCATCTTTCCACGAACGATAACGGCGGACAATGGACGCCGTCCGTTTTGAAGTCTTCTGTAGGTCAAAAGTAATTATCAATTGTTGTAACGGAGTAAAAAACTATTTGTTCAAATTGCTATACTACGTTACGACGCTATTATGTTTTCCACTCCGTTATTGCGATAGATAATTACCAGACCTACAGTAGACGTCAAAATAAGCTGCCTCCACTACCCGCCATTATCGCCCGTAGAAAACTTGTTTGCTCAATTTTTCTACTGATTATGTTTTTCAACTTAAATATTTGATTCACAATACGGATCAAAACAAAAAGCGCTATTCAATTCTACGGCGAAAAATATGCGAGAGTAACTGAGCTGTCAAAAGTATTAAAAAAATTTCGAGTGATGTGAAAATTTAGACAAGAGAACAAGCCATTTTTTCGTGGTGGTGGAAAAATGAGCATTGTTTTTTTCTTAACAAAAAAATAAGTTCCTCTTCCTCCAGGACATTATTAATGGCGATATTTGGCAAGAGAAACGAGGCCTGGTATAAAAATCCGACGAATAATTTCGTTGGTTTACAGCTTATAAAGCTATTAAGCGGATTTTGGCTGAACTATAGCTTAAGAATAACGGCTTAACAAAATTGGGTTGTTTAGCTATTCACGAATTTATGATTTTTAAATATCTGCTCAAACAGGGTAATTTTCTAAGCAAAACGAGTATAACAGAATCAGTGTTTTGATGTATTACCGAGATTTTTAGCGAGATCTCAGTTGTTGAAATCTCGGTAATTTATTTTACCGTACTCGGTGATAATAGGCCATATGGTTAAAAGAAGTTACTCTGCTTCTCCCGTAAGAATTGCACGGGATGAGTAAAGCAAACGCTTTTATTCTAAGTGTGCTTCTATCTAAGTGTGTAGGCACCTTTATTTTCATGAAAAATATTCCGGTAAAATTACTTGATATTGGTTAATATATTTAGATATTTATCGTTTATCTGTCAATTGACAACCCTCCATCGATAATTCAACGTCAAGGGGCTATGATATAAATAGAATGAAGCCCAAAATTGCAACGATAAATACTTTGTAATATTGAATATTGAAAATGTTTCGCAATATATCAATAGTGTCTTGCCCCTAGATACCACTTCTCAATAGCACTACGGGATACAGCAGACCAGGGATACCAAACGTGCAGATTTGTCTGCAAAACGCATATTTTTAGAGTCCGTGTGCAGATTTTTATTGATTTGCAGATATTTGCAGTTTTTTGTCAGAATCCCCTTATATTTATGCAGATTTTCTCGAAATGTGTGCAGATTTTTGCAGACTTTTACCTGCGCGAGCGAAATTTTTTCGAATCGCGGCTAGGGGCAAGACACCTTTATTTTCAGTAAAAATATTTCGATAAGGAACCATTCAAATATTACATAACGCGGAATTTTGCAATTTTCAACCCTTGAGCGCGTTATGCATTATTTGAATGATCCCTAATATTACGCGATATTGGCTGATATATTTTGATATTTATCGTTTATCTGTCAATTGACATCCTTTAACGATAACGTAACGTTTGATATAACGTCAATGAGCTTTGATATAAAAAGAGGGGTGCCCGAAATTGGAACGATAAATACTTTCTATTATTGAATAGTGGAAATATTTTGCAATATATCAATAGTGTCTTGCCCCTAGAATCACGGATAGATTTTTTTCAGATTTCAAAGAAATTTTTCCGAGGGGCGAGATAGCTTTTATGTGAGTTACTCTTATGCTTGGGAGTAACTCTATTTTACTCAATATTACTCCGAAATTTCCAGATAATTCACATCTTCGATTACCTTGAGAACGAGACAAATATATGAGCGGTGAGACCGAGTAACATTCAAGTTTATATTCGCGGTGGGGAAAAGGTTTAAGGATGGGTTTTCAGAGACACGAGAGTTACTCAGATTTGCTCTTTAGTTTTCACGTTTTCTCAGAAAAAGTCAAAGTTTCTCACTTTTATCTGAGTTACTCTCTTACACGGGAGTTACTCTAATTTACTCAATATTACTCCGAAATTCTCAGATGATTCACATCTTTTATCACCTTGAGAGCAAGAAATATATATATATGAAAGGTGGGACCGAGCAACATTCATGTGTATATTTGCGGTGGAAAAAAATTTAAGGATGGATATTCAGAGACACGAGAGTTACTCAGATTTGCTCTTTATCTTTCAGGTTTTCTCAGAAAAACTCGGAAAACCTCAAATTTACTCACTGTCTAACCCTTCGGATTTTTTCCGGTTTTCCGAGCAGTTGTAGACATTTTTCAAAAAATCTGGCATCTTTGCAGCAGACAATATAGAAGTACGGGATATACACTTAGATATTATCACCGAGCACGGTGAAATATATAACCGAGATTTCAACAGCTGAGATCCCCATAAAAATCTCGGTAATGCATCCAAACACCGAGATTCTGTAAAAGCAAAAACCTGTCAAACATTAACGAGGTTCTCGGTAATGTTTTGCCGTGATACTCGCAAATTTCCACTGTCAACTTATTACGAGAACTTCGGTAAAATTTCAGATAATGCAGAATATGATCAACACGATTAAATTTACAAATTAATTTATTATTTACTAAGCCAACTGGTTCAACTTACCACAGCCATAACCCATAATGATAATCAGCCACGAAACCTGCACCTGTTCTTTCTACACCGAAACGCGAAAAAACTGTTAGCGAAGCACGTTATTTTGAGAGTTCAGTTTTTCGAATATCGGTAAGAGAATTTTTATTCGACGAAATCTCGGTTAAAGGTTCTTAGATTCGGTATTTTAGTTTGCTGAACTCGTAAATTTTTGGTTTACGGTTTTTTTTAGTAAACGAATTAACGGTATTCCGGTAAACACATTCGGTTTCCGATTTCTCAGTATTTTTTTTTAGCGAACAACGGTAAACTAAAATGTTTTCAAGTAGTTCGGTATTACCTTTCCAGCTGGTCTTGAGGTATGATGCTGGCCTAACAAACCAGTCGTCGTAGGCTCGACCCAACAAACAAATTTGTTGGACAACGGCTTGTTAAGCTGCAGTTCAGCTGCAATCCACTGAATAATAGCTTATTAAGCTATATACCAACAAAATTGTTTGCTGGGGAGTCTCGGTTCGGGAGAGACTGTTAGTGTCAGTAGGATCATAGCGCTAGCCCCGTAATTGTCCTGTACACTTACAAGTTGGCTGCGAAGTCTGTGTATAATAAAGAGAAGGTCGAGTTCCGAATCGGAAGGTAGCACCAAGGCTTTACTTTTTACTTTACCGAGAAAACATAATGCAGTTAAGTGTGTATAGTAGACACCCTGGCATTTCTCACAATAGATCAATGATTTTAGACGCAGTGAGGAAGTCCATACAGAAAAAAAACTCTAGCGATTTTTTATGGTTCATCCCAGTTCCCAGTAGCATTAGTGAGTACCTTTCAAACTGTATACTTGTCAAGTGATAATAAAAACGCTGTGGCTAATACTTGATTGTTTCCCTTAACAAATACACTAAGGCCTTTTAAGAAGTTGTTTTTCTCCATAACCCGACAACGGTACAAGACATCGACCTCTTTTCAATCAAGTTTTCCGTTTTAGGCCAAATTTAATCATATATACTTTTAAAATAAACACATTTTTTTGGGGTAAATACCGGAAATTAAAAACATTGCATTGAAAACGCGAGAATGATTTCTAGCAGTTCGATACATTGCTTTGCCGAGGTAACTGAGTATGATTAAATACCTGTTGAGAAAAGTTTCGTTGAGCTGCAGAGATGTAACAGCCCTAATTACACTTGAACAGCCCGAATTACACTTGATTACACAACGTCCCTCGCATGTGAATTTTTATCGACAAAGTTGCTTTGACCGTCAACTGACATTGACAACTCCAATCGAGCGAACGTCGAAATCATAAGTGAAAAGTTTTTGCTTCTCCATTCAGCCCGCTACAGAGTGCATAAGTGTTCTAGACCGATTTTCTCCGAAAATCATCGTCAAGCCAAATTACTGGACTAACCACGATGATTGGGAATCTAGCAAAGCTGTCGTTCGTTCGCGGAGTGTCCCAGAGCGTTGCTAGTGGTCTGAAGGCAGCTGCCGTTCCGGTCATAGTTGCTGCGGATCCAACCGTTGCAGGTCCGACCACGGTCGTAGCCAGCTCTCCGAACAGATCGCTACCCCGATTTGTTGTCCGGGTTGTGTCTGGAGTTGCAGGTTGTTTATTGAACGTGTCTAATTAGTGATAATCACTACGTTGAATACACTTTTGAATGTGTAGTTGCATAAGGATAGATTGCAAGTGGAAAACGATGTTATATAACTTCACAGGATGAGCCTTGATTTTGTTGTGTGGAACACTATATCTTAAGTTCTAGAGTGATATTTGCACAATTCACTTGTTGATATTGTTGATTGAAAAGTTTAAAGAAAAAAGATCTTTAAAAAAACTTTTGAAACATAACCTGTATAGACAACAACAAAGTGGTTTTCTAAATATACGAATACGCTCATTGTTGATAATATGCATATATTAACTATCCTCTTTGATTTACTATTCTAGCTACTGGTCAAATCCGTTTGGCCCATACTGACATCCAGGTGCCGGATTTTTCCGATTATCGCCGAGAACAGGTGAAACGACCGAACGCTAAGAATGACTCTGCTGATGACCGCGCTGCTTTCACTTACCTGATGGTTGGCGGTAAGAAATTGATTCGTGAGTTAAATTGAGCTTGACTTAATTCCTTTATTTCTTAGGAGCCGCTGTAAGCACTGCTTATGTTGCCAAAGCGATAGTTTCAACATTTGTTTCATCAATGAGCGCCTCTGCCGATGTGTTAGCCATGGCCAAAATTGAAATCAAGCTTGGCGACATACCTGAGGGTAAGTCTGTTACCTTCAAATGGCGTGGTAAACCACTTTTCATTCGTCACCGCACCGGGGCTGAAATTGCAACGGAGCAAGCTGTTAACACTGGCACCTTGCGAGATCCCGAAAGCGACTCTGTGAGTTTTTTTAACTATTAAACATGTTGAGTAAAGTGTTAGACTAAGCAATCTTTTCCATACTGCAGGATCGCGTCAAGAATCCGGAATGGCTGGTTGTTATTGGTGTGTGTACGCATCTTGGCTGTGTGCCAATTGCAAACGCTGGTGATTTCGGCGGATACTATTGCCCGTGCCACGGATCCCACTACGATGCCTCCGGTCGCATTCGCAAAGGACCAGCGCCCCTAAATTTGGAGGTTCCGTACTACGAATTCCCAGAAGATGATCTTGTAGTTGTTGGTTAGATAATTAGGTGGTGAACTAATCATGCTTTAGTAATAGAAGCAACCTTTAAACAAGCCGATCATTGGCATACGATAATGAAAAATTTAATGCATCAGCGAAACAAGTTTAGCTGAAAACTAATTGTAAAAAATTCTTGAGAATATCTTGCATTAAAGGTGACTTCCCTAAGAACGACAGTAGTTGTGATTTGAAAATCGTTGATGACAGACGTACTTTTTGATCAAATTGTGCAGTTTGACTGTTGACCTTGTCATAAAAATAATGATGAAGCAAAGCATGCATCATAAAAAAAATACAAGTTCAATCGCTTAAGACCGAAAAATATATATTCGGGAAGTTTATTACCTCCGCTTAGTAATGCAGGTGTAAAAGAAATATTGCCTAACATCTAACGTACTCAAAAGTTACGCACTTTCTTCTTTCGTCGATTTTTTACTGACAGGTTCGTCTTCTCCTACATCTTCGTTATTCTTTCGTTTTCTGCCGCCACTGTTGTTCCGATTGTATTTCTGGTGTCGTCCCTTATTCCTGGCATTGTTGGCCTGTCGTTTAGCTTGCTGGTCTTTAACCACCTTTCGGAGAAACTCTGTTTCCTCGTCACCCTCCAGCAATCGAACAGTTATGTCTTCCTCGTCGATTTTAATCTGCAACAGTTGTTCCATAAAATGTAATTAATTTATCGATGAATTAATAGAACCATTAAACTCACCTTGCCATCGGTCAATTTTTCAATGAATTTCTTTCCCGTTCCTTCGTTCGCAAACCGCAGAACTCCATTGCTGTCCGTTTTCTTATAATCAATAAACGCCACTTCGAATGATTCGTCCAACTTCAAAACTGCCTCTTTGATGGTCTCACGGCTAGTTTCCTTTCCAAATCCATCCAAATGAACGCATGCTACCTTAGGCAAATGCGAAATATCTAATTTATCCTCCTGCTTCTTCTTATCCTTTTTCCTTCGTTCGGATTTCTGCTCCTCGAAATAGTCATCCTGCATTTTACAAATCAACTCCTTCCCTTTATATTCCATTTTTCCCTTGTTCAAAAATTTAGCGCACTGCTCCTTAGTAGCAAAAGTAATGAAAACACTACCTTTGAACATATACTTTTTGGTAGCTTTATCATGATATTTGCGCATAACAATGTTGGTAACCTTTTCGAAAGGTTCAAAAAATTCAATCAACTCGTTCATTTGAGTTCCATCGTCGGGGGCAAATCCTTTCACATAAACCGTACGAGCGTAAATTTCCTTTCGTGTTTCCTCATTTTGCTCTGCCAACGGGCGTTCGGGATGTCGTCGCAGTTTCTCGCGATCCTCGCTAATTTCAATCAGTCCTTCGTCGGACTTTTCAATCGCATCAACAATCACTTTTTTGTCCTCACTTAACGCATGCAGACGCTTAAATGTCAAAAGTACATCCAAAGGAACCCAGCCATCGTCTTTCTGAATCTGCTCGAGTAAAAATTTATCCCGCGATAAATTCGCATCTCCGAAATAATATTCAAGTTGACGAACAATAGATGCTTCTAGTTTGGACAAATTTTCCGCAGCAGGCGCTTCGTCGTCCGTTTTTGCAATTGGAACAGCGTCTTCCTGATTATCAGCGGGCTGCGCTTCCTCGGTAGATGCCACCGGAGCGTCGTTCTCTGGTTTACCAACTTCTTCAACGTTACCATTCTTTGCTTCGACCTCAGTCATTTTGATGTCCGGTAAACTTGGTGGATCCAAGTTTGAGGTTAGAATTAGATTTGGTTTTCACCGGCTGAAATCTGTTGGATATAAAACGAAAAGTTAGTTATCTTTTACTTGGTACTAAGCATTTAATAGAGCTATCACAAAAAATCAAGTAAAAACACACCTAGAAAGCTTTTTCCTACTTTTTCTATGCAAAATAAGCGACGAAAGAATCGTTTGTTCTACACGTGCGTAGCGTGCGCGTCTTGTTTACGAGAAAAACAAACCTTTTTTGAGTGACAAGCAGAGATGCCAGATGTTTTGAAAAATATATATATATAACTACTCGAAATTTCGAAAGAAAAATCTGCTTCAAATTGGGTTGTTTAGCTATATCAGTTTTTTAAATCATCTGAAAGATCTACATATTCTAAGTAAAACGTGATTTAAAAAAATTTCTATCGTTGTGCTTCGCATTCGTGATTTACCACGATTTAAAACTGCTCGAAATCACTATAATGACAGTTCGCCCATATACCAACTGTCATATTAGCGATTTAGAGCGAATTTTTATTCTTCATTTAAAAATCAAAGGATAATGATATAAAGTTTTAAAAAATCACGTTTTGCTCAGCAACATCCTTTTTTTCCGTGTTGAGTATTTTCGTCACTGCGACCAATTCTTTGATATTTTGTGACATAATTACATCCTTTCAGATGATATATAAAAATCGGAAATCTGTGAATAGCTAAACCCAATTTTACATTTGTGATCGAAAAGGATCCACAGCAAAATTTGGTATGGTCACATACATAAGACATACGTAACACTCAGGAAGAAATCTTCCAAAAAAGTTGGTACAAAATGAACTGCTCGAATGGTACCACAATCTGAATAAAACCACTGTTTGAGTTGTTTTTGAAGGCAGTGTACCTGCGCAGCCCTGCATTTGTCTCGTTCCTACTCGAAAAATGCTGCATTGATTTTGTAAATAACTTTTTGAAAGTTCTTTATGGGATTTTCTTTAGGGCTCGATAAAGCCGAGAAAAAGAAAAATCATTTTGTTCATTGATTGTCGAGCAGTTGGACAGGACGAGGTACGGAGTACTATGGGGCAACGTGTACCAGAAAAAAACGTCAGTGTTACGTATGTCTTATCCATGTGGTGTACCTGCGCAGCCTTGCATTTGTCTCGTTCCTACTCGAAAAATGCTGCATTAATTTTGTGAATAACTTTTTGACAGTTCTTTATGGGATTTTCTTTAGTTTAAAAAAGAAATAAGATATGAAAACAAATCATATGGTTATAAATAGAAAAATAAAACTACCCGAATATGCGTGTTTTTGACGAAAACTTCTGTGCGAGAAGGTACTTTTAGGTAAAAGTTATTTACACTGGGGTTGCTTTTTACGCGGTTGGTTATACCGCATTTAAAATATTAGATTAGATATATTCATACTAAACTTATTTGATACCGCGTAAAAACCATCTTCCGAATCAAGTAAAAATAATCCACGTTATTGTAGAAATATCCCGTTCAAAAAAATGCATAAAAACCACCCGCGTAAAAAGCGACCCCAGTGTACCTACTTTTAAGTACCTGCACGGAAGCCATCATTTAGGTGAAATTGAATACCTTTAATCGTCAATATCAATATCAAAAACACCATACAAATTTATACTCAAAATTAGGTATTCGCAATTTATTAAGCTGTTGCGTTTATTTCACCTATTTTTATGCGTATCATCTACCTAAACCAGTGGAAACATTCAGGTTTACGTAAATTTACGTTGTTTTTATCAGGGGCCTATAAACGTCAACATTTTGCCTACCAAACATAAATTCATCGGTAATATTTCATTTCAAATGCTTACAAAACTTATCTTATTCATTGAAAGTGCACATTGTACTGAAAACAAATGTTGAGCTCTTGTTTTTTTTTTATCTAAAACGACATTTACTCGAGAATAAGTCTACCGACAAAATGGGACGTTTACTCTATTTCACTTATTTTAGGGCAAACCAACCAAAAAGCGGGTACCAGAAACGCTGGTACCAGAATCAATGAGTGGTAGTTGGAAATGTATGGAGTTTGACAGCCACACGAGCCCCTTGGTTTTTACTAGAGTGCCTATTATATAACTAGAGTGGCGCCATGTCATCAAAATTAACGCTGGTAACACTGGCAACACTCAACATCCTCTCTCTTTTCCCCACACGAGTTTAATGGGTTGTTTGCTCAATTGGAATGACACTGACAGATATTTTCTATTCCAATTTTGACAATGTCGCCACTTTATATATATTTCGGGCACTCTAGTTTTTACGTGTTCGCTTGGTAATATTTTCTTTGTGTGTATGATGCCGACAAATTTAAGGCAGGATTTTTCTCAGTTTTCGAGCAGTTACAGACAGTGAGAAAAAAAACATCTGCCACCTCTGCTAGAAAAAGGTGTGTCGTTTTTGCAAATGTGTTGAATTGGCGCGGAACCACGAATTTTGGATCAGAATTCGGACATTTACAGGTACATTAATAACAAAGCCCAGCAACAAAGAATTTTTGTAAGTTACAATTACATTACATTACATCTGCTTATCATATTTAACCTGCAGCACTATGTCTGATCTATTTGGCGGTTCCGGCGATAGCGGTGATGAAAATGCCGGTAGAATATCTGACGGTGATGATCTACCAGACACGAATGACGACCCAGAAGCAGCAGCAGATGAAGTCGCTAAACCAGTGAAGGTGGAACCGAAAAAACGAACTGTTCGGAATCCCAGGGTAACGCTTAATGTTCAAAGACTATGCGGGCCTCGAGGGGTAACTGACATAGAAAACTACTTTAAAAATGTTAGATATCGTGGAAAAGGACACGAAGAAGAGAATCTTAAAGTTATCATGCAACGTATGCAACACTGGGCACACCGAATGTTTCCAAAATACACGTTTGATGACTGCTTGGAAAAATGTGAAACACTTGGGAACAAGCAAGCGATGAAGTCCTACATGCACAAATACCGGATGGGGATGCTTGAGGAACCCGTAGTTTTAACAACCGAAGAAGCTGAGCATTCAAGACAGGAAACTAACGTGTTAGACAACAATCTTGACCCACTGGATAGTATGCTTGAAGAACAAATTGCTATTTCACGAGCCGGTAACTTGAACACTTCCGGCGTTGGATATTTATCTGTTTCTGAAAAGAACTTCGATTCTCTGCGCGAAGACAGTACATCGTTACCGCCGTCAACCCCTTCGAAGGCACCGGCACCATTGACAGAAGAGATGCGAGCCAAAATAGCTGAAAACCGTTTGAAGGCACTGGAAATTCGAAAAACGAAAATGTTGGCTGCGGCAAATGTAGGGAACGAGGATGAGTCGGTAAATTCTGCTTCGTAGTTTGCTACTGAATGTTGTTTTGAGGTATGTTGAATTGATTCAATGCATTTTGCTGGACAGGATTGATACATCTCTAAATATATTTTGAGGGACACTATAATCAATATCCTAAAAGTTAGAATAATGGAACGCTGTAAACGTGATAGTATCATATTAATCCTTATTCAATATAACTAGTATCTTAAAAGTTAGAAGAATTAATCTTTTAAAACTAAAATTGCTGTTAACGTGATAGTATCATATTTACCCTTATTCCAAATACAAGAGATATGGCGCAAATTCGTCTCTGGATTTGAAAACAGCTCTTCAGATTGAACAACTTTGCATACTTGTCGCGTCGATGAAAAATTGAAACTTATTCAATCAATGAATTGTTTGTAATTGTTTGAAATTCGAAAACATTTTTATCGATATTTTTTCTACAAGATGTTTCCGATTTCTAGAGACTACCAGACTTTTACCAAGATTGAACTATTATACCTAACGTTCCGTATCCTAAGAAGTAAATAACAACAGTTCTAAAGTGTCTTTTTGAAATATCTCTTAAAAAGGCATTCATGAGTTTTTAAAAATATAAAAAAAATAGCTTTAGCTTATTTACCATATTATTTTTAAAATATAACTTTCATTGTAATTGTTGTAAGGATCTTTTCAGAACTCGAAAATAACAATCTTAAAAATGCTCTCGATTTTTTAAATCATACTCTTTTAGTGTACAAATCTTTTGATACAAGTTTAATTTTTTTTTATAAAAAATGGACAATTACTAAAAAGTAGTTTGGTCGTAGGTTGAAATGTACAAGTAGAATCCTGATAACCCGCGGTTTTCGTGGTCAAGCATTGCCAATGACAAGTGCCAATGAGTCACTTTTATAATTACTTAATAGAATTTTTTTTATAGATCTTTCAAAGTATCACTGAGTTTTGAGACGATACTGCCAACGGCGAATCAGCGTCATACGCTGACACTACAAAAAATATCGATATTCGCTCGCATGTGGTACCAGCTCTCTTCCAGACACGTTGTTTATTTTGTTATTAGCTTTGCAATAGGGATGTATGAAATTGTGGATGTATAAAATTAGCTTTGCAATAGCGATGTATAAAATTGTGCAATTTTTTGTTCCAAGAAATATTTTATCTTCAACTGTTAAGACTTATTTTTTCTATCTATTATTTAAAACAAAATTCACGTTGATTATGCTTGCAATTCATAATAAAAATCTTAACACAATTTCATAAGAAGAGACCAAATTACAAAACACAAGTAAAGAACTCTACTGAAACATTTTTTTTACGTAACAAAAAATCGATCCGAATGACGTTTCATTTATATACGATTACAATTTATTAATATTGGTTGAAAAAACGATTTGCGTAGCGATTGTCGAACATCACTAGTTTCAACAGGTGATTCGCAGGTACTCGATACTGACGTTTACGCTAGTTGTTATGGAACTGCTGTTGCCGTAGTTAAATCATACAAACTATTTCTTGCGAATAGAGGGGTTTTTTTCAATGCCATTTTTTCGTGCTCATATGTGATTTTCGACCATTTGCTATCGCCATATACGCGAAGTACAATACATGCCATTGTGTTCTATCGTACACAATTAGTTTCGGACTTTGGAACGAGTCAGAATGCCACGAATGCATGGATTTTACGTGTTTCTAGCTGTAGTTCTGGTTCAGATACATGCCCAGATCAAATTTCCAGCCAATAATCAGAACCGCGAATGGGTGAGTATTGTGGGTTTAATTTATAGAAAAAAGATTGGAGCTTCTATTCTTTTTTTTTTATTTTAGGAGAACCATCGCCCACAAGAGATTTCTCTTGCCGCATTAGAAAAGTTATCCAGTCTATCGCAAACAAACAATTTAAATGATGTTTTGAAGAGGCTGTTAATAGAACGCGTTGTAGGAACACCCGGCCATCAAGAGGCTCGAAACTTCATAGTAGATTATATGCAAAAGCTCAACTGGTCAGTGGAACTAGATGATTTTGAGGATGAAACGCCAATATTCGGAAAGCTGAAATTTTCCAACATCATTGCCACACTCAACCCAAAAGCGGAACGGTTCCTTGTGCTAGCTTGCCATTACGACAGTAAATACTTCAAAGATCAGGTGTTTATTGGAGCGACCGACTCAGCAGTTCCTTGCGCAATGATGTTGGATTTGGCCAATTCCATGAAACCGTGGCTCGACAGTGCAAAATCGAACAACAAATTGAGTTTACAGTTAGTTTTCTTCGACGGTGAAGAAGCCTTCAAACAGTGGGGTCCAACCGACTCGATCTACGGTGCTCGACACTTAGCATCTCGCTGGGAATCTGAAGATAAACTGAAACGCATTGATATGTTGGTATTGTTAGATTTACTAGGAGCGCCGGATCCAAACTTTTACAGCTACTTCAAAAATACCGAAAGCTGGTACGCTCATCTCCTTTCCGTAGAAGAACGATTAGACCAATCGGGACATTTGGAACACTACAGTTATAGCAGTGTGGTCCCGAATCAGCCGCAAGCAGTTCGCTATTTTCAACCACGGTCTTATTACGCTTACATCGAAGACGACCATATTCCATTCCTACAGCGAAAGGTGCCCATCCTGCATATTATTCCTACGCCTTTTCCAGATGTGTGGCACAAGCTTGCGGATGACGGCACTGCCGTTGATATCAGTACCGTGCAGAACCTAATCAAGGTTTTCCGCATATTCGTTGCCGAATATTTACATCTGAACCTGTGACAAAAGGAGAGCGACCAAAGTTCGGTCGACGATAGAGAAGAGTTGTAAAGGCAGTGGTTTTTTTTATTGGTTGGTGAAGGCCCATTTGTATTTTAATCTTTTACTGTAAATAATTTACCGTTAGTTAACAAATTGCATCGCAGATGTCACGAGGGCTGTACAAATGTACATTACATTTTTTTATAGAGGAACATGTACAATAATTGTGACGGGATTCAATAAGAAATAAATAAATGCGTTTTGAAATTTTTGAACATTGTAGATAGCATTAAGACTTATCCATTTGAGAATAAACCATTTGGAATTTGGGAATTTTACCTATTCATTATTTTAATGGACTCTGGTTGGAGGACTGATTTAATCGTGACACTGGTAAGGAACATCTTACCTTTCTTTCAGTGAAAAATTACAACACAATTTGTATAGAATCGGTTAGAAAGGGCTTGTATTTTTTCGTATCAAACACTTGCAGTGCAGTTTCAATCCAAATATGAAAATCGTTGTGGCTCGTTGTATCATATTACTTTGCTAAGAAAAGTCTACTCGTGCTTGAATATTAAAATATAACATGATAGTGATTGAAATTCTAAAGAGTGGAGACAGTTCACAGTAGAGCTTAAAGATATTGACTTTCGATATTGGCAGAAAACAAAATGTGCTTGCCTTATTCGACGATTACGCTTATCATAATTGTGCCTGTTGAGGAATTGTTGCATTTGGAATGTTTGGTGTTTTCCTAATAACTTTTATGTTTGCATACAGTAGAGTCAAATTTCCGTGTAAAAATCTGGTCGACCTATTCGCAACAGTTTGAACACAGTCGGTAAAAGATATTGCGTGTTAAAGCCAATCATTCCATAGGTATAAAACTTGTACGAAAGCTCAACGATGATTTTGTTCTTGTTTTCCAGAGTATTTTCCGACCGGCGGAGCTCGTTTTTGTCTCGACCTAAAAGGAAACAAACAAACGCATAGGAAATAGATTTCCCAAAGGCACGAGTTGCCACAATGCAACAAAGGCCGAGAACCGTTCGCAGTAGAAGCATTCCCAGCATAGCATACGAGGGCCAAATGATTTCGTATGGTGGAGGATTGTTCGGCGCCGTAAAATCACCAAGCATGTAATGCAACCAGGCCCCAATTTCGATTCCAGCACAAACGCTAACCGTAAGTGTAGTATCTCCTCTGCGAAAAGACGATTATTAAATATTCTCTCATCTTATTTTTTATAGTATTACCTAGTCGGTGTCCAAATTCCAGAATCCGGATAGAACACTATAAGCGTAATGGAAATAGTCAACACAAAAATAGGCGACCAGCGACTAGTAACTATAATGTAATCTAATTTGTCTACAATCGGAATCAATGGTATCATTAGTAGCACAACTAAGACCAGCCCAGCTATTATGTCCTGGAGAAGAATGGTTAATATGAGGTGTGTAGCGATAAAATTAAAGGGATCTAAAACTAACCAGCACTGTATGCATTCCTAAATAAATACGACTGAAACAGATTACTGCACACCAAACCAGAGCGAATGCCAACCCGAAAGGCAAGGAATAAATATACCTGTCGTAGGTATAAATCAAAACCGAGAACGGTATTGCTACGGATACCATCGCATGCGTAGATGGCATCCCATACTCCAGGGCCCATTTCTTCTGCAACCGGCTAACGGGGTAAGTAGGTCTGGGCCATCGAATAACGTCCTTTAAGGTTTGACCTAAAACGTCAATCAGTAGTCTTAAGTCATTTTAAAATAACTAAACAGAATTCTTACCGACATACATTATCGCTGACCAAACCATGACAACCCGTCGACCCACTGCGCTGTCAATGTTCCAAAACCACAGAGGAATGAATGTAGCGTAAAAAATCTCATCCCCTAGCTCTGTTCCGAGTAGGAAGAAGTAATACCAAAATTTGTTATTCACGCGATACCGTTCATCGCCGCCGCTATCTTGTGCTGATTCTTTCTTATCATTCGTATCAATTTGTTCGCAGTTTGCCTTTGCAGTTCCGTTTGTAGATTTGATCGTTGTTTTACATTTGTCCGGCCAGTGGTCATAACCATTGCTATCCGACAACCCACCTACATCGATTTTTGCTTTTCGCTGTTTCAGATATTCGATGCCGAAAAATTCTTGAACCTTAACTACCAGCTCAGGGCTCTTAAGATACTGAATCGCAGCGGCAGTCATTATAAATTATTCTATTCCTCTTTAAAGTGCGAGCTAAATTTCACTATTAGAACCAAAAGTGAGGAAAATACCTAAACATTAATGGAAGTTTTCCTCTTTGCAGAGAAATGGAAGTATTATCGTGTCATCGCAGAAAAACTAGACCACTCCGCAACCACTAAATAGAACACAAACACAAATCGCGTAACTTTTTGGCAGTGGTATTGGGTGATACTGTCTCGATAACCGTGAATCGATATCGACGAAATATCCGGGGATTCACTGCTGTCAAATTTCATATATGTGTGCGTTATCGCAGATCAACTTTGGTCCATGACGTTTGTTGGTCCATGATGTTTGTAACTATGAACAATAATGGGGATAAAAAATCACTACACAACACATTCATGAAGGTTTTCCGCAGTTTCTCGAGTTTCTTTTTCGCATGCAAAAACCAAACAAATATCAGCAACACCGTCAACGCGAATTGCTCGAACGGTAAAAAATTAGAATCGGTCGGCGTTGGTCGCGGTGGTAGATCCGCAAATGACAACTGCACCTGCACACAAAGAAAATATTACCAAGCGAACACGTAAAAACAACGTAAATTTACGTAAATCTGAATGTTTTCACTGGTTTAGGAAAACAATACGCATAAAATTGGTGAAAACAACGCAACAGCTCAATAAAATGCGACTACCTAATTTTGGGTAAAAATATGTATGGAGTTTTTTAAAATTGATATTGATGATTCAAGGTATTCAATTTTACCTAAATGATGACTTCCGTGCAGGTACTCAAAATTAGGTAAATCACTTTTACCTAAAAGCTAAGGGGGACAACTGGGTATAGATTTGCATCCACTTTGGAAACCAGTCGCTGATTGGTTGAAATTGAAAACCCCAAGTGCATTAAAATTTATCATTAGGCTTGCTGGCAGTGTTGCTGAGCATTGTTCGTTGTTTTGATTTATGTTTTTTAATGATATCACCGGTTATAATCTAAAATAATTTCAAGTGAACATTAAAAAAAAGTACAAATCCGGCTTGGATCATCACTAATATCAATTACCAAAAGATCCAAAAGTGCGCAAGGAGTTATTACGGTTTTGCGTGAAGCATAAGAACAGCATACCGCTGCTCAATGTCGGGAGTAAATAGTGTAGTGTGAGCTTATTTCTACTCTTGAGCCCGTTCTGGATTAAGTTTGGAACATACCTGTTGAGGCACATTGCTTGTGCGGAGAGTACAATTCAGATGGGTCAATGAATGAATCATAATCATTGATAGATGACACGTTAGATTTTAAGTATAATAAAGATGCAGATTCTCCGGTAACCCTCAGACGGTAAAACTATCGCCTGCAGGAGGAATTGTGCATAATGGTGATAAAAAGCATGAAAAACATTCAAGTATTTTCCGAGTGAATGGCATCACTTACGAAAAATACAACAGGGATCATCGAGGTGGATGAAGAAGAAGAATAAGAAGCCAGATGTCGCCCCTTAGCCTAAAAGTATCTTCCCGCACAGAAGCTGATATGCGTCAAAAATATGCATATTTGGGTAGTTTTATTTTTCTGTGTGACAAACCTGTCATGACTGGGAAAATTCGTGCTGATGGTTTAGAAAAGTTCGGTTTCCTATTTCCATGGTGTTATATAATCAATGATATTTTTTTGCATAAGATATTTTACAAAGCCTTGACGTAACTTAAAAAAATAGCAGTTATTTAAAATGTAACAGGAGCAAACGAATAAATTTATATCTATAGTTATAGTACAGACAAACAGACTTGCCACTTCGAAGAAAAATCATCAAAAATCTTCGTCCTTCTTCGAAACGTTACACTCATGTGCCACCATGTGAGCTTATTGCCTACTAACTTATTTTCGTAAAACGGTTTTTGTCTTTGCTAATGGGTGAAAACGCTTGCTTATATCAACACCAGCGGCTTTTTTGATTGTTTTTGTCTTTGATAATGAATGTGTACGCTGGCTTATACCGACACTAGCGGCATTACTGCCCACTAAGCAAAATTTCAATAATCGTTATTTTTCTGGTCGATAAGATCGTCATCGAGTGGCACGTCTGCTTGTCTGTGGTTATAGTATATTTATAGTTTCGACGTAGAACTACGTCTCTCAAGGCCCAAGTACAATGGATAAGTTCGCCATAGTGGCAAAGTCATCTGGTTTAGCGGCATTTCCTCTACCTTTGCACCATTAGCCGACACTTCCTCTTATCAAAAGTTGCCCTATTTTGACAACACACAAACGTTTTGGGAAGATGGCATTCAAAATATATCGGCCGTCAAGTCCAAAAACAGCTGTGTTATCAGAAAATTACCTTAATCCCCTCTGTAGGGGTAGCACACAGATGCAATCAACATTATATCCAATATAAAATTTACCAACAGTTGTCCTTATAAGGACAACAAACAAATTATTGAAGATTTATTATTTTCCCGTTTTGCGTTAGAATTAGAAGTAAAATGTTATTTTATTCTGCAAGCACTCTGACTGTTGAAACTTATTTGCGTTGCATAATACACTCTTTGACCAAGCGTCAAATATTTGTCACTTTGAGACAGATGAAAATTTGGTCAAAGATAATTGTTTGTCACTCTCCAATTTTTACATGGGGCAAACAACAAGCATGATTTCAATAAATTTGACCATTATGTCAAAAGGTAAAATATTTGACCATTGGTCAAAGAGTGTGATACAGACTATAGTGTTTGTTCCATTCCTGTTGAGTGAAGTATGTGCAAACTGAAATTCGGTGGCACTTTAACTGCTCGTTGGCACAAATTTTCAAACATATTCAATACAAGTAATGTAACAAACAACCATATGTAGTTTCATGTCAACCATGCGGTCGCGGCTTTGCACACAACACTTGTGATTTTTTATTCAAAAATCGAAGAACAATGATAAGCATTTAAAAAACGCTTCTTTTTCGAATGATATAGAAAAACTAGTATACCCAATTATGCCAAATGATTGGAAGGAATATCTGTAACTTGAAGACACCGGACCAGCTGTGAAGATGTGATGAGAAAATGCCTTACACTGAAAAAATGCCTTTCTGGGAGAAATGAATTAAATGAAAATTCATGTGAGCTTTGGTAGACATATGTGGCACGACTATGTGTCAAACAGAGAGTTTAAACTGATACGATTTAGACAAGATTAGGACAATAGTTCTCGTTTACAGTTGTGTCGCTTTTCTTCATAAATATACACAAAGTTTGTAAGGAAAAATGCACTAGATTTATTGACTATCGTAATTCGTTCAATACATATGATGACTTAGAAAATATTTTAACACAAGACCGACACACAATCGAGTCTAGACTATATCAGCAACACTTGGCAGCGTACTAAACCTTTAACGGACGAATGTGATTTGTGTAACATATCTTAAAAACTATCCGGTTTGATACGAGCTGATAATTATCACCTATACACTAATCGTGGTTGACTACAAGGTTACGTCATGACAACGTTTAAACTATCTACCTCAAGTAGTACGTTTGTCCGATTTAAAATGTTCGACGGATGGCAAAAAATATATAAATTAAAACGGCACACTTTTTATGTTTGATGATTGATAGTAAGAATCGAAAAGGACTGACAATCGTTAAATGCTATTCGACAAATGAATATATGCATTAATTTTTCTTCTTCTCCGCAGCCGACGTGATTGCTTTTGGTCCCTTGATTGGATTTTCCTTGCATTCCTTATAAAGGTTGTTTAGATCAAAGGCAGCTTTAACGTTATCAGCAGAAAAGAAAAATTTAACCAGCTTTCCCTTGGCATCCGCATGTGGTCGTCGTGTCACTTCTTTGCCATTACGGAACAATATCACTGTGGGGAGCTGCCGGCTGAAAGAACTGTCGGAGACGTGGTACTTTTGGCCAATGTTTGGGAATCGCCCTATGTCGACTTTACCAAACTTTAGATTAGGCAAATTATACTCCGCCGATAGTTCGGCAATAATGGGAGCAAAGTTAGCGCATGCTGGATTCCACACGGTGTAAAACGTTACTAACCAGTTAATCCGCTTATCACGCTCCAGCTCTTCATCAAGGCCATTTTCCGTACGTAGGTATACAACATTATCGGGACCAGAATAAGTAGGTTCTGGAAGAGTTAACGCTACCAGGATGAACAATGCACCATAAATTAATCCTAACCGTATATCGCTATAGAACCACAACCCGAGATTTGCTACTTTGGTATAGGTAAAACTGGATGTTAAATAGTTGATCATTGTAACACTTCCTGTTTTTCTGGTACGAATCATCACCACAATAAGCAGGAAAAACAGAATCTCTGTTTCTCGGCCATCCAGTTCGCACTGGTCTTGTTGGTTGAACAGATATGTCCACAGAAAGTTACATATCATTGGTGCACGCTTGGCTGCGATGTACGAAATACTCATAAGAATGTTGACCCAGTAATAGGGCTTAATGAGCAGGACCACGTCCTTCTTGAATGACATTGTTCCAAATAATGGCAACTGTAAAATCAATCGCACTGATGTTAAAACTACACTTTACTTAACATAGAATACTAACCTTAATTACTTTCTTTTATACGCTTGAGCAATGCAAAGTAAATTAGGAAGTTTAATCAGTTTAATTGACGAGCTCTTCACGCACTTCTAATGAATCGGGATCTCGTGAAAAATTTTCTGTACAGACAGGCGGATAACAGTTGTCAAATATGGATGTCGGATAGGGATGGGCAATGCTTATAGATCAAAAGTATCGATTTTATCGAAAAGATCGATTCGAATGAAGCGGAAGATTTATTTTTTGTTTTCGAATGATAAGAATACTAAAAAAACATTAGAACTTTCGAAATGATGCGAAATTATATTTCAAATCCTGGATAATTTTTTACAAATGTAACAGGTGGGTGCGTAGTTTTTCGATCTTTATGATTTTGGTGATTTTGTTCAGTATTATCGGTATTTTTCGGTTTTTCGAGCAGTTCCACATATTTTTCCAACATCTGGCAACCCTGAATAGAGTACATCAAATTAAAAAAAAAACAGAAATAACAAGACGAATAATCATTATCTATTTTCGCTAAGCATTCAACTAAACAGTGAAAAATATATGACATTTGGTAATTTTATCAGAATTAAACTTTTAAGTATACTTCAGTGAAATTGTTATGCCTGTGTCTGCACCGCAACGTATGATTCGTAAAATTCGTGTTAACCGTCAGCTATCAGCTGCATCCGACAATACAGTGCGCCAAATTAGTTGTAAAATCAAGTGCCCCAATCCGTTATTTGAACGATGGCTTCAGGAGATGCTGTCGAAAGCAGAGGAACAGAATTCCATGAGTCGTATACCTTTACAAAAGGCACTAAACTCGCTTCGTCGTTATCCTCTTCCGATTGCGTCAGGACGAGATTGTTTTATGCTATTAGACTTTGGTAGAACAATATGCGAGTTACTTGAAAAACGGTTACAAGCATACCGGCAGAGTTTTCCAAACGAGCAAACATTTGCTTCGAAAATTGACACGGAAGCGGAAAAAATCTTAAACGATAAGAATCAATGTTACTATCATCAACTCACTGCTGAAACACCAAAACTTACTAGTGAATGTGAACAACCGGAGGCAGTGATTGATGATGATCAATTTAATCTGCCGAATGATTCTATTTATAATAGTTTGGATATTGCTGATTGTCAAAACGTGATCATATCAAATCCCCAAGTAATTTTGTTTGTAGATACTCAAGAAATAATTGGCAAATCAAAAAGTTACCTGGATCGCACGTTGAAGGAGCTTGAACAGTATCATGTGCCCCATGAAGTTAAGCGTTTAGGCGTTGGTGATTTTCTCTGGATTATACGTGATAACAATGGCCGGGAGTTTATACTTCCGTACATTGTGGAACGAAAAAGAATGGATGATCTTGCAAGTAGTTTGAAAGATGGTCGCTTCCACGAACAGAAATTTCGGCTGAAGCAATGTAGATTGGCCAATGTTATCTATTTAATAGAGCATTTGGGAAATAATCGTCAAGTTGGTGTTCCAGCAGGTACTCTTTCACAGGCTGCTCTGAACACATATGTACATGGATTTACCGTGAAATATACGGAGAATCATCACCACACTGTTCAGTATTTATCAGTTATGACCAAGCTTCTCCAAACTAATTTAAAGGTATGTTTCCTGCCAGCTTTGAATTGTCATTATCTAATCATGCAATCTCTCCTTTTTCGGCAGGATAAGACATTCTGGAACATCACAAAAGATTCTCAGGACCCAGTTCCCACATATGACTTTAACCAGCAGAGAGTTCCGCTGCTTCAGTTCGAAGTCTTCAATACCCAATCATCCAAAACCCGCGAGTGTACAGTTCGAGAAATATTTATGAAACAATTACTTCAAATTAAGCTGCTAACGATCGACAAGGTGAACGCTATTGTCGAACGTTATCCAACGCCGAAGAAACTTTATTTAGCCTTCGAGAAGTGCTGCAGTGAGCAGGAGAAAGAACGCCTATTAAATCTACCATACGGACCCACGAAAAGGACAATCGGGCTGAAGCTGAGTGCAATCATTTATCAATTATTCATGAACGACGTCTATCAACGTTAAGGTGAGTTTTACCTCTATTACCAGAGATAATTGTTGATATTTATTATGAATATTTTATTGAAAGCCGAATACATTAGTATCGCATGTACCCAAATTTGGAAATTTCGGATTTTCATGCTATGGTTCAGCTTTTCAATGATTAGTATTTAAACTTGTTGTTTTGTCTTTGTTTGATAGAATTTCCGTGTCACAAGTTACTTTGAAACTCGGTTGGAAGACAGTACCTACCGAACTTATAAAACGGCTGAAAGGCAGTCCTTGCTGATGGTCGATGCTAAAATATTAGATTTTCGATCCATGAAATGTATTGATAAACACGAGTATAGACTGCAGGAGAACCTGCCAAGCCACAATATTTTCCGAAGGAAGTAATTCCTATGATTGTGTACGTACAGTAGACATTCTGGTCGTTATAGATTTGGAGCGGTCCACCAGAATCGCCCTGAAAAGATGAACATCAATTAATCTCTAACTTATTCAATGTAAAATATGTAATTTGTTGTACCTGGCATGTATCCTTTGAGGAGTTTCGAGATCCAGCGCAAATTTGACTGTCTCGTTTTAGCCCGTCTTGCAACCTACGATTCGCTTCAAAATTTTTTGCACATTCGTCATAATTGAACATTTCCAGCACCACCTTCAGCATGACTGGGCTTGTAGCTTCCCCATATCCAATTGTTCCCCAACCAGTGGCGATGGCCCGTTTGTTGTTCAAATCGCTTTTTGTCGGCAGACAGATCGGTCTAATGTACGGTGAAAAGATTACTTTTCGCTCCAGTTTGACCAAGGCGATATCGTTGTACTGCGAGGTTTGCTTGTACTCTGGATGTGGGATCAATTCAGCGATGTTGAAATCTTCTGGAAAGGCCTCGTCGTTTGAGGAGTCTAGAGCCAGTTCGCCCAGTCGGACCGTACTTGCGGGACCGCTAGAATAAATGTTTGCATTTATAATTATTCTTAGTTTCTTAAGTCCATAACTGTTTCAAATCCAACATTTTACAGGCTAATTGCAAAAAATAGGTCTACAATCGATTGAGTTTTTCTTTTAAAATAGGGGCAAAAAACAGTAAATTACTATATGGTCTTCGAACATATTACACGCAATCAATATACATTCGTGGTAAACAATCGATTCGTGGATAACCAATAAATATATAAATTAGGAAATATATATTTCTATTAAAAATTTCCAAATCAATTATTAAAATGAGTACCGCTGCTCCGATTATGTTTTAATGTTGGACAAAGCAAACATAAACTGACCTGTAATTTTTTTTTTTTTGATATTGATACAGAGTATATCTCAAGAAATGGTTGGTGTCTATTCATGTCGTCTGTGCTAGAAATGTTCACATGTGATTGGTTCATTGTTCGCGTATACTGTCCTTGAAACTTTTTATCAATTTTAACCGCTGGGTAATGAAATAATAATGATAACTAGCGTTTTACAAAATTGCGCAACATTTCAAACGTACATTGAAATCAATTTTATATAATTGCATAGTCGTCAATTTAAAGAATTAAAACCATCCTAGGTAACTAAAAAATCATACGTGATATTTTCGCACGAAAACTACTTCAAAAGAAGCGAAAAGTATGCAAAGCGTCAGAAAGTATGACTCAAACGTTTTAAAAATTAAAACTGACCGAAGACCCTGTATAGAAAACCAGGCGTACACTCGTCTCATGGGAAGAGGAAGAGGAAAATTGCAGTCAGAGATTTTTTTTGGTATTTGAATGAAAACGATATTTTGAAAGTGAAAACGTTTCATAGTTTGAGACATATTTTTTCAAAATATTACCGTTCGCCGTTTTACTGTAAATTCAGAGGTTTAGCGATACTCATAGGTTCAAAAATCAGTAAGACAAAATAATTTTTCTCTCACAAACTTGCTGATTGGAAATTAGTGTCGCTAATTAGTGACTTAGCTATTTTGCCCGCCACTACTGATGAGTAAGGTTCTAAATTTTTGGGTTATTTCATTGATTCAAAAAGAAGACAGTCGTTCCAGTTGTATTTTACTCAGCTGCACGCTTTTGGTAGTGAGACTGTTATGCCTTCATGGACAATAAAGCAGACATGTACTGCCTGTAATCGCGTAACTGTAACATTTGACATTTTATAAGTTTCGTTTTTTTTATGGGAAATGCTTAAAATAGTATCTGCTGAAATATGCTTATGTTTGTTCAAAAAAAGTCGTAAAAATATCAATTTGTTCTGTCACATAGCGTTATTAACCGCATAATTGTCACATTACTTTACTCTTTTCGCTTATTAGTAAAAAAAGCTGCCATCTGAACCCCAATCAGTCTTCACTGGAACTTGTAAGTTGTTTTGGTCCGGCAACCCACCACCGGTGATCCATTTCTGGTATTCAGCCCATGCTCGTTGAGTCCAAGAATACACTTTATCTCCGTGTGATATAATTTTTTGATTCTCCAATTTTAGTCAACTATTTTTTAGTTGACGTATAATGTGTAGTTTTAATAGAAAAAAAAATCAGATTTAAAGTGAGTTTTTTGAAATCTTTGTGATAAGGTCGTATGTCTAAACGTAAACAAAACGAGTGAGAGATGATTTGTGCTTGTGAAGTACAAGGGATATAACTCTCACTCGTTTTGTTTACGTTTAGATATACGACCTTATCACAAAGTAGTCGAGAAATACTTAATTTTTAATTATATTTTTGTCATTTTTTTCGTAAAAAATGTTTGTCTCACTGTGTTTTTTTCTGGAAAAACAAAATTACTGTTTACATTTTTGCTAAAGACGATATACCAATCAAAACAAAAGTTCTGCTTTTAATATTTTTTAATTATTCTGAAAATTTTTAAATTTTTGTTTCTCATTTATCCATGATCGGACATCCATCAATGTTTAGCTAATCTGGTGTAGTTTTTATGAAAAAAATAACTTTTAAAAATGAGCTTTTTAGATAAATATTTTTTTTTTTTATTTTTACCTTTTTTTCTCAAAAAAAAAATGTTTTTTTAGATTGTATATGGGTCATTCCATACGAAGTGTACATGCCACTTGGACACGACCATCACAGATTTTGCTCAAAGTTGGGGAAATTATTCATCTACTCAGCAAGATCGCGCGAAATGACCTATGGTCGAATATCGACCATTTTTGATTTGAATGAAACTTTGCACACGTATTTGGCTTAGCAAACTGAGCATTTTTCACAGGTGGAGAGATTTTTTACACCCATAAGTTACATTCTAAAAGGGCGTATGCCTTTTGGCATAGGTTTTATTCGAAGCATTGTAGCCCAGAAACCGTTGGTTGTATAGAAAAACTGTCTGAGAATGAGTTGTAGGGAATTAAAAATGCACCATAAAAAAAATATGTACTGTACAAAAAAAATTTTTTTTGACCTAAAAAAATTTAAAATAAACATTAAATTTCAATTTAAAAAAAAAAGAGTTGATTTTTTTTTATTTTTTTTAAAGAAACTTGACGTTAACACGCAACTTTAAAAAAAAAGTCCAGGATGGAGAAATGGAAAACAATTTGTTTATGGTAGATAATTTTTTTTATAAAAATTCTAATTAAAACACTTTTCAAAATATTTGTATTCTGATGATTTTAAAAGATGCAGGGAGTCATTTTAAATCAAAAAGCTCTTGGTAGTAAACATTCTAAAGGCATCGGTTTTCGATTTATTTTAAATTTAAGTTCGGAAAATTATTGATATTTCGGAAAATACACGTTTTTCTTAATTTGTCCATGGTTCTCCAGCAAAAACCATACGTTCATTGGAATGCTTGATCAAAAATATACAACTCATTCTTTGACAACAAAACGATTGGATAAATAACTCAAGCGCTAAACCTTAGCCTACCTACACGTTTCCCCTTGCCTAATGTTTTATAAAAAAATATGTTTGTCGTGCAACACTACCTACTTGTTTACTAATAATAACTGTTTGTAAAGTACGCAACCAATAACTACTGGGTTACCTATAATATCTGTTTTCGTATAAAAATACGATTGCACTACTCCAGATGTGTTAGTAACAGTTTGCATTTTGTGAAGATGAATAAAGTGAAAATGGAATAAACCAAGCCCAAATGCTGTAAACCCTTTCCTGATCATCGGTGCTCATCAAGCTTACGCAAATTAAACGAAAACGTTATTGCAAAATTAAAAATTTATACATCGAAGAGCACACATCTTATATCTTACATCTTTATCAATTTGTGATTCGTGTAGTTATTGAAATGATAGTCAAGCCACCATTCATTCCTTCGTTGTTTACTATTCAGAATCTGGAACACTTAAGAATATCAGCTTCATCATAATATCGGAAGTACTCCATCATGATACTGTTGCGGTTCAGGTGTTCATTGCCAAATTAATGAGTTTTTTGAAAACAACAATAGAGTTGAAAAAAGCGATATTAATATAATATCACAATATAAAAATAGAAAAAACTTTGCAAGTTCAAAACAAAATATAACGTCGATGCAGAGTGGCATTTTTTTGCGACTTCTCATGGTAAAGGCCCATGCGATGCAATTGGTGGCATATTAAAATGAATGGCAGGTAATGCAAGTTTAGCTAAAGAACATGAACATCCCATTGCAAGCGCAAAAGAATTGTATGATTGGTCTAATCAGAAAAGTAATAAAAATTCATCAAAAATGTCATTTAGTTGGGTATCATATGAAGAATATGAACGAGGAGTAACAGAATGGAGCAATATTTTCAAAAAATCTATAATAATAGCGCCACACAAAAGTATTACTCTTTTGTTCCGATTTCAGAAAATAAGATCCAACGAAGCTGATTTCGAACGATGACGAATCATTTACTTATGACGTATATAAAATATAAGGTGAAACTAGTTCTGTAAAGTATCTATGTCATAAAAAAATATGTTCCTAAGATAATAAAACTCGAAAATAAATATTTGATTCTTATATATATTTATATCACTTAGAACATTTAACTCTTTTCTTGAGAACCGTTCGCCCAATCGTTTTGTTGTCAAAGAATGAATTGTATATTTTTGATCAAGCATTCTGGATGAACATATGGTTTTCGCTGGAGAACCATGGTCCAATTAAGAAAAACGTGTATTTTCCTAAATAATTAAAATTTTTCGAGCTTAAATTAGAAATAACTCGAAAACCGATGCCTTTAGAATGTTTACTACCACGAGCTTTTTGACTCAAAATGACTTTCTGCATCTTCTAAAATCATCAGAATACAAATATTTTGAAAAATGTTTGAATTAGAATTTTCATAAAAAAATTAATCTACCATAAAAAAAATATTTTTCATTTCTCCACCCTGGACTTTTTTTTAAAGTTGCGTGTTAACGTCAAGTTTCTTTAAAAAAAAAATAGAAAAAAATCAATTCTTTTTTTTTAATTGAAATTTAATGTTTATTTTTAATTTATTTGGTCGAAAAAAATTTTTTTTTTTGTACAGTGTATTTTATTTTTATGGTGCATTTTTAATTTCCTACAACTCATTCTCAGACAGTTTTTCTATACAACCAACGGTTTGTGGGCTACAATGCTTCGAATAAAACCTATGCCAAAAGGCATACGCCCTTTTAGAATGTTTTCATTCAAATCAAAAATGGTCGATTAAATTTTCGCGTATTTCCAGGCGATTTGAAATGATTTTGCTCTACTGTCTCTTTGGAAAAATCCCAATTTTGGTATCGATTGGAATACCCCCCGCTCTCTAGAACCCCCACTTAACTGCAAAGTCACGCAATTTTTGTCAAAAATCTCTTTTTTCTTTTTCTTACAATTCACAGACGTGAGATGTCCGAAAAATACTGATAGATGATTTTTGAAGAAAATAAACCAAGGAATCCAGAAAAAATATAAGTTTTAAACGGAAGTGTTGCCAGATAAATTATTTTTGTATTTGAAAACTAAATTTACATTTTTCGGCAAATGCAGTCATTTTTATTTTAAAGTTGATAATTTCATCGTGTTCCTTGGAAAATTTCACATAAGAAACAACTATCATCCCGAGGTAATATGAGCCTATCTCGAGATATAACATTTTTACGAAAAAAGTTGTAAGCTTCGTAATTATTTTGCTCTATAATTTATAGACGTAAGACACCCGAAAAATAGTGATTTGATAGTGAAAAATTTTGAAGAAAATGAACCGAAGTGTTGCCAGATAGATTATTTTTGTATTTTAAAACTAAATATGCATTTTTCGGCCAATGCAGCTAAATTTATTTTACATTTGATGGTTTCATCGTTACACCAATCAGACAAACTGTTTTGAATCCAAAAATACTTTTAATCATCACGACTTTTTGTGCATAACATTTGAACAATTTTAACATAGCTCTCCAAAACCAGTCGTGATTCAAAAAAAAATAGCTTATAGCACAAAATAATATCTTTTGCTCTTAGAACCATTTATGCAAAGTTTCAACCAAATAAAGAAAGGTCGATTAAAATGGTTGCCCGTTTTTCGTAGAATGGTTCATATATCAAATAAAGGAATATCTACGTAGGAAAGTAGACTGCATTGTTTACTTTTAGCCACCCGTCATGCATGTTTGCTCTTCGAATGCTATCGAAATTATCTCATCAGTGCACACCATTGTATATTTCTGTGTATATTCTCAAGAAGGATTCACCACTCTTGTTTAGCGCAGCTGTGGTGTAAGGCTTGTTTCATTCAGAATTTGGCCGCATACAATTTCCGATTCCTCCATGAGGGAATAACGTACAATATTGCTAAGAATATGTTTTTACAGGGTTTTATTAACCTTCAAGAAAAAAAATACTAGAAAAATTATTTGTTGGCTATTCTGATGAATTCTCGAACTTTGAACTTTTGTCGAACACCTCTCATCAATTTCTGCACAGTGGCAGCATCAACCATATCGGCCTTTTTTTTTAACCGCTTTGCCATATCAGATGATGTTTTGATTGATTTGCCACACTTCTTCAATTCAAACTTGACTATTACCCAACATCTTTCGATGGGACGAAACTGTGGGTAGTTTGGTGGATCATTCCTTTTTTCGATAACATCAATATTATTCTGTATTGTACCATTCCTATACATCCCGAGCGTAGTGGTTGCTCCATCGATGAAAACTTTTGTCTTCTTTCCACAGCTACAGATGGCTTGCCAATTCATCAACTTGCGGGAGAATTTATCAACGAAAACAAATTTGAACCTACCTTGAGCATTTCCCTTACGATTAGCAAGGTAAAATTTCCGAGCCAGGATTGTTCCAAAGTCAGTTTTGCCGTATGTTTTATCATCCATCAAAATACAGCCGTTATACTCTGTCAGGACTTGTAATCCTTCTCGCACGATCACGAAGGGAGACCCCAGGATTATTCCGGACCGCCCCGATAACCTTCGCTCGAAGTATCCGGTCCAATGTTCCACTTCTACGTTTGGTTTGTTTAGCAGGATCTACCGTCAAAGTGTCACGGTAACGTTTGAGCACGGTGTTCACAGTCCTTTTCGGTAGTTTGAGAGCCTTTGCGATCATTCCTCGTAACAGTGTTGGGTTTTCAACGCAGGGGTGCACACTTCTTTCACGTCTCACGCGTTCCATCTTGGATACCTTTTCAACAAACCTTAAGCAGCACGTGTGTTAAGGGGTAATATCCACCAAATGCTAGAAAAACGGCTTTTTTCATGAATTTTTTACAGGACATTTGAGATGTAAGGTATATGAATAATATATCATTGGATTGAGGAACTCTTGCAGAATAGGAAAAATATTTTTATTGCTATTTTTGTTACAAAATGGCGGCTGTATCGGTTTAAATCAGAAGTTTTAAATTTTTTCGCCGAGGTACTAACGTACTCCGAATCGCCTTTGAACGCATGGCGGTTGGGATGGTGTCGGTTACTAATTTTACTCCGGGTTGTTCTGGTACTTCTTCTTTTACTGCCTTTGAGGCCACTGTACACCTTGTCACTCATATTTAAGTACTCGGAAGCAACACAGGCATGGGGCTCGCGTTCATTTCTAATCTGGCTTCTGAAACAGAAGCACCAGCAGCAGTTCCTAAATATCTTCCGAGATGATGCATATGAAGTACATACAACCGTGCAACTATTAAAAGTTCCGTCATTCTCGCTCCTGCGTTTACGAAGCTGGTCGTTTTCATCTGCTCTAAGGCAAACGACTAGCTTCGTAAACGCATAAGCGAGAATGAAGGAACTTGGAAAAGTTGTATGGTTGTATGTGCTTCATATGCATCGTCTCTCGGGAGATATTCAAGAATTGCTGCTAATGCTTCTGCTTCAGAGGCCAGATTAGAAATGATAGCGAACCGCAGACCTGCATGAAAATGAGACTATCTCTTCCACGGAACCATATTGGAACCATATTGGATGATTGATGAAACGACCAGTCACGTGGTAGTGATGAAGATGCGAGGTGGAAAGGCAATATTTGGTACATTTCTGCGATATCTGTGTATGTGAAGCGTGCACGTGGTTGGTTAAATGATATTTTTTAAATTCATTGGATTTGAAATTAAGTTTGGATTTGCGGATTGGTTTTTCATATAATAACTATTAGATAATATTATGTTGTACTGTTGATGATAATAATAAATCTTATAAAATATAGTAATCGAATGATGCATAAACCATAAACATATGTGTCTATTTTTACATCGCTATCAACATTTTCATACGTATAATGATGTTTCTATTCCAATATCCGCCCCTATATATCATACAAACTCGCATTTGATGCACAAAAACAGCATATGCGTACTATTTTGGAGGCGATATACGTACTGAGAAATAATGGTATGCAATTTATTGATATACGTATTTATATACGATAATTTCCGATTGAAAGTGATTTGTTTCACACTGTCTTACAATTCTAAGCCTACAATCGTAAATCAGTTAGACTCCACCGTGATTTACAATTAAAACCGAATTTCTGCGCATGGTAATAAACGTGGTATACGATTTCGACTTCGTTAAGATATTTTTGCGATAATTTTTACACATTGATATGGGTGATTGAAATGTTACATATTTCACAAGATCCGACATAAATATATTCCACAAGATGCGAGATAAATTTTAAAACGGACCCTTACGGTAAGACACAGCTTCGGACCCGTCTCTGGTAAAGTGTTTAGCCAATTTAACTATTAGAAAGGTCATTTCTCCTAACACCAATATCATATCACCCTCTATTATTGTGTCCCGTTCCTAGCACGCCTTGATCAACCGCACACACTGCCTTGTGGGAGTTGTTTTTGTAACCGAAAAAGAGAGTGTCTCTAGTTGAATTAAAAGAGTAGAACCTGTTGGAACGACCTTTACATGCAAGATTCCAAAAAATCTTTCCCTCAATTGTAGATTGTTCTTCAAAAAAGTGTCATGTTACATGTTTATTCACTTCCTGAAATTGTAAAGACAAAAGGAACCCTTTTGGTAAATTCCCTATTAATCATTTATGGTTATTACCACCATATATTAGAATAGAAATCATTGACTTTAAATCCACCAATACCGTCATGGTTGTTTTTTTCTTCAGTACCAAAAAATTTAATCTATTTCTGCAGATCTTAATTGAGTATATTTTGGTAGGAGGTAGTTGTGTTATACGGCTTTTGTATACTAAAAATCATCAAACTTAATTAGTTGTTAAATCGTGTCGGTTCATTTGCCAACTCCAGTGCAATATTATTGCGAGGTGTCAAGCAGAGGTACCATATATTCAGATGTTTTTCCATTTGTATGCAGAATCTGTATATGTATTCTAATTTGAAAAACCTTATCAAATTGACACTTATTTTTATGAACATTTTAACCTCAATTGTTCCAAGTTCCAATCAGTTAGCACAACTAGAATATTTTCAATCCGTTATGAGACATCGAAAAACTACGTATCTGGGTGAGTTTTAAAATTATCTGACTGTCTGATTTAAAAAATTATTCAAGTTAAAACAATAAAGGGCACAAGATTCAACAATTGATTCAAGGTTTTTGACGGCGAACTGATAAGTCTCATTTCATCGCTTCTGCACGGAAAGGAGTAATCTGTTTTTCGCACACTCTTATTATATAAAGAATAAACCGTCCTTACGTCACGCCAGGCAACTAATAAAATAGAAAAATGTGAAAAGCTTTTACAGTATTGCGGTACGGTCAAAAGCGAAAGTGCTAATTGTTGCACTTGTCACGGTTATCAAGAGGAAGCTCACGATTGGCTAAATACGATTTTCAACTCAACTTTTTGCTAGTTTTAACAGTAAACCACAAATGTTCCATTGCTATAGTTTATTATTTCAATGATATAAAAATTATTATGTCACTAATTTGGGGTAAATTTCATCTACCGACCTAGACATTGGTGATGAAAACACATTCAGTAGTAGTAGGATTTTATGCATTTGAAGAGGGTATATTTTCATTACACTTTCCGCAGTTTACCAACCTACTAAAACAGAACGTAGTCTACGTCGAAACACGTGGTCATAGAGAGATGTATTGACCAAAAAATCACAGAATGCTGTGGTAGGTGGGTATAATAATTGATCAAAATAGGTTCGCTCCCTTATTTTTTCTCCATCACTATTGGTTTGCCCAACGATGAGGTGTTCTCGTTTCTGATCCTTATTCCTCAGAGACTGTGTGGGTGGGCACAACAATGAACCGAGCATTTTGCTCCAATCAGCACATATGGAACAGTTTCCCCCCTCTGTCATGGCTATAATTTGCACCGTAGATTGGATCAAAGCATGATGAGTCTCCGTAGGATTGTTTTATGATTGAATATAAACTTTCTTATACATAAAAAAATAACGAAATGTGCAAATACTTCCTGTAGTCAATATTAGAAATGTTTAAACCGAATACACATATTACTCACTATTCGATTGTGTTGACACAGTGGCCAGCGGTTAGTACAAACCGGTCCGACACTAGTGACCCACCGCACAGGTAGTGTATCGCAGGTGCTGTGCCGTACCCAATCAGTGCCATGTGAGGGAATTCCCTCGATTTTGCAGCTTCACCGTCGACAATCAACTCGACCGCCTTGTGACCACATTTATCCAGTCGGTGCAGTTTCGGCTCATCGACGCCCAGCGCATTGACATACTCTTTGGAAAACACAGCCTCGCCGAATTCAGTACATTCTATTGGATGCGTGGGAAAGTTGGGAAAACACAGAACGAGAATGAGGGTATTAGAAACGAAACACCTTTGATTGATTAAAACGCGTTAGGAAGCACCGTCACATTGTGGTCGACACTGCGAAATTTTTGTTCGCTGCTCTAGAAACCAAAACATGATGATGAAACATTGCATTAACGCTTATAGCTTTGAGTTGAAACATAGTAATATGTCGAGCAATGACGTACTTTCCACTATCCTGGGATGATTGGTCGCGGTTGATGTTTCCGGCATACTGGCTAATGTAGTCCTCAATTGAACTCCATCTGGGCAACAAACAACTTGTACTTTATTCGCGAATCCACACTTAGTAGGACTTCCCCGACGGTTTCGTATGTCATCAATCACAGATGCACAGTCAGAAATAAGCCGACAAATACCGGGAGCATTTGTTCTTTGGACCACACACTGATCGCCGATTGCTGCCAAAAGATGCAAGATGAATGAGATTCATTCTTTCCGCTTTGTTTTTCTTCCTCAAAAGACAAAGGTGGATTCCCCACCGCTAATTGAAGCACACTCACCTAAATCACCTTGTTGAGCATTCACACTAGCGACCCGGAACAAGCACAAAAGCGTGAGAACTAGCGCCAATTGCGGGGCGTAATATCGCATCTTAACCCATTCAGCTTCGCTGCTTGAATGCGACTTGATGCCGTGTTTCCATCCACTTTATTCACTTAATGAAATATTGAATTCATTCTTCCATACGATTAAACTATTTTGGAAAAAAACTAGTGTCTGCAGAAAGAATGTTTCACAGACTGTTCTTGCCATCCGACTTCACTAATTGATTATTGCAGTTTGATAGTTAATAGTAGAACATTGGCGCGCTCATCTTATTTAATGAAGTGTGAAAGAACACCGGTCGACATGCTTAGCAACATTGTTGGTCATTGTTGGAAAATAAATGAGATTGCGCAGTTTTAGGGGATTAAAATAAAAGATTCCCATTTAACCCTACTGGCTATTTGACAACTTTACATATGTGTGCTGTATTGGTTAGAAGAATAAAAACGAATAGATTTATTACGTGGACTTTCGATATGAAAGCTATGCTCTTTATTTTGTTTACCAGTGTATTCAATTGCTAGTGTTGATTCGGAGTACATACTGGTGATACGAAAGAAAACAGATGCCGTCATTAGGGTGTTGATTTATTTCATTGTAGTCGTTTAACCAAAGTCTTATTCACTCTTCTATGCTAATTTTATGGGAATTGTAAAATATATTGTTTGGAACGAAATGCTATAACGAAAACGGCTAACCAAGTTGATGCAACAAAGAACAAAAAATTAAACCGGTTGTGCAACACTGAAGGAACCCGCCTAAAGGAGAACCAAGACATTTCAGTGCTCAGTACTTCTTCGCAAGTTTGAGATAATGCAAATTTACAACTCAAGCCAACGATTTTGCATTGTTTGTCAAAAACTGGTTTTCAAAATACGTTCAACGTTCGATGAACCCGCCTAAATTGTAAAGGCATGGTGACTTTTGCTCAAATAGTTTTTATCACGTTGAATAATTATATTGCCTATGAAATCATCCAAATTGAATGATTCTAGTTTGTTTGAGAAATGATTAGAGTGTTTTATCAGTTTTCAGCAAAGTTACGAAAAGGTAAACCGAGCTTTTTAATTTCATTTTAAAATGTTTGAATTTTAATATTAAATTTTGCTGTTGAAATAAATTGAAAGGAATCACTCTATTACGCCATCGTTTAACTCATAAACTCGTCAGATTATAGCAAGTTTTGTAAGGTTTTTGGCAGAAAAAGATCAGATTTCAAATTTAATTTTTCAGTGCTTTTATATGAAAACTCAGACAATTTCCTTTACAATTTTATACGATTTCGATCATATAAAATTCTTTAGTCAAAACATATTGAAGCCATTATTAATTAACGATTTACTGAATTTCAAGATCGGCATAGTAAACATTTAAAAATATCCTTCAATTTCTTCAGCAACTTTGTATTAAAAGTGTAGAGCAATAAGGTGCTCAAATTTTGTACATCGATCTTAAACCAAATCTCAAGCATCCAACTCATTCTAAGATTTCTTAGCCCAGATGGTATTAAACTGCATGAAACTAAGTTACCTATTGTATTGGGTATACCTGCAAACGACGATTTGCCAATAAGATAGGTAAACTATCACTTATTCCGTCCCATAAAAGCGAGTCCTGAATCCCTATTAGCCATTCACTTTAGTTTTTCATACACATTACAAACGACACTGCGGTCGAGTTGAACATCTCTCTGCTCTTTTATCATTTTTCCAGACCCCCACCGCATCGCATAGTGAACGGGAACAGTGCAAAAGGTAAGTCTCATTAACCTACTACCGACCACCGGCCAATGACGAAAATAGCTCCAAGACTGCAAAGCCAAGCACGGGACAATTAGTCTCTAACCGCAAAAGGCTGCAGAGTGATTCATTTTAGTTTTCAATCCGAGGCCACTCATTAACGAGGATGCAAAATGATGAGCTTGAATTGTTAGAGTCACCACCTGAGTCGCGTCCATTCGCATCCTATGCTTCCGTTCCACATCTTGTGTAGAGTGAAATCATAGGTGTGTTGCGCTCAAAAGATCGATTCGCATTTCACTGATTGCTTCGAAATGCGTAACACGTCCACCTCTAGCGTGGGAGAAACGGAATAATGCATAGGACACTGTTTCTTTCTTTTCTTTCTTCAGGTTCGTCAACCGGGACTATAATCAAGGACTTGTAAATGATAACACCGTTTTTCACTTAAGCCATTTTCTGTGATCTGCAATATCTTATATAGGTAAGTGTATACATTAGGGAAACGAATCGGGAACGTGATATATATTGGTATACACACTTCCGATGTCCATCATGTAAAGCAAAAAATAAAATGCATTCTCCGCTGGTTGGAACTGAATCCTCTGTCGAGTTGATTGTGCGATGACAGCCGCTATCTGCCTACTTTTGGTTGCATTCTAAGATTTTCTGTGCTTCGGTCTACATGTGGTAATGATGTGAAAATTAAAGTATTAGTAAATGTGAAGCATTGTTGTCACCGACCAATGATCTCACCTGAATCATTCGATAGATTACCATCAGTGAATCAACAGGCGTTTTACAGCCGTCCTGAACCCCGAAAGAGCTTTGCATGTTTAGTGACAGTGGAGTCGAGGATCGTTTACCCCAGGACGGAGTAAATGTGAGCTGCACAATAAAGTGAATTAACACTGTGTTAATAGGTTGAAGGCAATGGTAGTTGCTGTTAAAATTTAATTAGTTTTTTTTCTGCAGTTCCTACTGTTTCAGATTAACACATGAAATGCACAGAAAATCGAATCAAATACTCGCACATCCTTCCCGTTCACTCATTAGTATGTAATCTTCATTTGAACTTTATGTTACTGTTACCGTCTTCGCAATATAAACGATCCTTAGAGCGTCAGCACATCCGTTTCCGCGTTTAATTAAACTTAATCGCTAATTAATTTCATTTCCAGCTGACGTTGTTAACCTACCTGCGCTTCACAGACAAAGATCAAAGAGGCGCAGATTAGCAGCACACTGAACAGTTTCACCAGATCCATTTCCACTGTTTCCGGTTGCTTCCGTGGTTGTTACCGGAGGGCTACTGCTGGTTGCAATGCAGTTTCTTGCAGTTACTCAAACACTTTATCGCCAGCCCGTTGATGGTGCTTGATCCTGATTGATTGCGGAGTAGTTAATTTCGAACGCTTTTATATAAATGGTTCAATTCCGTTTCCGTAAATTAGTACGGTTTCATAAGGGCCCACATTCGCGTCTAATTATTTTTCGCTCCGCTAGTCACACGAAGCTAAGTACCGCATAGAGATGCATCCTTTGTTTTCCGTTTGCAGGGGGTAGTAGAAGACACGAGGAAGTATAGGATGACGTACTTCGGAATCCGTACAAAGTGCGACGATCGGATTAATTTTCCGGTTTAGTGGCGGAAGTGATTATTAAGGCAATCCGAATTGGCCGCATCACCACTGTCATACGTCGATGATGGGAAGTGCGATAATTCATGTCTGCAGCAGAAACCGTCACTGCACCGACAAATTTGCGAAATTAATTGTTCACGGTGTAACCACAGTATGATGAAATCAAAGGTACGAACGCGCCTGTGTTGTGGGATGGGAAGCTGCTGTAACGCGGATTCATTTCGAGCAGAGAAGGTGGAAGACGTCTATTTTATCAAATAAATTTTTACAGGAGACGGGGTAGAAGGAATGTGGATGATAGTGCCGAACAGTACAGCTATCGTACAGCACTATAAAAACTAACTGTCACAATGTTTGTTTGTTTTCACAAGAATGGTACAAAATAGCTACAAGGCCATGAGATTCATCCAAGAACAAAAAACATCATTTAAATGTTTCCCACCGAAACCAAAAAACAAAACATATAATTTAAAAAATATATAATTTTTAAAATAGGTATTAGTCTGAATAGGACTACATCTAAGTGTGCAATGCGTGTCATATTAGGGTAATCGCTTCTATATTCATCTATACACCTATATTCATCTCATCGCTCTTATTTGTCTAATTTACCGATAAATTTCACATTTTTCTTAAGTAAACTTTGTCCTTCAAAAAATATACACTGTAGGGGAAAATCAAAAATCTGTTTTTTGACAAATATTTTTATTTTTCATTTTTTTTACTTCGGTAACATATTAGGAAAGTTTTTTTTAGCAAAAATCAAGTCAATAAAAAGTAAGTTTTTTGTTTTTTTTTCTAAAAAAAATCTGAATGGATAAAATTACTCCCTACAACTTCGCCGAAGATCAAACGTTCTGGCTTTAAGTTTTTTATCGATTTGCTGGAAAATTTTAAATTTTTTGATCGAACAGCGATCAATGTTTAGCTAATCTCATGTGGGTGTCATGAAAAATAAATTTTTTAGAAATTACTTTTATTAGATAATTTATTTTTATTTTTTAAACTTTTTGTCTTAAAAAAAATCTCTACAGAGTGTTTTTTTCGGAAGAACTGAATTAGGGGTACTGGGGGTAAGCCCGGCACTGAGGGTAAGACCGTCACCCCTAGGATTTTACTAGAAAACGCTAATTAACTGTGTTTTGGAATATGTGGAGTGTTGGTATTTAATATTTTAGACATTTTAAGACACATCGAAGCCACCGTGAAACGTCAAACGTCAAAATAATAGACAAACATACGCTACTGCAGCTGATGCGTGAACGGATGTAATTTTTCGTAAGTGGAACTTAAGCTTTTATTCATTTGAAAAGACTAAAATAATTTTTCGTTGCTCTACAATGTATTGCCTGTATTGTTAGCAATCACAGGAATTCGATCAGAGGTAAATCGAAGCGATAAATTGGTAGAAATACACTTTAAAAAAAAATGTGTCTGTCGGGGTAACACCGTCTCCCAGTGAGTGTGGTAAGCCCACAGTACTAGAAACCTTCATATCTTGTAGAAAACAATCTGGACAATGATTCTGTGAAAGAAATATAACAATATTCGCCATCAAGTGCTACTAAAGAATCATTTTCCTTAGGGGGCCTGGCTTACCCCCAGTACCCCTATTATTTACAACTCTGCTGAAGACAGCACACCAATCAAACCGTTTGGCTCTAAAAATATTTGTAATCATACCTTTTTTGCCTTTCTCCTAGAAAGGTATAGCAATCACTGGAAAACCCAAAAGTATAAAAGTGGTCCCAATGGCCGAATGTCATATACCACCCCTTTCGACGAACTGAGCATTTTCTGTATGTATGTATGTATGTGTGTATGTGCAACTTTTTTTTCTCACTCACTTTTCTCAGAGATGGCTGGACCGATTTTCATAAAATTAATTGCAAATGAAAGGTCTAGTTGCGCCATAGGTTGCTATTGAATTTCATTGTAATCGGATTTTTGGTTTAGAGGTTATGTATCAAAATGTAAAAATCACGAAACATCAATATCTCAGAAACCACGTTACTGATTTCAATAAAACTGGTTTCAAATGATCGGGCTGTCTTCAAAACCCTTAACTTTTAAATTTCGTTATGATATGGTTCAAAAGTTGTGTAAAGAAAAGTTATCCCGAGGTTGTTTAAACTCACTCGTTTTTCTCAGAGATGGCTGAACCGATTTTCACAAAATTAGTGTCGAATGACAGGTCTAGTTACTCCATAGGTTGCTATTGAATTTCATTGTAATCGGATTGTAACTTAGTCCGTTGTTTATAAAAATGTGAAATCACATATTGAAAGTAAACATGTTGACTTTCTCCTAACGATCACTGGCCAATTAAAAGGTAGAAAAACGATCCAAAAGGGCGAATGTCATATACTACTCGACTCAGTTTGAAGAATCGAGCATATATGCATGTAAAGGTGTATATGTTTGTGTGTGGGTGTGTACGTGTGTATGTGCACCTTTTTTTCGCAGTCACTTTTCTCAGAGATGGTCTGACCGATTCTTTCTCTGTTGGTGTCAAATGAAGGGTCTATTTGACGGTTAGTTTTAGTTTTGGCGCTGCGTCAGAATGTGAAAATCGCTCTTATATTTCAGAAGCTATGAACAGTGAGTAGGTTGAAAGTTATAGAAAGAAATGTAACCCGCAGACTGTTTAAAACTATAGCTACGATCAAAATATTTTGTTTTTGATATTGTACTATTTCAATGTTTGCGGCCTTGCTCAGGGTTGAAGTTAAAATAAAAAGTCATTTCTATCATTTCACTTTTTGCCTTTCTCCTATTGCCTTTCTCCTAGAAAGGTATAGCAATCACTGCAAAAACTAGAGGTATGAAAGTGCTCAAAAGGGCAGAATGTCGTATATCACTCGATTCAGTTCGACGAGCTGAGCATTTTCTGTATGTTTGTGTGTATGTATGTGTGTGTGTGTGTGTGTGTGTGTGTGTGTGTGTGTGTGTGTGTGTGTAATCTCACTCGATTTTCTCAGAGATGGTTGAGCCGATTTCAATGAAATTAATGGCAAATAGTTGCCCTATAAGACCCTATTGAATTTTATTGTAATCTGATTTCTAGTTTAGAGATTATGTATCAAAATGTAAAAGTCACGAAACATCAATATCTCAGAAACTACACAACCGATTTGAACAAATTGGTTTCAAATGATCGGGCTACTTAAAAAAACCCTTAACTTTTGAATTTTATTATGATTGAACTTGTGGTTCAAAAGTTATGGAAAGAAACGTGTTCTGGAGACTATTTAATCTCACTCATGTTTCTCAGAGAAGGCTGGATCGTTTTTTCTAAAATCAGTGTCATATGGAAGGTCATGTTGCCCCATAAGACCCTCTTGATTTTTTTGCAAACGAATTATTACTTTGTCTGTTATGTTTAAAAATGTGAAATCCAGCTATGAAAAGAAACATATTCCGAAGACTACTTGGACTCACTCATTTTTCTCAGAGATGGTTGAACCGATTTCCACAAAATTAGTGTCAAATGATAGGTCTAGCTGCCTCATAACACCCTATTGAATTTTGCTGTAATCTGACTGTAACTTCGTCTGTAATGTATCGAAATGTGAAAATCACGGAACTTCATTACCTTAGAAACTACACAACCGATTTGAACAATATTGTTATCAGATGAACGGGCTAGTAAAGGGTTAACTGATGAATTATGATTGAACACGTGGTTTCAAAGTGTGGCTGCCCTATACGTTCCCTTTTCATTTGATTGTAATCAAACTTAAGCAACCGGTAAACCTTATCCAAAGCGAATCAAGGACTCGGGCAAAACTAGGACGGATTGGGTGGGTAAAGCTGCACTGTGTCGCAACGGCTCAGTTTCTGTGAACCAAAGACTAGATGTTGCAAGAGGTTCCACTTCTGAGCTGCCAAAGAGCCAGAATAGTGCCGTAAATCCTGCAATACCCAAGCAACTCTCGTACAGTGATGTCACTAGTCGAGTCAAAGTAGGAATACTCCCAAAAAATTATCCTCTCGTTGAATTAAGTACAGATCAACAAAACCTCGTCGAAGAGGCTATTTTTGGTGCTGTAGTACTTCAACGTAAGGAGCAATTGAAGTCAAAGTTTGCTAATTGCACTTATAAACCAGGGTTCATGATAATCAACTGTCTCGATAAGCGAACATCTGAGTGGTTGATTAAAACTGTCCCTACCTTAGTTCCTTGGGATGGTGCGGAGCTCGTCGCCGTTGACGAAAGTAACATTCCAAAGAAAGATATTCTTGTCGTTGTTTTTCCAAAAAGCTCCAAATACGACAACAACACCATTAAAGCGCTTATCGAAAGCCAAAATGAAAACTTGAACACCGATGCATGGAGAATCCTGAATCGCTCGGTGATCAACAATCTGCACATTGAGTGGGCACTAACGGTCGACGGTGCGTCGATGAAGACGCTAGTTGATCGTGATATGCACATCAACTATAAATTTGGACAGATATTGTTTAAAAAATCTACCAAATCATCAGGTAAATCCAAAACTGTAGTCTCCAACGAAGGGAGGAATGGCAACTTTGGACAGTTTGGCAAAACCGATCGCACAATCCCAGAGGGCAATGCCAAGGGCATCAATGATGCCTATGGTAAACAGACTTCAGGGTCAAACAACATTGGTCCCATTTCTGTCCAGAGTGGTAACTCGTGCCCTTTGTCTGACTCTGGAAAACCTGTAATCGCTGAAGCTCGATCAAAAAGCCCTGAAGCCAGGGATACGATCCAATCGAGCACACGCACATTTGGAAACCACTCCAATCAGAGGGAGAATCACACGCCCCTGAAAAATGGTAAACCAAACAAAAATGTCCAATAAAATAAAATTTATTCAAGTGAACCTACATCACGCCAAAGGAGCTAGCAGCGTCCTATGTAGCAGGTTCACTCGAGACAACTTGGACGTGGCTCTAATCCAAGAACCCTGGTCCAACAACAATAGAGTTCAAGGAATTTCTACACCAAAATGTAAGCTTCTTTATGATAGTACACATACTGCTCCCAGAGCAGCAATTCTTATACGGGAAAACTTAACATTTATACCCGTTACAGAATTCATCAGTAGAGACGTCGTGGCAATAAAAGTGGAGGTTCCAACGACTCGTGGGATAACGGAGATCATCGTTGCCTCTGCGTATTTCCCAGGAGATAACGCTGAGATTCCTCCAAAAGAAGTTGCTGCGCTTGTTCAACACTGCAAACAAAAAAACAAACAGCTCATAATAGGATGTGATGCGAATGCCCACCACACGGTTTGGGGTAGCAGTAACATCAACGTTAGAGGTGAGTGTTTATTTCAATATTTAATTTCTCACAACATAAACATTTGTAATCAAGGTAATGATCCAACATTTGTTACTAGAATTAGACAAGAGGTTTTTGATCTAACACTTTGTAGCGTCAAACTATCTGGAATGATTGTGTACTGGCACGTGTCAGAAGAACAATCATTGTCGGACCACAAACAAATTATGTTCAACTATGTTTCTGGGGAGCTCGTGTCCGAAAAATTCAGAGATCCTAGAAAAACTAATTGGGATAGCTACTATTCCACACTCTCAAACAAGATTTTGCTCTCAGTGGACATCTCTTCCACTGAGCAACTCGAATCTGTTTCCTTATCTTTTCTAACTAATATAATAGATTCCTTCGAAGAAAGTTGCCCGGTGAAACGGAAAACTTCTAGTAAGAACGTATCTTGGTGGAACAATAAACTTGAAAAGCTAAGAAAATCGTCAAGGAGGCTTTTCAACAAAGCTAAAACTACCGCAAATTGGACAGAATATAAAAGCTGTCTAACAGAATACAATCGAGAGATTCGAAAATCAAAGAGAAGGGACTGGAAGCGTACATGTGAGCAAGTTGAAAACTTGCCAGTTGTAGCTAGACTCCATAAAGCCCTCTCTACAGATCACACAAATGGGCTTGGCCGCTTAAAGAACGAAAACGGTCAGTTTACAACAGACTCTCAGGAAACACTTAGTGTCATGATGGATACACACTTCCCAGGCTCGACTCAATTGACTTCCGAAAATGCACAGGACTTCTATATGGCTCAACCTAGCTCAATTCACGACAAGGTTAAAGCTCAAGAATTAGCCAGTGTAATATTCACGACGTCAAGAGTTGAATGGGCAGTGGATTCCTTAAAGCCCTTCAAATCGCCGGGGCCAGATGGGATTTATCCAGTGTTTTTACAAAAAAGCAAGGATATTATAGTCCCCTGTCTGGTGGAGATGTTCAGGGCTAGCATGACACTAAGCTACATTCCGAGTAAATGGCGAGAAGTCCGCGTCATATTTATTCCTAAGGCTGGAAAACGTGATAGGACGAGTCCCAAAGCATATAGACCAATCAGTCTAACTTCTGTCATTTTGAAAATGATGGAAAAAATCATTGATCTACACATCAAATTATCTTACTTAAAAAGTAGACCATTAAACAAATTTCAGTTTGCCTATCAAACTGGTAAATCAACTGAAACAGCACTCCACACGCTGGTTTCAAAACTAGAGAAGTCTTTTGAGGCTAAAGAAATCTCACTGACAGCCTTTCTTGATATTGAGGGAGCATTTGACAATGCTTCTCACGAATCTATAAAAAATGCTATGAAAAAACGCGGTTTTGACATGTGCATCTTGAATTGGACTATCGCTATGTTATCAAACCGGTTGATAACATCCAATTTAGGAAGATCAACTTTAACGACAAAACCAACAAGGGGTTGCCCACAAGGAGGGGTTTTATCTTCCTTATTGTGGTCTCTTGTTGTCGATGATCTTCTTAACAACTTAACGAACCTAGGATACGAAATCATCGGTTTCGCTGATAACATTACTATTTTAGTTAGGGGTAAATGCGGATCTACTATTTCCAATAGAATGCAATACGCCTTAAACTACACACTTAAATGGTGTAACCTGGAAGGACTAAGCGTCAATCCTTCTAAAACAGTCATTATCCCATTTACAAGAAATAGAAAGTATAATATTGCAACTCTTAAGTTGGGAGACACACAGTTGGTGCTATCCAAGCGAACCAAGTACCTAGGTGTTATGCTTGACCACAAGCTCAACTGGAACGACCATCTAGAGTATGCGATCTCAAAAGCAAACAACGCTCTTTGGGCTTGCAGCAATACATTTGGCAAAAAATGGGGACTCAAGCCGAGGATGATTCACTGGATATACTCGGCAATAGTGAGACCCAGAGTAACTTATGCCTCGCTAGTGTGGTGGCCTAAAACTTCACAATTATCAGCTCAGAAAAAGTTAGATAAACTACAACGTCTGGCATGCTTATCAACAACAGGAGCAATGGCCAGTGCACCATCCAAAGCCTTAGAAGCTCTTTTATATCTTCTACCCTTACATCAGTATGTACAACTTGAAGCCGAAAAAGGTGCTCTTAGGCTAAAACGTGTTAAATTCTTTCAGGAAGGAGATCTACAGGGACATTTACGAATCCTCAAAAATTTCCAACTGAACACCTTAGTAACCATGAATGAAGATCGAATGGACTCTAAGACTAACTTCAGTGTTCCTTTCAAAGTGATTGAATCCAATCGCACCGAATGGGATGAAGGAGGTCCTAAGGTTCGTCCAGGATCAGTCATTTTTTATACAGATGGCTCTAAAATGGGCGAGTCTACAGGCGCTGGGGTCACTGGACCAGGAATCAATATATCAATTCCAATGGGGCAGTGGCCCACAGTTTTTCAAGCGGAAATAAATGCTATTCTAACATGCACAAGTATTTGCTTGGCTAGGAAATATAGGTATGCCAATATCTGCATTTTCTCAGATAGTCAAGCAGCTCTCAATGCTTTAAAAGCATACACATGTCAGTCGAAGTTGGTATGGGATTGTATTCAATCCCTACGACAACTAACTGTAACAAACGCTGTTAATCTATACTGGGTGCCTGGTCACTGTGGTATAGAAGGAAATGAAAAAGCCGATCTCTTAGCGAGAATTGGTTCTTCAACTGCTTTCGTCGGGCCGGAGCCATTCTGTGGGGTATCTTCATCCTGTTTGAAATCTGAGCTAAGACGCTGGGAATCAATGATGATTGATGCCAACTGGAAGGTTTATTCCAAAGCAAGACAATCTAAACTATTCATTACACCATGTAAAAGAATCACACGGAACCTACTCAGTATGAATAAAGCTGATCTGAGTACGTTAACTGGCCTACTTACCGGGCACTGTCCGAGTAAGTATCACCTTAAAAAAAATAGGTAAACTGACAGATGACTTATGTCGTTTCTGTAATTCTGAAGTAGAAACCTCGGAACACTTACTGTGCCAATGCAGCGCATTAATTCAGCAAAGACTGCGTATTCTTGGAAAAGGTATCCTCACGCCTAACGAGATATGGTCTGCTGAAAAAATGAAGGTAAGGAGCTTCATCAAAGAAGTCATACCTTCTTGGGGTGAAATGCAAAGTCTGGGTGCGACTATCACTGATACCCATAGTGATGGAACGAACTGACAGTGCATAAAAATTAACGCGGAGTATACCACAATATATCTAACTAATGGTAGCAGTGGTCATAGGCTCCTACAGGAAAAAAAAAGCAACCGTTATGTATCAAATTGTTAAAACAACGAAAGTCTATTATCTAAAGTATTACATGACTTATTTGAACATAACTAGTGTCATACAAACGAGTCATCTCTCAAACTTACAAATAACAAACTTCATGACAATTTGATATGCTGTTCGAAAGTTTTGGAAAGGAAAGAAATTCAAAGACTATTTAACACTATACCTGCTTTGATCAGTATATATGGCCTCAACATGATTTAAATGCGGTATCGTACTATTTGAACGTTCCCGGTATCGCTCGTGATTAAATTGAAATTGTTTTAAATTAAGAGTCATTCCTTTTATTTCGCTATTTCTTAAGCACTAACATTACGTCAAATTTCATATTTTTTTTACTTCAATTACAACATCAATATTTTAGAACCCAATAAGGGAATAATCCTTTATTGGATTTAAGCATTTATGTAAATCTATTTTTACAAATAATAAGTTTAAATGAGAAAGGCTGAGTCTGACCGCTAGGTGGATTAATTTGGGTTTTAGATAGCATTTTTACATAACACAATCGTAAACCGCGATTAAATAAAAACAACCAAAAGCACAAAATGACATCTTTTGCCCATAGAAACATCTACGCAATGCTTCAGCCAAATCAAAAATGGAAAAAATTAGTACATACTTAGATTTTATTGCCGAGAACTCAACAGCTGATAAATTCATCGAAATGCTCTAGAACTTTTCGGCAGAACTTTCAAGAACTTCGGCAAAAAAATGGAAACGCATACTGGTTCACGGTAGATCGATATATTTGCTGAATGTTCGTCGAAATATATTGCTGACATTTGTCAAAAACTTCGCCGAGCTCGTTCAGCTATTGGGAAGTTTGCCGAGATAAATTAAGTGTGTAGAACCGGAACATTTTTCGTGGCTCAGAAACAAAACTATGGTTGTTTTACTGGCAAAATATGTCCCATGATTCTAGATCATGTACCTTTACAGTGCAATGGCATGACTTAGAAATAGTTAACTTGAACAACGAATTATCAAGAAAAACTGTTTTCCTTATTTTCTCGTAGCATTGGCATTTGTCTCACATCCTCAAGTTCTTACAATGTGCAGTAAAATGAAAATGCGAATAGTTCTCAACCTTTTGTCAGACCCAGGAATCTTGCAAGATGCATTTCGATTTTGAATTCAGTTGAAATTTATTCAATTGCAACCAAATAGCTTAAATCTTTTTGAAGTAACTTTCTTTTTTTTAATCTTTAAAAAGCGTCCAAAACCCGGTAGTTACCATCATAAATTTCAAAATAGCGTTTTGCGTTGATTTCCAGTTCCTGGGCATCATTTCGATTCCGGCAATACCCATATTAGACAGTATTCGGCCATTGAGACTGGTAGTCTCAAGGTTACGCGGCCCGCTTTGTCAAGCAGATCAACCATTTAACCTTCCTTTAAGCTGAATTCTATAATACATCCTTGGTGTGACTTCCCTTAACAAAACAAAAAGTCCCACTTATAAATAAAACTGGCCAGAAGGGCGCACAGCGAAACTTCTCTAGAGAATTTGTAAGTGGCGATATTTGACAAAAATGAACATGACAAAACTAAGCCCCTCTTATAATAAAAGTGGCCAGAAACTTCTCCAGGAAATTATAACTAGCGATATTTGACAATAGGAACGAAGCCCGGTATAGTAGCGCAGTAGCGTGTAAAAGGATGGATAGAGAATAATTACACATAAGCACGGATAAATAATCAGCTTGCCACTTCTTAATAGAGGTATTGCTCATGATAGAAGTGCGGGATACAGCGGACACCCGGACTTATCTCACAATAGTTCAACGATTCTTGTCGCAGTGAAAAAATGCAGGAAGTTTTTTTAGACTGTTTTCCAGAAACCCAAAGTCGCCATCTCGGAATTCAAAATGATACCTAGGGTCAATCTTCGTCCTCTAGATATCGTCCCGGTTTCAAGGTCGCAAGGTTACAGAGTCCGGTTTGGTAAGCAGGTGGTCGTGGGTTCGAATCTTAGTAGAATCAGGCCATTTGGTTGTCGAAGGACTTTAGCATGGGTTATAAACCCCCCAAGTAACACACAAAACATGTTAGAAAATAAGTAACAACGAAAGTAGTCATATAAGTGTACTACAAGCGCAATCGAAAACTTGTGTTATTGTATTGTGTTTGACGTTGTTTTTCATCAGTAATACAACCGCTTTTCGAAAAGAGTGCCTACTTTGTGCGTCGCGCTAACTAGCGGTTCGTTATTAACATGCGAAAATGGAATGCATGGCGGTGTGAGCGAAGAGAACAATAATATCTGGCGAGAGAGCGAAGAGATTAGTGTTGCGCTGTGCTTGTCGGCGTTTGTTTCGCTGGCATAGGCATAACCAAAATAAAACAGATGAGTATGAGTTTTTGTATCAAACATTTTAAGAATGCATAGGCTCTGTGTGTAGTGGTTTTTACCGGGTTTAGGACTTTGCCAGAAGTGTAAATGTGTCATCAGTTGGGTGCACAAAGTGTGGTAGCTTTTCGGTTGCGGGTGGAGTTTTTTTTTATATTTACAAACCAGATTGTACGGTGCACTCTCACAGGTCAAAATTGGCAGTTTTACAATATAGTTTAAAAATTTATCATTCGAGCATGACAATGCGGCATGCGATTGATGCATCGTCTACAATTGTGAGTCCTGGCAGGGCGGTGACATTTTATTCAGTTCTTGTTCTTGTTTTATGATTTTCCTAGCTTTTGGACATCATCGGCCCGGGTGAGTTTTGTTTATCTAGGGGTTTCCGGAGTGCAGTGGGTACGCTATTGTTTACTTCGGGGAGGTCAGCTCAGTTTCGCGCACGTTATTTTGACAGCGCTCAGTGTAACTATCTTAATACAGCGTTTTCGGAGCTCAATGACCATTACATCGTATAATGCTCGGGTGTGCCTTGTGGGTTTTTTTTTACTCGCTCTAACGGTTCTTTGAGCTGGTACCAGTAGTTTGCGTTCGGCGTGCGGTGCGTTTTACGAAATTCATTCGTTTCGAGGTAAATTTTAATAGTTCACGGGATGAAACGCGAAGTTTGGTGTGATACAGACTGTTAACGATTGGTTGCCGATGATACCTAGAAACTTCGATTCTCCTATATGCCGATAGAGCGATCGTGATGCGGTTCTATTTATATCGTCTTCTGATGGCCGGTTGCGCAGAGACCGAGAAATATCCATATCGGGCGCGAATTTGTGTAGAAAAGATCGCACCATCAACCTCGATGGATCCAGATCAATTCCTTTCCACTAACACTAATTCCTTCCTTTGATACTTGTGGATGATGCAGAGGATTCCTCGGTCTCTAGTAGCAACAAGTATTAAACTAACACTCCCGATATCCCTTCCTCTATTGATCTGCATTGGGCGTGGCCAGCTACGTTATTGACCAGTGAAAAGAAAAATCACCAGGAATTGTACACTGAAAATGGCTTGCTACTCCTAGGCACCATTTTGACGGTTCTTTGTGCAATTTCAGCTGGTTCTGGTCAGTCGCGGGCAACACACGGGCGATCAAATATGCTATGCTATGCTATGCTAGTAATACAACCGCTTTTCGAAAACAAGCTCGTTTTTTCTGGTTTTGGAGATGTTTTTAATAACATGAGTTCAAGAATGACAATCACTATCACTTGGTCTTTTCGTAAGACATTAAACCATCTAATAACAACACTACGTATCTGTAAAATGCTTTTTCTTAGTACAATAGTCGTAGCATGCAACACCCAAATTAAAATTACTTGATCAAATTAATTTAATTATATGAACGATTTCTATATTTATTCGAAGCGAGTCAAAACGCGCCATCAAAAGATAAACAAAACGCTTGCAGTGTAACCAATATCACTTCAGTTTTTTGTTATTGTATATCTAACAACGTTTTCTAGTTTTGTTAGATTTTATATCCAGATAACGTTGAAATTAGGCGAAAACAGTTTCAATATTCAAGCGAAAGAAACAACTCTTTTTGAAAGTTTGAATATTATTTTTTTGTCATCACTCTATAATCAATTAAAACTGCCACTGATAAAAGCAATTGTCGATCTAGTTGCACTGCGCAGACACCACACATTTGCGCATGCGCTGGTTAACAGTTGTCATAGCAACAGATTTGCGCATTGCCGTATTAGTACTCGAGATGTATTTTGCCACTTAATTATATCAAGTTGGCTTGCTTTCATGCAGTTATTGGTACTTGTTCTACTAGCCTTCATGTTTTGCGCTTTTCTGGTGATATTGATGTCATGGAATAGGTAACGTCAACTATTCTATACCAACGTGTGTTAGAGGGGCCAGCTCAGGCTCCCCACCACGTACCCTTCCTTCAATCTGAATTCTACAGTACCCCGTGTTGACTCTCCTTCAAAAAAGTCCCTATTATAATAAAATTGGTGTGAGTAACGTATGAAAGTTTTCTACAGGGAATTGTAATTGGGCGATATTGTTAGGATGGACAAAGGCTCGGTATAGTAGAGCAGTGAGCTTGAAACGGAAAGGTAAAATTTACACAAAAGCACGGATATGAAAGATAAGCGTATCACTTATTTCAATAGTGATACTGCCAATAATATGAAGTGCGGAGTACAAAAAACACCTGGGCAATATCACAATAGATCTAAGCTCTGGTCGCAGTGACGAGTCCACACAGAAAAAAATCCCGGTTTCAAAACTACTTATAATGGCTGGTTTCGTACCTAGCTACTTACCATAACTAATTGAATGGTATTCCCACTCTGAAAATACCAAGACTGAACAGTATTTAGTGATTCAATAGTCGTATACACTTTAGAAGCTGAGGGAATAATATTGATGAGATCAACTGGGTTACGGTATTTCATATTCATAGGTATATAAGGTTGAGCATTATTTTGCAAAATATTTGGCTTTAAATTTGAAAAACACCCAGAGAAATGTCTTTTAGAAGAGTAAACACAATCAGATGTTTTATAGAGTGTTTCATTATGTCTAAGCTTGCTTTCAAATAAATGGTATAAACACAATTTACCTGTTATGTGCTCAACGAAAAAAAACACCCTTATATGCCCATCGGGGTACCCGAGTTCCCACAAATTGAAATTCTTGTAACTTTGACAATTTTCATCCAATTTCAATAGTTCTGGCACTAAAAATTCCATTCCCGGAAATCCGGTTTTTCGGGGATATGTTCCGAAGCTGAAGAATTTTATGAACTTTTGACATTATTGTTGATACATTTACAACAAATACTTCCTAGGAGGAGGAGGAAACTGGTAACAAGGCCGATTATTTGTGCGCGTAATTTCTTCATTACAAGTGTGTTTTGCGAGAAAATAAATGGTGAAATCAACTGTAATTACTGGTGTTGGTGTTCCAAACAACAGAACTATCGAAATATGCAGGATTTGGAGGATTTCGTGCGAAATAAGTGATATTATTTATTTTGATTTTTTCTGTTTGAGTTGATTGCGTTGACATACTATATGCTTAATTGCAATTGTTTGTTGACATGTAGGCGGCTTTGTATTTTTTATGCTTTGATTATCGACGTGTAGAGGTAGATTCATACAGATCAGTTTCATATGTATTTTTGGTTGAGGGTAGAGGAAAAATAAACTAATTATTTACTAAAATGTTTGTAAATATACAGAGAGATATCTCGTACATACGAATGCGTCATTTAGCATATATTTTTAGAGTTTCGGGTTTATGTTTCGGAGAACATTGGACTTTGTTCGCGTAGGTCTTATTTGACAATGTTCAACTAAGGGGTGAAACCCTTAGGCAAGCTGACTGAAGATTGATTTGCTAATAATGAAAGTTACGTCAAACTGGTGGATAATAATAAGCGTATAACTAAATTATTAGGAGTCTAAACTCTACGTATTCATTCACACATAACCACAAAACATAAAACACTAAAATTGCTCTATAATAATCTAAAATTCAACTGATAAAAAATTAAACCAAAAAGGTGGTAAATCACAATAGCCTCAGCTCTTCGTAGCTCTCAAAATTCATACCTATAATATAATTAACCCTTTAGTGCCCAATGCCGCCATTTGGCGGGCTTCAGTCGAAGTTCCGAAAAGCTTCAATAAATACTTAAAAAGTGTTTATAATGGTTTATAGTGATTTTATCGAAGTCCGTTTAAAAATTAATTTGGGCACTAGAGGGTTAATTATCGACGCCCAACATCTAACAGATGTATCCCAGGGTCTCCCTTTCCGACTAAAATTTCCCATATCACGTAACATTTATGAGGGCACGTAGAGTTCTCTGCGGTTCTCTTAAGTAAATGTTGGACTAACATTCCTTTTCCGTTCCCCAACAGTTGCAAGGACGTGGTCAATTTTGGCTGTTTTCTGAAGTAACCAGTTTGAAATTCAAAATGGCTGGGCATTATCCTGATATCGGAAAACCTAATTGGTTCCCTTCCAGAAACTGGAAATCGCCATTTTTGAACTAAAAGTGGCCCCTGTGGTCGTATTCAGGTCTTTGGTATCGTCCCGATTCCGAAACTACTCATATGTAGTGGTTTTTAGTCAATTTAATCTGTTTTCTGGAAACTGGAAGTTACCATCTTAAATTTCAAAATAGTTTCTGGACCTCATCTCGTTTCCGGAAATACCCATATTCGATGGTATTTGTCCATATTGGTTCTCTTCCAGAATCCGGAAATTCCCATTTTGGAATCGTAAATGACCTCTGTAGTCATTTTTAGGTCTCAGACATCGTCCCGATCCCGAAACTACCCACATGAGGTGGTTTTTGGTCAATTTTTTCTGTTTTCCGGAAACCGGAAGTCACCATCTTCAATTTCAAAGTGGCGTCAAATTTTATTTCAATTCTATTTTCTCTAAGCTCTTCTATTACAACGCATTTATTCAAAATCTGGTTCTAGTCAATCTTTGGCCTTGGATCGAAGCTTCGGCCCAGGCTGATTAGCGATGATTTTGGCTACTTCTTTCCAGTCTTTTGCGAATTTTTGGATGGCATGTGCTGGCTTCACATATTTTTTTCAAATATGACTGGGTATGAGCCCAAAAAGTCTCGAATGGCCTTGCCTGAGAACAGTTTGGTGGACTCATCTCATTTGGCACGAAATTAACTTGGTCATGTTTACGGATCATGGGCAGCAGACGCCGCTTGAAACACTCTAGGACAGCGTTGCCAATCCTCCAGTTTTCCCAGGATATCTCAAGTTTTTTATTTTGAATTCTTCCATTTTTTTTTGTTTGGCATCGTTGCCCTCGCACATTTCTTTCTGGTGTAAGCACACAAGATTTTCCGGTCCAAAGTTCCGTCTACAGAAACTAGTTTACGTCCAGATTTCGGCTTGTTCTGAAAGCTACAACCTTCACCATACTTTCGAAGTGCGTTTCGAACTGCTTTTATGCTAACACCTTTCATTTTCGTGAATTGACTCCAGGGGAGTGCTGCCGTCAAAATTCTCGAAGGTTTTTTACTTAAGTTTCTGATAGTAATAAGCTATGCTCGTCCTTTATTAAATAACATACATTTCCGGAGTGATTTGCGATAAGGGCGCAACTGGCAAAAGATAAACATTGGGGAATATCAGTTTGAAAATTTGCAAGTACATTTTCAAATCGTAATTTCAAAGGAAGTGACTAACATTAACATCAATACCAAAAATCGACGTAAAATTAACCTGGCTTATAGTTTCCTAACAATACTACATAAAATTTGTGCATTTATGGCTTAAGTCTGCGCTTTTCTTCTAACCTTTTTCTAATGAGCCTTAAAGCATTCTGACAACGAGATTCGCCCACCTCTATTTCGCCTTGTTTTTATTTTCTCTTCAGTTGCGCCTCTTTAAATGCGCCTTTATTTTGAACATAAAAGTTGATTCGCCCTTTACTGTCGCCTGTTTACGAAATATTTCGCAAGTAAGCCCGTTGCTTCAAAACAATGTAAAGGGCCTAGTTCCAAAGTATCTTTTGTTTTGGGTAAACTGCTTTATCGCCCTTCACTAAAAGCTTGATTTAAATAATTTTATCGATTTATACAAAAGAAAGGATTCTTGCAATGAATTTCGTAAGTCTTTTTGAAACCAATAGTGTAATAAAACCATTTGTTTACATTTTGTTAGTTGCGCCCTAAACGCGAATCACTCCGGATTTGCTACATTGCTTCTGTACCCCAAACCCACCAACCCTGGAGGTCTAAAACAAATATTTAGAATTTCCAACAAATTTTGCCCAATAGGCCACTCGATTTCTCTTTTGTTATTTGTTAATATTTATAAAACCTTCAATTAAATAGCCTACGGGATTGTGAGATCCTTTTATAACCTGATTATCGGTATTATGAATATAATAATATTATGAATAATATAATATTATGAATATCGGTTACGCCATCTCTGAGATAACGATGAAAAAGGCAGAGAAATGGTGAATGTACAAACATGTAGAAAATGGTCAGACCTGTGTGTATGGATGTGACTAACTGATTGTATTAAATACGGAGGGTTAAATTATTCGAATATGCTAAAAATAAATTAGAAATGTTTTTGTGAAAGCAATCACACGGCCTCATAATTTAGAATAAGCACCTAATATTCTATGACTTCATCATGATATATCTATGATTGTAAATAATCAAAATAAAAAAAAATCTATGCAGGTTTATAATACATATTTCTGAATTTTTCATACAATTCAAAACGGTTTTTGATCTTTTGAAATTCGTTTATTTCAAATTTTAAGCTTCAATTTTCTAATTCACGTTAAAAGTATGTGATAATTCTCTTTTCACTCACGAGAAAATTCACATCTGATAGCGGGGGCCTAGTGTGGTTGGTAACGCCTCCGCCAACCACGCTCGACGCCTGGGTTCGAATCCCCCCGCCGACATAGGTGTCGATGGTTGTGAGGTGGCGTGATCCACTCACAACCAACCCAACTGGTCTAGATGCATTCCTAGCCGACACCGGGAGATTTTCTGAGGCGAAAAATCTCTGGGATCACGCCTTCCATCGCATGAGGAAGTAAAGCCGTTGGCGCCGGTCCGTTAATAAACGGGTCGTGAGTTAGGGTCCTGGGTGTGGAGTCGCCTCCCTGGGCGTCGGTGATTGGCCACAACAGTGGCGGAACTAGACCGACGGAAAATAAGCGAGAATAAAAAAAAATCACATCTATCCACATCTTAAATATTTTACCAAAAGTAACCATATTATGTCATTTTCTCCAAGCAAAATGTTAAAATCTGAAAACCTATAATAATAGCCATTCCTTCTTATTACTTATACATCCGTACCGTATATGTACGATATGATCACAATGTTACTGGTCAATAAATGAATTTTGCCCGCAACAAGTGAACACTTTAAACGACTGCAAAATTCATCCGATTCCCGATTCATGTCACTGGGAATGATTTTCCCAGAGAGAGAGAATGAGAGACATCCGGATACTCTCCAAAATATCATCTTCGCAGGAAATAAAAACTTCGCTTTTCACCTTCTGCATGGGCAACCAGTCGTCAGTTGTAGGCACGGTGGAAAGCTCGTTGCACGTATTTATTAGACCCACCAACCGGGGAGGGACGAGTTGGGCTGATTTAATTTTTCAAGTTCAATGTTTGAACTTGCGTTTTATGTTGTCCCCCCTCATCGCAATATGTATGACCTTCCCCTTCTACCGGTTACTTTGAATTGGTTTTGTTGGGGAAATTGGCGTGGGGACAGTCCCTGTTTCGCAGTTCCACCATTCCGAGGAGCTTAACTGGCAAGGAGACAACAGAACACGAGAATGGATTGAAATGTTTTAAAGTTTGTAAGGCAATTTGTATCGAACTGTTCCTACATAATTGATCCAAGCCTTCCGGTGCTTCTGCGAATGCTGTCCGAAGGTTGGTGCTATCACTTTTCATACCGGACTTCTTTCTGGTAATTTGGCTTGATTGTGTCCGCTGTTGTTGCGTCCGTTGAATTGCCGGCGGATTTGCCGGGGCTGCTAAATTGTGGTGCTCGATAAAATGAGTGGTGATTTGTTTACCTAAGTTTGAATAAGCCTGATGGCGACAGCGCTATGAGCGTTCGTTCGTCATGAGCCGGACGGAATTAATATCAACATTCTTCTACTAGTTTTCGGCAGCTAAAGTTAGACACGGTCAAAACTGGGCGGACCATTTTTTTGGTAGCTACATTCGTTCCGAGCGCGCACAGGAAACGGATAATGTTATAGCTCTGACGCATTAAAACGAGTGGTTTTCATCGAAAATCTCGAAATCGGATTATGGTTTTTTAATGATATACACTTACGTACAATTTAAGACTTCTCATAATCATAACTGTAAACCAACAACGGGTTCAGCCTCTAACTTCTACGTGCCCTCAGCTTAAATTATTTATAAGCTAATATAAGTTTATTATTATCAAACGGCGTGCGTAAAAATAGTTTTTAATACCTTTTAGATCTATTTCGGTTCTTTTCGAGAAAGTAGGTTATGTACATATCATGATCGGTTTTTCTGACATCAACGTGATGTGATGGAAGTCGTGTTGTGGGTTGCGGTAAACATAGTTGAGTGACGGTAATTTTGTTATTTGTTTTTCGATTGGCGGGCTTCAGCCTACTAAGGAAACCTTCTAAGTAACTATTATACTGGGACACCGAAAATAACAGGCAACGGGATTTTTAAAGAGAATTGACAAAGTAGGTATTTGTTTATTCATAAATGTAGTACCTGACAAAAAGTCTTGGAGAAATTCAAGTGAATTATTAAAAGAAACTAGACTTAGCAATCTTAGCAATATGACTAGGCTCACCGAACTCAAAAAGATGTTCGACGCTTGTGGATAAACACAAAAAGCAGAAGGTTCATAATAGCCAAAGTTCGTATGATGGAATTCATAAGCAGAACAATTCCACAAAAAGCGGGCAACCGATTTAATCGACCATTTTTATTTTTGCTGAAACTTTGCATAGATGTTTTTATGGGCAAAAGATGCTATTTTGTGCTATTGATTTAAATATTTGGAACACGACTCATTTTTGGAAAGCTATTTGAAAATGCTATTTTGGGAAGGTATTGATGATTACAAATATTGTTTAGAGCCAAAACAATTTGTTTGGTCGATATGACGCCTTTGGCAAAGTTGAAGATAATAGTTTTGTCTTTCCAAAAAGAATTTACACCTTATTATTATTATTATTATTATTTTTTTTTTTTAAGTTTAAAGAAAAATCAATTATCATAAAGAGCTCATTTTTCGAAAATCAATTATTTTGACGTAGGACTACGTCTTTGTTTGCTATACTAGATTACACTTTGTGAAATTGAAAATGAAACTGGCAAATGTCGCGTCAGATTTCAAACGATTATAGCAAGCGAACGACTTAATGCATCTTAGTCATTTATATGTCGGTGGATAGATAAAATGTGTAACAATTTTTTGATATAATGTTCAACATTGTTGCTTCACTGCTTAGTGGTGGAAAAAGGTGAAAAGTTCCAAGGTCAAGCTTTCCCATACATTTCCCTCGTTATTGGCTTGCTTCCCGAGCACAGATAACAATAACATGGACGAAATAAATTCCACTGCCTACATATTTTGACTCAACAAAGTGTTTTGGTTTGTTTGTTTTTCTCTAAGCTGTGTGGCCACGCCCTAATGGCAAAGATCTACTCTGAACTCGATACAAAGGCTGCGTGTAGAAAATTCAGCTTCAGTTTAGTTTGTTGCACAATAGCGATTGCAGTGCAGCTGTTAGAGGTACGCGACATTGAAAAACGAGAGCTGCACTGCCGGTACCCGGATAACTGTCCTATAATGAAAAACAACATGTTGAGAAAACGGCGATTTAATTTTATCCGTGATTTTCAGATTTCCAGCAATTACATCCAGAACCATTGACCTTAACAGTTTCATGGCAGCACAAGTTTATCGTTGAGAACAAAAAACCATGGATGGAATTGGTTTTACGTTATATAACTTGAAAAAAAGACAAAATGGGACAAAATATGCGGGTACATTTCAAAAGTACTCGCATATTTTGTCCCATCACATATAAACTCAACCAGCAACCGGCAGTATCATTGGCAACGTAGATTGTGCTACAGAAAAACAACATTAGTCTAATTAATTAAATGACATACTTCTATATGCCCAAAATAATCCGATATACACTAATCTGGAGCAAAATCATATGTTTGCAGTTTGTACCACTATGCAGTGGGACTGTAATGCGGGTACTTTCAATATGGGACAAAAACAACTTGGTATTTTTTCCATGTTTTTCCATACAAAAGTATCAATTTTAATTTTTTTCCCGAAAATATGATAAAAATTAAGTCGATTCCCGATGATAACTCAAAAGTGACCAAAATCAGTATGAGACAGTTATGTGGATACCGGCAGTGCATACGAGTCAACTTCCAGGCAGTGCGGAGCATGTTACCTTTATTTTGCATACGGCAGAAACAGTTACCATCGTACATTGCAGGATATTTTGCTGGCACAGCTACTGGAGAGCACAGCGGGGAGCAAATATTATGCGCGGCCAACAAAATATTTAATACTACCGGTGGTGGTGCGATCATCAGCGTTCTATAGCACACATTTCTAGCTGAAGATTATGGAATCGATTCTTTTTAGAACTAAAAATGTTTGAAGATAAGAGTTATGAGAATTTTCACAACTACTCCTAGTGTGAAATGTTCATCTAATTCTCTATAATCATTTTTACAATAACGACCAGGGCGCACCCAAGATAAACGGTAGTGTTGCCTATGAATAGTTTATCACAGCAAGATATAATCCTCATTTCAAGAATTTTCACTGCTAAATTGAGTGATTTTCCGGTTTAATTGTTTGTTTGTGCCCACTTGAACACCGTTATCAGTCAAATATAAGTAACGAAAATCAGTGCGTCTTGAACTGTCCTACAGATCAGACGTTTTTTCGGTTGCTGGTGGACTGGTCTTTGACTGCCTATAGCTTCAAAGTTTGTGTTTTGTCAGTGTGTCTTTTAAAGACTACCTGAAAGTTATTTCCCATCAGTCTATCTCAAGACTACCTACTTTTGAATTTAACATTTGTTTTAACTTTTTTCGTATCACCTGAAATGGCTGGACGGAAAAAGAAACCTCGCATCGCTGCGGGGAGGAAAAGAGAAGCATCTCTTTCTGACACTTCGAGTGTCTGTAGTGACAATCCTTTTGATATTTTGCCTGAGCAAGAAGCTGGTGAAATGGAAGTTATTAATAATGAAACGATAATATAAAATAATATAAATATAAAACGAAATATAAAAAAGGAGAAAGTTCCACCTATTGTGGTAACTATTTCTTCTGAATTTAATATATTCAAAAAGGAACTTTCAACGTTTGTTTCTGACGTTAAAGTTACCTATCAAATTGGCCGTAGAGGTGAATTACGCTTATTAGCCGACTCAGTAAAGGGTCGTGATCGTCTTGTTCAGTATTTAACTGACAAGATGTACAAGTTTTTTACATATGACACCAAGAACGCCAAGCCGTTCAAGGTTGTCTTGAAAGGTCTCACCAACGATCAAACCGTTGATGAGATCAAACTTACTTTAACAGAATTACTTGGCATAGCCCCTACCCAAGTTATTCTAATGAAACAAAAATCACGAGGCGAAAACAGTCAGAGAACTGGAATTTCCCTTGTTAATTATTTAATTCATTTTAACAGCAATGAGGTTAACAACTTAAATTTTTTTGAAAAAGCACATGCTTTGTATAATGTGCGTGTAAAGTGGGAAATTTATAGGAAGTATGGTGTAGGTGAAAAGCATATCACCCAATGCCGTACTTGCCAACGTTATGGCCATGGTTCCAAATTCTGTAACATGGACCAAAAATGTCTTAATTGTGGAGACTCTTCTCACAAAAAGGACACATGTCCTGTGAAAGAGAGTAAAAATTTTCGCTGTGCGAATTGTAACGGCAACCATATGTCGAATTTTTATCAATGCCCAGTCCGTTTAGCAATTGTTAAGGCAAGGCAAGGTAAACAAAATTCAATTTCTCAATTAAAACCAACTTCAAAACAAAATTCTCCAAGCGTACCAGTGACGCATAGTTTGCCTACTCCTTTGCATACCCGTTTAACTTATGCACAGGTTACAGGTAGTTCGAACATTATACCGCCTAGTGTTGGTAGTTCGAAAATGACCGTTAATATGGGTAAGCAAAACACGCTAGAAAATAATTGTACACCTATTACTCCAGCTAATATTGCTGCCGAAAATATTTTTTCTAATGTCAACTGCCTGGGGCCTATTACGGCAGGTAAACTTTCTTTTTTGCAACAGGCAATGTTCGATCTTATGAACGCCATGTTGCAGGCAAAATCAATGTTTGAAGCCATTCAAATAGGCACAAATTTTACTATTAAAATTGTTTCTAATTTAAAATTTAGCAATGATTTTAAATAAAACAATTAAAATATTAAATTGGAATGCTCGCTCATTGAAGGCCAATGAGAATGAGCTTTTTAATTTTTTAACAGTAAATAATGTGCATATTGCAATTATTACTGAAACATTTTTGAAACCTAACATAAAATTAAAATATGATCCCAATTACGTGGTTCATAGATATGATAGAATTCAAGGTTCCGGCGGTGGAGTTGCAATTGTTATTCATCGCCGAATCAAACATCGTGCTCTTCCCCATCTTGAGACGAAAGTTATTGAAACTTTGGGAATTGAAGTTCAAACTGAACTTGGGATTTTATTTATTGCCGCAGCATATTTACCATTTCAATGCACACGCGAGCACAAAAATGATTTTAAAGGTGATTTACAAAAACTCACCAGAAATCGTTCGAAATTTTTTATAATCGGCGATTTTAACGCTAAACATCGTTCATGGAATAATTCTCAAAGTAATTCCAATGGCGAAATTTTATTCAATGATTGTTCTTCAGGATACTATTCTATTTTGTCTCCGAATAGTCCTACATGCTTTTCTTCTGTAAGAAACCCTTCAACTATTGATTTGGTGCTAACAGATCAAAGTCATGTATGTAGTGATTTGATCACACATGCTGACTTTGATTCTGACCATCTTCCAATAACTTTTTCTTTATCACATGAATCAGTTTTAAACCCTATGAGCTCTGTTTTTAATTATAACAAGGCTAATAGAGAAAGATACAAAACTCATATTGAGAGAAATTTCAATAATGAGCTTGATTTGCAAAACGAAGTGAATATTGATTCCGCTTTGGAAGCATTAAAATGTGCAATTGTTGATGCCAGGAATTATTCTGTTCCAAAGGCTCAAGTGAAATTTGATTCATCAATAATTTACGAAAATCTTCAACTTCTAATTCGTTTGAAAAATGTCCGCAGACGTCAATATCAACGTTCTCGTGACCCTGTTTTTAAAACTATTTATAAAGATTTACAGAAAGAGATTAAACATAGATTTACTCTTCTGAGAAATCAAAATTTTGAGACTAAAGTTGAAAAATTGAAACCATATTCAAAACCATTTTGGAAGCTGTCGAAGATTCTTAAGAAACCTTCAAAGCCTATTCCAGTTTTAAAAGATGGTGAACGTTTTCTTGTATCCAATGAACAAAAGGCTCAAAGACTTGCTCAGCAGTTTGAGAGTGTTCATAACTCAAATTTGAATTTTGTGAGTCCAATTGAAAATGAAGTCACACGTCAATTTGATTTAATTTCTTCCCAGAATTTTTTACCTGCAGAAATAATTGAAACTAACTTGAATGAGATTAAATCAATTATTAAAAATTTCAAAAATATGAAAGCACCTGGTGACGATGGAATCTTCAATATACTAATCAAACATCTCCCTGAGAGCACAATGGAATTTTTAGTGAAAATTTTCAATTGCTGCTTCAAAATTGCATATTTTCCCAAATTATGGAAAAATGCAAAAATTACTCCAATTTTAAAACCGGATAAGAACCCAGCAGAAGTTTCAAGTTATCGACCAATCAGTTTGCTTTCTTCAATAAGTAAACTGTTTGAGAGAATTATTCTTAACAGAATGATGTCACACATCAACGAAAATTCAATTTTTGCAAATGAACAGTTTGGATTTCGCCATGGGCATTCCACAACTCATCAATTGCTCAGAGTTACTAATATGATACGAGCTAACAAATCTGAAGGATATTCCACTGGAGCTGCTCTTTTAGACATAGAAAAAGCATTCGACAGTGTTTGGCATAAAGGTTTGATTGCGAAATTGCAAACTTTTAATTTTCCAATTTTCCTAATCAAAATTTTAAAAAATTATCTTACTGATCGAACTTTGCAGGTTGTCTATCAGAATTCAAAATCTGATAGATTTCCTGTTAGAGCAGGTGTACCTCAAGGTTCAGTCTTGGGTCCAGTCCTGTATAACATATTCACTTCAGATCTTCCTGATTTGCCTCCAGGATGCACAAAGTCATTGTTCTGCGATGACACAAGCATTTCCGTAAAAGGAAAAAGTCTTCGTGTCATATGCAGTCGATTGCAGAAAAGTTTAGATATTTTTTCTTCCTACTTGCAAAAGTGGAAAATCTCTCCCAATGCTTCTAAAACTCAAATGATAATTTTTCCGCATACGCCTAGGGCTTCTTTTCTCAAGCCAAACAATAATCACGTTGTCAAGATGAATGGGGTTATTTTAAGTTGGTCCGATAAGGTTAAGTACTTGGGACTAATTTATGATAAAAAACTTATTTTCAAAGAGCACATTGAGAGTATACAAGCCAAGTGCATCAAATATACGAGATGTTTATATCCTCTCATTAACAGGAATTCTAAACTTTGTTTAATGAACAAACTTTTGATTTACAAACAAATTTTTAGACCAGCAATGCTTCATGCTGTACCGATCTGGTCAAGTTGCTGTTCAACAAGGAAGAAAACGCTCCAAAGGATTCAGAATAAAATTCTGAAAATGATTTTGAAGCGCCCTCCTTGGTTTGGTACACTCGAATTACATAGACTTACTGGTGTTGAACCATTAGAAGCTATGTCAAATAAAATTATTAACAATTTTCGACAAAAATCGTTGCAATCCTCAATTGCTACGATAAGCTCTCTTTATAGCCAATAAGTTAGCAATTAAGTTAGTTGTAAGTTTACTTCCCCTTTCCTGACAAGTAGGTTTAAATCCCTACGAATGATAAGTCCTAATTGCGAAAGCAAACAAATCCTAACAATTAAAATTACAAATTTCTAACAGTGTTGAGAAGTCACCATTTGTGGTTGGACACACATACTCATTATTTACTAATATTTATCATAAATACTTAAGCTACTAACAAATCCCCCCTTAAAAAAAAAAAAAAGTAACGAAAATTAGTTAACCTAAGAACCAGAGTGATTTTCGCAGAAACTTTCTTTTGATGCTTATGAAAATCACTCAGTAGTATCGAAGGTGTTTTGGTTTGTTCCTCTTTCTCCAAGCTGTGTGGCCACGCCCTAATGGCAAAAATCTATGCTGAACTCGATACAAAAGACTGCGTGTAGAAAATTCAGCTTCAGTCTAGTTTGTCACACAACAGCGAGTGGAGTATAGCTGTTAGAGGTACGCGACATTGAGAAACGAGAGCTGCATACGAGCAACTTCCAGGCACCGCGGAGCATGTTACCTTTATTTTGCATACGGCAGCAACAGTTACCATCGTACGCTGCAGGATATTTTGCTGGCACAGCTACTGGAGGGCACAGCGGGGAGCAAATTTTATGCGCGGCCAACAAAATATTCAATACTACCGATGGTGGTGCGATCATCAGCGTTCTGTAGAACGAATTTCATACTGAAGATTATGGAATTGGTACTTTTCAGAACTACAGATGCTTGAAGATAAGAGTTATGAGAATTTTCACAACTACTACTAGGGTAAAATTTTCATGTATTCATGCATCGTTAGTTTTAAAAATAACGACCATCAAATATAAACGGTAGTGTTGCCTGTGAACAGTTTATCGCAGCATATAATATATACATTTAGTCCTACGTCATCGTTTCATACAACCCCTGGGGCTGTATACCTTGTAGTATTTTATAAAAACTGCAAAAATTACATAAACAATGAAACCCGGTCATGGAGAAAAAAAGTTAATGAAATCCGGTCATGGAGAAAAAAAGTTAAAGTTAGGAATTGCTTCTCAAAAATGAGTCGTGTTTCAAAAAATTTAACCAAAAGCACAAAATGGCATCTTTTGCCAATTGAAACGTCTTTGCAAAGTTTCTGCCAAATCAAAACTGACAATAAAAAACATTAAAACTGGGACATTTTTTGTGGAACTGCTCAGCATCGAAGACGGTCTCAGCATGCGTTGAGTTGCAAGGAAATTCATCATGGACGGCATTTTCGTGGAATCCAGTTCAGCATTTAAAATTTTGGCAGCCTGGTGTAATTTTCGGCGGCGTTCTAGAGTGTCCATGAAAGCTGGTGCCGAAGCCCAACAACACTTAGGTACGTTTTACAGTAGAGGGCGTACGAATGAGCAGTACACTGCCGTTTTAATCATAATAGTCCCATGTTCTGCACAAATCTTATGCACGCTGGGACAACTACGCTTCAAACGGCAGTACAGTGCTTGCAGATAATGGGGTTCCTTGAAGTCACGTCCTATTTTCGCGTTGAAACCCATTTGCTAATTGCTTTCGAAACAATTGCAGAACGGTGTTTATCGAAAGTCAGCTTTCGATCAAAGATAACTCTAAGGTCATGGACGTAATCGACTCTACGCAGCGCTTTCCCGTCGACAGCATGATTAGAAACTATTGGCGTTTTAATGCGGTGACATGTTATCACTTCGCAGTTCATAAAATTAGAGAGTTTAGTGTACACCACGTCACAAAGATATTCAAAAGTGATTGTAGACAATGACAATTCTCGGTGTTGCAAATCGTCAAGCATATTTTCAAACTTCAAAGTGTTGAAGAAAATAATGAAAGAAGCTCGGTCCTAGGTTACTACCCTGTGGTACATCAGACTTGTTCGTGAACGCAGACGATACACCAAATCCCAGCATAACTTGTTAACAATATTCTATTCCACAGGAATTATTCAAGTCGCTTAACGATGATTTAATTCAGAAGCGGCAGACAAATTAGTTATTCAGCGATAGTTTTTGACATTTCGTCGATCCTCACTTTTAAATACCGGGACTCATAGGAATGCTTCCGTACCTCAGGGATGTTTCCTTGAGCCAAAGATTTGTTGAATAATATGGTGCAAAGTCGAGAAACCATAGTATCAATACAATGACACAAAAGAACTGCCGGTATTCCGTCGGGACCAACAGCGACGAACATTTAAGTTTTTAGCGGCGTTAGTCATCATATCATGCGTGACCTCAGAAATGTCAAGATCAACAAGATCGACTGGCACATTAGCCGAAGCAAATACTGAAAAGAAAAACTTCGCAAGAAGTTTACAAGAATCAGAGTCAGAGCAGGATACCATATCCTCCGAATATATACGTCGGAAGAGGTCGAGAAGCTTTTCCGTTTTAAATTCTTGATAGTCTAAAACTTTTTTATATTTCTGCGCAAGGCTGTTTAAACTCCTAAAACATGTGACTTGTGAAGACTACAGTTTAATCGTTTAGTATGATGAATTTACAGCGTAAATTGAACATTTGCAAAATCTTCAATTTACGGTAAAATTATTTATTTCATCATAGGGTAAATTAACGTTAATTCTTATCTAGCGTAGTTGATAAAGTCTGCTACAACCACGCGGGTGGCCTGAGTTCGAACTCTATCTTCAAACTTCCCGGACGAACACTTATGTTCCGCATAGATTCTCTTGAGTTCCTCACATTGGAATCGTTGGAGTCCTCTATAGGAAACGATCAGATTCGCTTTAGCTAGTTCGCAGAGTTTTAAAGACATTAGCCTAATTAACATACAGAGAATCTGGAGTGTGAATTCCTAGAAAAGAAATAGAATAGAGAGGGTTTTCCACGTGCGAGTCACACAGATAGACTGTATCGCGGAAAAGACTCCTTTCACGATTCCGTTACAGTTACAAGTTTTCTCGAAATTCTTGCTCAGGTTTTTTTGTGTCAGTTAGGGATAAATGTTGATGCTTGTGGGGTGTTACCAACTTTTTTTTCTCAAAAAAAAACTTATTATGAAGTGTATATCTTTTCGGAAAGAGAAAATTTTTATCTACAACTGTGCTGTTTTTGGAATAAAAAGTGTTTGTTACCATCAATACCTTTTTTGCATAGCATTTTAGCATGGTTTTTCAAGTATGTCGTATTTAAAAAAACCACTAGCACAAAATTCAGCAAAGTTAAAATTGGTCCATTGTAATGGTTGTACGTTTTCGGTGGAATTGCTCATCTCGTAATCAAACAATGAATTGCTTTATTTGTATTTGTATCGAAACAAACTATAAGATGATGAGTTTTCATTCAAAACGTTACTCCGTTACAATCAACCTAAACCACACTCATGTCTTTTGTAAAACGACGCGATGCAAAATGGTAAAATTTTCTTTTCAGAACTATGTTTATTTGTGTAGTTTCTCTAGAAATATCAACATGAAAACTAACAAAAGGAATAAAAAAACTTCTTTTTGTTTCAACGTTAGGAAATCTGGACGTCTAATTTAATAATTTTCAACGATTTGTCACCTCATGCTGTGATTAGCTCTTAACAAGAGCACACATCGTCGCTTTACTTAGCAAGTGCTGATTGCAAAACACTTTCTGTTTGGCTCGATTAGACAAGCTCAGCTCACTCGACTGTGGTATTTACCACAATTTTCCAGACGTTGCACCGGTGGGGGTCCCGACTTTATCTAACAATGTCAGTCTACTGGGATCGGTCTAGGTTGACGGCAACATTTCTAAGCGATCCATGATTGTAACAATAAGCTTGGCTAGCTCTTTGAACCGTTTCGAGCCTTTCAATTTCCGTGTTCGCCGGAGCACGGATGAAGACGCAATTGGATGCAAAAGGTGAAATTGCATCCGCATCCGTAACGGAAGCAAATAGAAAATTGCACAGCTGCACCGGCATGCGGCACTAAGCAGCAGATCTCGACTCTTCCTTCCGCTGATTGTTCGGTTGCTAATGCCACGAGAGAGCATGAATATACCTTGCTGGCTGAATAACATTAAAATCGTATTCGCTGTAATAAATAAACATTTACATGTTTCCTGTTGCACCAGTTGGTCTCTGATGTAGTAGATGCCAAGCATCCTTCCGGTAGCAGAACGGAGGGTAGGGTTGTGCAATGATGGCTGGATACTCTTGAAATTTATTTTCTGCGCTCTATTATGTTGTTTAAAAGTATCCGCCTCAATTTGTTCTGGTATGGGGCAGTACAAGAACTAATAGCGTGTACCATGCAAGTGAACACAAAACGTAAGAATACGACCCTACAATCCATTGGCTGTCTCGAACCACAGTCCACATGGTAGTATGGGAAGTATGCTAGGATTTGCGATTATCTTCTAATCGTTTAGTTAACCTTACCATTACCGTCTGCACTGACTTGGCTGGGAGTGAGGCACTTATTTATTTGCGAAAATGTTTATCCCAGCGGCGGCACTCTCTTGCATCTTTACACCCCGTTGAGTTCATACAGCTTTTGTTTGTTTCCAACGAGAGGAAGCGATAAAAGTAGGGCCTCTTCCCATCAACAGACGGTCTGGCATATCTTCGTGGACTGGGTACGGCGTCGTACTGGGCAGAAATGGCAACCGAGTGGGATTTTCAAGGAGACTCGAAAGATGCACTTTCAATTGCCAGCCAAGTCACAAACGATTATTATTATCATCTCTTATGTTAGGCAAATGAATGCGTGGCCGTCGATGCCGCTGCACAGTGGTCCAATAATGCAAAAAGTGGAACTTAATTCCATATCGCCTTTTAACTTCATCCTAGCTTAATAGTGTCCTCGGAGCAATTGTTTGTATGAATGACCCGCATAATTGCAAATTGTAAAAAAATATTAAAAGTTTACTATACTAAAAATAAAAAAATTAACTTTTTTGTGTTAAGAGATAGAAGAATAGTTTATTCAGCAAAGTTGTAGAAAATTCAAAAATATGAAACTTTGTTGAACAAATGAAAATCCTATCTTTTTTCGGTACAAAGTTATGAAGTACATTACATGGAACTTATTTAAAAGTTAGTTTTTTGTACTTAACTTTAGTTAGTTGCATTTTACACGAAAGTGTAGTTCGGAGGAATTGTTAGGGCACACAAAACAAACATTTTTGCCGAAGACTATATATCTCCAGGAGTTTTCCTTACAAAGTTATATCATATTTTAGCTTTTTTTCGATAACTTCAAGAATGATTAGGTTAAAAAGGGGCAAGTGGAATCATGATGTCAATAGTTTTTCTTGAAGTTAAGCTGAAGTACTATAAACTTCTTTAGGTTCCATTTGTCCCAATCCACCCATTTTAGAGTACAGCGAACATATGTCACAGTAGGTTTTCATATATCAAAAATACTAACTTTTTTGTGTTAAGAGATAGAGGAATGGTCTTTTCCGCAAAGTTTTAGAACGTGCAAAAATATGAAACTTTGCTGAACAAACAAAATTTCTAGCTTCATTGGGAACAGAGTTACAGAGTATTTCATGTAAAAGTTACTTAAAAGTTAGTTTTTTGTACTTAACTTTTGTTAGTTACATTTTACAAGAAAACTTTGTTCTGTAGAAGCATTTGGGCATATAAAACACACGTTTTTGATGAAGGCTACACATATCCAGGACTTTTCCTTATAAAGTTATAGCACATTTCAGCATATTTTTTCGATAACTTCAACAACGTATAGAATAAAGATTAGGTGGATTGGGACGGATGGAACTTATAGCAGTTTTGAGCACTTGAGCTGAACTTTAAGAAAAAAAATTGACATCATGATTCCACTTGCCCCTTTTTCCTTTATACGTTCTTAAAGTTATCGAAAAAATATGCTGAATTATGCTATATCTTTGTAAGGAAAAGTCCTGGAGATGTGTAGCCTTCAACAAAAACGTGTATTTTGTATGCCAAAATCCTTTTGTAGAACAACGTTTTTTTGTAAAATGTAACTAACAGAAGTTTAGTACAAAAAACTAACTTTTAAGTAACTTTTACATGAAATACTCTGTAACTCTGTTCCCAATGAAGATAGAAATTTTGTTTGTTCAGCAAAGTTTCATATTTTTGCACGTTCTCAAACTTTGCGGAAAAGACCATTCCTCTATCTCTTAACAAAAAAAAGTTAGTATTTTTGATATATGAAAACCTACTGTGACATATGTTCGCCGTACTCTAAAATGGGTGGATTGGGACAAATGGAACCTAAAGAAGTTTATAGTACTTCAGCTTAACTTCAAGAAAAACTATTGACATCATAATTCCACTTGCCCCTTTTTAACCTATACATTCTTGAAGTTATCGAAAAAATAAGCTAAAATATGGTATAACTTTGTAAAGAAAACTCCTGAAGATATATAGTCTTCGGCAAAAATGTTTGTTTTGTGTGCCCTAACAATTCCTCCGAACTACACTTTCGTGTAAAATGCAACTAACTAAAGTTAAGTACAAAAAACTAACTTTTAAATAAGTTCCATGTAATGTACTTTATAACTTTGTACCGAAAAAAGATAGGATTTTCATTTGTTCAACAAAGTTTCATATTTTTGAATTTTCTACAACTTTGCTGAATAAACTATTCTTCTATCTCTTAACACAAAAAAGTTAATTTTTTTATTTTTAGTATAGTAAACTTTTAATATTTTTTTACAATTTGCAATTATGCGGGTCATTCATACAAACAATTGATCCGAAGACACTATTAAGCTAGGATGAAGTTAAAAGGCGCTATGGAATTAAGTTCCACTTTTTGCCTTATTGGACCACTGTGCGCTGTTGTCTGGGCACTGCTGGCACTGCTTTGTCCGACCTTTAATCATTGCTCTTAGTCCAGCGTTGTTTGTTTTTCATTTTAAAACATTTGCATAACTTGTGAAACATCTCGAAGATATTCATATGTAAATAGACAGGGAGCAGGATCCATCCACCCGAGTCGATTTTCCTTCAAAGTGTTAGTTGATGGCAGTTGGAGGGCGATGCCTCTCACTCTCTATACCGTGACGATTTTCATGGTGTCAAAAGCTTTCCAGTCTGAGGACCGATTTTGGAACGGTTTTAAACTATATTCAAAGATCTTTGCATTTTGCTTTACAAAGTAATTTGTTTAAACGACAAAAAACAAAATTTGTCATACAAGTAAAAGTTAAATCTTCCTATAAAATTGAAAATAAATTTGTATACTCTGCTAGCGACAGATAAATCGGACACATTTGGTTTTTACTTCTCCACCAGCCGAAACCCAACCCAGACACCTATAACCAATCGTGAACGCATTAACTGATGTCAACGCGGTTACAGCTTGGGTGAGTACATGTTGTAAATTTCGAAATTCCGAAATAAATATCATGCATGAAAATTTGATTGATGGTGCAACGACGAAATAAGTGAAAATGTATGTTTCCACTACTAAAAGCAGCGTCACGGGATTGTACGATAAGTAAGCGTACCCGCTGGATAGATTCGTAAAACACCGAGGAAATAAAATCAGTATGCATGAGTGTATTCCCGAGAAACCATTTCGTTTTCCACGAGTAATTTTTTTAGCTATGCCGGCAACTTCCGCTTTTATAACTTTTATTCCTCTTGTAGCTAACTATCTATCAAGGACGACACTTATAAATGTACTAGCTGACCCGGCAAACTTCGTCTCGCCTATTTTAGTGTTCAATTTAATAATTTTAAACATTTCAAATTCATTGATTCCTTGCGATTTGTTTATATCATTTAAAATGATTGGTTTTATCGGAATGACAACATCCTCGACTTTTGGCGTTTGTACATCACAGCTATTCCGGAAATATATTGAATGCATTTCAGTTATGGTGTCCAGGGTCAATGCTTGGCTTCTATACATCATTTTGATTACGGAAATATCCATATGTAGTAGTATTCGGTTATTTTCGGCTGTTTCCCAGAAGTTGCCATTTAACAATTCAAACTGGTGTCCGAGGTCAATTTTTAGCTACTTGCATCATTCTGGATCCGGTGATACACATATTGGGTGGTATTTGGTCACTTCAGGCTATTTTTCAGAAACCGTAAGTCGCCATCTTGGATTTTAAAATGGCATTAGGAGACAATTTTTGGCCTCTGAGCGTCAATCTGGTTGAAGAAACACTCATATTGAGTGGTATTTTGTCATTTTCGGCTGTTTTCTAGACACCGGAAGTCGCCATCTTACAATTCAAAATGTTGTCTGAGGTCGAAGTGTGGCTTCAGTGCATCATAAAAATCCCGGAAATACTCATATTGGGTGATATTTGGTCATTTGCCGCTGTTTTTCAGACACCGGAAGTCGCCATCTTGGATTTCAAAATGGCATTAGGGGACAGTTTTTGGCCTCTGAGTGTCATTCTGGTTGAAGAAACACTCATATTGGGTGAAATTTGGTCATTTTCGGCTGATTTTCAGACACCGGAAGTCGCCATCTTACAATTCAAAATGTTGTCTGAGGTCGATTTGTGACTTCAGTGCATCATAACAATTCCAGAAATACTCATATTGGGTGGTATTTGGTCATTTGCCGCTTGTTTTCAGAAACGGGAAGTCGCCATCTTGGATTTAAAAATGGCATTTGGAGACAGGCCAGAAGAAGGAAGGGTGTCGAAACATTATGGACATGTTTGTTACATCTACAAACATTCACTTGCCAAATTTGGTTATATTTGCTTGATTGGTTCTCGAGCTGTGCGAAATTAGAGTATCATTTATATGGGACCCCTCCCTTATAGAAGAGGTAGGGGTGTCAAACCATTATGGATATATTTGTAACCCTTAAAAACATCCACCTACCAAATTTGGTTCTATTTACTTGGTTAGTTCTCTAGATATGCAGGAATTTGAGTTTCACTTGTATGGAACCCCTCCCTTCCAGGAGAGGGAGGGGTGTCGAACTAATATGGACATATTTGTCACTCCTAAAAACATCCACATGCCAAATTTGGTTTCATTTGCTTGGTTAGTTTTTGAGATGTGCAGAAATTTGTGTTTAATTTGTATGGGGGCCCTCCCTTCCAGAAGAGGGAGGGGTCTCAAACTATCATGAAAACCTTTCTCGGCCCCTAAAACCCCTACATACAAATTTTCACGTCGATCGGTTTGGTAGTTTCCGAGCCTATATGGATCAGACAGACAGACAGACCGGACTGCTTTTTTATAGGTATAGATATAAAATTTTTATTCATGAATCATGAAGCTAACTATCTATCAAGGACTACACTTATATAAATGTATGGTACAAGGAAAAAAATCAAACAGTTTCTAGAGTATGGAAGATCAATTTTATGAACCAACCTTCCAACTCTCTTAATGTAGCGTCCATGGCATCAGCAAAGTGACAGTTTCGCGTTACTTTCCGTCCCAAGTAGATTTTCAACGCGGTGGTGGTCTATTCGAAACCACACGACGCTTGAATCGAAAGTATGCGACGAACAGAAATATTTATACAGCCGGAAACTCCCGGCAAAGATGCAGATAGTAAATTTCATTGCTTGCCGCGTGACAAAATCTGAAATTCCTTTGATCAAAAGTTAAATTATTACGATGTTTGTTCGATTAATGGAATTTCGTCGATTCAAACTATGTCTATTAGTTCACACTTGCCATGATGCAGATGAATCTTTCCACATAGAAAGTTTCTCCATTCGTAGAGCAGGTATCGGTTTTTTCTTTCAATGAAGAGTAGAGGAGTGGAAACTTTAAGGTTACAATTAGATATACATCTATGTACACACCGATAGCTTACCATTTACATGCGATACTACTCATTGAATGAAGGATATTTTAAAGGAGGAATTAACAAAATGTAAGCGCTCGTTGGGTAATTGCAAATTTTAAGGTACGAAATGATACAAGTGTTTTTTTTTGTTTTCCTATATATTTTTTCAGAGGTTTTTTTTTGAATTCCGTTGAATCGCTCTGAATAGTCATAAACTGAACAAAACGAAATGTTAATATGTGAGCCACTTCTAAAGCTGACAATTTTTTCCACTCTGCATGCTTCTTTCCGTTAATGTATTCAGTTGCATCCTACCAAACGAGATACATATTTATGACAGCCGGAAAGCGGGAAATAGTGTTAATGTCTCTTCGGAAACTCTTTCGCGACATTTGTCGTCTCCGCGCTTCACTGAGTTTCATTGCGGTTGACGGACGATTTAATTTGAGTATTTCGTCACCATCACCACCATGCGATGCGGTTTATGGCTGTTGTAAATTAAAATATTTAATAGTACAGGATGAGCCGCATGTAATTGTGATGGCTTTATGTCTAGCAAGTGTTAGATGTTCACGCTACTTTTACGAATTGATGATTTTCTCCTTCGAGGCATTTAATAATGGTTAATTTTAGCTTCCAATTTATTCATTTCGCGCGGAAAAAGGCCAACGTGAGTAGTATAATTATAGACATATTCTCGTTGGCACGTCATAGATCTTTGGTAGCACACAATCATGAATTGGTTTCCCATTCTGCTTCGACTTGCGCTGCCGATTTTGAAAGCCAAACTATCGTTTATTCTAAAAATCGTTAAAAATCTGTCCACGTGGTATGTGGATGGCTCCTAAAGCGAAAGATAAAATTCCGCCTAATGAAAAGCCGGGAATCTACAGAATAGAATGCCAGGATTGTGCAACTGTGTACATTGGCCAAATCCGGCGCAAGTTCAAAGCTCGTCTAAAAGAACACAAGAAAGCTGTAGCCAACAGACGAACCAACGACTCAAGTGTGGCAAGTCATAATATCTCCCTCCAAACAATGCTGATTGTGACAACGCAAAAAATTCAAAAAGTGTTGGAAAATCGTCGCAATTTAATGCATGGGAGTCGCTGCATATCATAACATCGGAACAGCCGCTTAAGGACGAACATGATGCTCCCATATTATCGCCTCTTTTCCACCTTACCAAACTGAAACTGTAAGTCTCTCCAATTAATTAGTTCAGCGGTTCTCAACCTTTTTTTGTCCGCGTACCCTTTGACGATTTTTTCCAAATCAATTGTACCCCCTGGCTTGGAATGTTCTCGCAGAGTGGGAGAGAGTAGTGGTAGATCATGTTGTGGGTAGTCTAGTTTAAGTTTCATATTGAACTGTGATTTGGTTGATTGCTACAGTCATGTTTTAAGAGCAAGTTTGAACAACAAATGAAGTGTTTAAAAAATTGCTTTGTCCGCCAATACTGATTTTTCTTTCGCGTACTCCCCGAAGGCTCTCACGTACCCCAGGTTGCGAACCGCTGAATTAGTTGGACATCGCCCTGTAGATGGGTAACAGTTTCTCCCGAAACCGGTCGGTTGAAAAAGGTAATTTTTACATTGTAAGAACCATAAGTGTTTGTGTCCTGTTTAATATATATTCGTTAGTTCTTACGTTGTACCGTTAGTTCTTACGTATGTTCCTTGAAAATAGCCAAAGATATCAAAGCTGATATGAGTGTTGCCGGAACCGGTATGATAATAATAGGCCGTAAATCGACTTCCGTTGCCATTTTAAATTTTTTTTTCTAACCTTATGTCCAGAGATTTACACTAATAAATAGTGTTGGATAAAAGTTAAAAATATTGATAAGATAGCCTATCGTAACCTTAGTGTAAATTATTCAAAGAATTGCTTACTGATGTTAAATTATTAATGAAGTGTGATGAATGAACGAAAAAATATTAACTCTTTAAATTAAATATTCAATTTGTCCTCAAAAAGACAATTTGTTGTTTATTTAACAACGGATATGATGTAAATCGCACCGCTGTGCTATTTCCGGCACCTTTCTGATAACACAGTGGAAAGCTGTTTTTACACTGAAAATTTAAATTCTAAAGCCTGTATTACATTCTTTGACCAATGGTCAAATATTTGACCTTCTGACACAATGGTCAAATTTATTTGACATGATGGTTGTTGTTTACCCCATGTAAAAATTGGAGAGTGACAAACAATTATCTTTGACCAAATAAAAATCTGTCAAAAAGTAGCAAATATTTGACGCTTGGTCAAAGAGTGTATTACAGCTTGAACAGATTTTGATTGCCAACATCCCCGTTTGTGTGTTGCCAAAATACGGGTCTCTAGGTTTTCACTAGATGAAATGTTGGCCAATGCACCTACTGCTGATGCTGCCGCTACTGCACACAGGCAGTTTTTTCACTGGAGAAAGAAGTAGTGCGGCTGGACCCGATGCTTAGTTAGAACCGTCCGAGTGGCCATCCACTAGTAGATTGATTGGTTTGGACAAAAGCAGGCCCTTATATAACCCATAGAGTGCATTCCTGGTTAACTAGTGATATTCTATCGACCGTGCTTAGGAAAGCAAGCATCAAGCGACCAATCAGAGGCCGAAATCTGCGTTTCAACAAGGCAACGGCACAATAGTCGAATAATCGAATAATCAAATTATAATTTCCTACATTTGGGCGGATGCGTTGATGATTTTCTAATCGAGTGCTGCAAGAGCAAAGAAAATCCATTTAAAACTAACCGCATTTGAAATTGGAAATGTTTCTCTCGAACACTCTTCAAGATTAGCAAAGATTTTTAGGGTCGGCCGTAAGGACGAAAAATCAGTTGGATCTCTTTTACAGAGTTGCAACATAGAAGTGATACACGTATCGAATGCCCCTCGATGTATTTTCTGTCACAGCATGACAAACATCTGAGTATTTTTTGAAAGAGTGACGTTTTTACTGGTTATTCGGAGTAAATACAGTCAGTTTTCAGTTCCGCTCTCAAGAAAAATGCAATGCAGAGAACAAATAAGGGTCTTGTACCTGCAAAGATTGACTAACATCGAGATCAGGAGGAAGCTGTCACACTATTTAAGCAGATTATTCGTCTAGGACCATCAAGCGTCTCAAGGATACAGGCACGGTTGTTCCCATGAAGAAACCTGGTGAAAAACGGAGTGTTCGGACTCCATCGGTCATCAAACGCAGTGAAGGAACGTTTCCGGCGGAATCCAGCCCGTTCGGCAAGAAAAATTGCGTGTGAAATGAACATGAGCCATACTTCCATGCAAAATGTTAATGGAGCATGTCTTCGTGATTTACCAGTTGATAAAAGAGCAGTCGAGCGACATCAAAAAACGTCAGCTGTGATGGTTTGGGTTTTTGGGAAAGACAGCTTTCAACAGGATTCACCACCAGCGCATAAGGCAATGATCGTTCAGAAATAGTGTGAGCAGAATTTGCCTGGTTTCATCAGTTCCTCTGAATGGTCTGCATCGTCACCGGATTCGTACCCGCTAGACCTTAGTAGCTGGGGATACATGCTTAGAAAATTGGACGACGTTAGGCATTTAAGTTTGGACACATTTGAAAATAGTTTGATGAAGATTTGGGACGAAATGCCGAACGAAGTTGTACGTGTGGCTTGCAATGACTTTTTTTTTTTTCTCGCTTGTTTTCCGTCGGTCTAGTTCCGCCACTGTTGTGGCCAATCACCGACGCCCAGGGAGGCGACTCCACACCCAGGACCCTAACTCACGACCCGTTTATTAACGGACCGGCGCCAACGGCTTTACTTCCTCATGCGATGGAAGGCGTGATCCCAGAGATTTTTCGCCTCAGAAAATCTCCCGGTGTCGGCTAGGATTGAATCTAGACCAGTTGGGTTGGTTGTGAGTGGATTACGCCACCTCACAACCATCGACACCTATGTCGGCGGTGGGATTCGAACCCAGGCGTCGAGCGTGGTTGGCGGAGACGTTACCAACCACACTAGGCCCCCGCTCGACTTGCAATGACTTGCAATGACTAAAAAAGTGTATCACTTTCACGTTGCCACCCTGTATATATTTACTGTAAAGGGGGAGTATCCTAACTATCTATCTACCACGTGGTCCGCTCTTTGTTATTCTGTATACATGCATTTTTGGTCTTGAGTCTAATCACATGCTAATTATTACATACACTTCCCTGGCTGTATTCTGCTACGGATGCTCTACTCCGGATGACTTTCGGTAATCTATGTCGTCACATCGCCTACACACTGGTGTTTCCGCATTTATCCGCCTCCCAGGTCGCAACCATTGAGGAATTCAGCGAACTTTCGCCGTAACACGGGTCGTTCACTCGTCTCGTCTTTCGGAGATCTTCGGATGATCTGAATCGGACTGGTGTGCTGTCTTTGCTTGGTGTTGATGGTAAAGATGGCGAATCTTGTAGAAGAATCGCTTAGAGGGCTGGCACGCGGCCAATGGACTAGCCCTGCGACGATATGGTAATCTGGGTCCTATATTTGACCCAAAATGTCCAATTAATCTCCTATAATTGCTATCAGCACAGCCTCCTACCTAAGGTTTTACAGAGTTAGATAGGCCTACCAGGCTCATTTGATCTTTGAGGTATAGTTCACATGTTCAAACACTGGCCTTTTTCTGGGCTTTTCTATCCATTATTTTTTTAGCACTGTCGACTGAAATGTACTGATCAAGCGATCGTTTTTCAATGACTGCCGATAGTTCGAAAAATGAATGTGCTTGGTGATCGTTATTCCCACACGAAATTCGACTTAGAGAGTTTTTATTAAAAAAAAGTCCTGTCAGAACACATTTTTCAAAAAAACATGCTTACTATATGTGAAGAAAAAAATAAGAAACATATTTTTTACTATTTTCTAGGCCTTCACTATATTCTACAAAGTTGTTAGTAGCATCAATATGCACAATTGTCTGGCAGATACTATAATCGTATTGTTTGGAAAAAATAGCTCTTTGCTGTAAGACCACTTCCAGGGTAAGGTTGGAAAATATATCGATAATTATTGATAGTATCGATAGTTGACGGCTATCGATAGAATCGTTGAGCATTCAGCGTTATTGATAGTTATCGATATTTACCTTGCATTGGCATTTATACTCCACAATGAAATAGATGAAGAAAAAAAAAACTCTACAATGATGCCAGAACTGAAAAAATAAATAAATTGGCCTTGCCGTTGTTGAGAGAGACTTCGATGCTTGTTCACTCTCCCACGAAATCCTCTTGAAAATTGTTGAAAAATTGAAAGATGATCATTTTCGCTTAATCTAACTTGTACGGACAATGACGAGACATGGGCGTAGCCAGAAATTCAAATAGGGGGGAGGGTGCAAGCTCTTCAAAACTTTAGAAGTAAAAAAATAGTAAACTAAGGTCGCTTTTTACGCGGATTATTTACGCGGCTTTGTTTTACGTGGATTCCGGAATTAACGCGGTTTTTTTACGCGGATTTCGAAATTTACGCGTTTTTTTTTACGCGGATTCCGGAATTTACGCGTTTTTTACGCGGCACGTATCCCCCGAGTAAAAAGCGACTTTAGTGTGTTTTGAAAAATAGAAATAAATACTAGTCTTTAGTGATTGTTACATCAAGGGAACCAGTGAAAAGTTGTCCTTGATATCAGAGTGGAAAATTTGATTATTCTTTGTCCAACCTCGAATATAAATAGATGTTCTTTACTAAAAACTCTTTAGTTCATTTAAAACTTTGGACATATTATTTTGGCGACGAGGATCCCAAGAATCCACGAACATGGCAGAAGATAGAGTTGATCAGCAGCCGCAACCGGGAATTCAAGATATGATTCACAAGATGGCCCAAATTTTACAGCGGATAGCGGTCCAGCAGCAGCAGCGTCAGTATCAAACCCCGGAGCAGACTTTAGAGTCCCTCTCTTCGAACATCATCGAGTTTGTCTTTGACGAAGAGAACGGAGTTACGTTCGGACGTTGTTGTTTAACCGCTACCAGGACCGCTTCGAGAACGATGCAGGCCAGCTGAATGATGCGGCGAAGGTACGTTTACTTCTCCGGAAGCTGGACACCCATTTGCACAGCCGCTATCTCAACTACATCCTGTCAAAGCTTCCCAAGGACGTGAAGATTGTAGACACAGTCAAGATTCTCAATAAAATCTTCGGGCATCAAACGTCAAACGTTCCGGAAGCGGTTCATGTGTCTTTTCACGATTGTTGTTGACCATCTGCCGATGAACACTCAGCAAGCAGAGAGCACTCAACCGCTGTTCAAATATTGTTGACCTCAGCCAGGTTTTCACCCGACGTAATGTGCTGAACGAGCGTTCAATCGTGCATGTTTCCATGGTAGAGCAAGTGCAATTTTAACTGCTTTCTCAGTCGCAGGGAAGAAAGAATGGGCTTTAGCTAGCAGGTCTATAAGATCCAACTCTTCCAAGTTCTTACGGTCTGCTCTCATACTGGTGCAATGTTAATATGCCCCCCTTTGGCTACGCCTATGCCGACGAGATTTCGCATAAGTGCGAATTATGTGTGCGAATAAACTTTTAAATATTGTTCCTGTCCACGAGGGAAGCAACATTTTGTTGTTTTTCTTCATCTGCTTTCAGCTGTCAAACCATCAATGATTATCGATAGTTATCGATAATTATCGCGAAATTATCGTTAATTATCGGTAGCCATTTTAGTGGATATTTTCCATCCCTACTCCAAGGCTGAAAAAAGTGACAGTCAGTCTTGAGATAGTTTACCTATCAAGGGGCCATCCACGTGGACAGATTTTTGACGATTTTCACTCATCCCCCCTCCCCACCCCCCGTGGACAAATGCCCATATAAATTCTATTTTTTTTTGTAAGGACCGTGAGCATTTCACAAACCAACCACACCCCCCCCCCCCCCCCCTAGGCTGTCCACGTGGTATGTGGATGGCCCCCAATCTCTTAGTGATTACATTGAAGTGTAATTTGAATCAAAGCCGAGTTCTGAATTCTCGTTCATTTAATAAACAAAACATGTCAGAACCTATATAAATAGCACTTAATTGCAACAACAATAAAATAGCCGACCTGTTAAACCTTTAGGATCGACGAGAAAATGAATTTTTCGTTGATTTTTTAATGCAAGAAGTTACATCATAGTTTATGTGTCCGAAATTTGATGCACTACGGTATTTCCTGCACATCAAAAGCCGTCGTAATTAAGATATTTTCTGCACTTTTTATCAAAAGTTGCGTTTTTACCTTCAAGTTTCTTTAAAAAAAATAAATAAGGAAATAAATTTACCTTTTTTTGTAGATTAAAATTTAGCGTTCTTTCCAATTTCTTTTTATGATGTATTTTCTTCAATGCATTGATAATTTCCTACAACTCACTCTCAGACAGTTTTTCTGTACAACCACGGCTTTGAATGCTCTAAAACGAAAGCCCATGCCTAAACATACACGTCCTTTTAGAAAACAAGTCATGGACCCAAAAGAATCCTCCGTCTGTGAAAAATAGTTTGCTAAGCCAAATACGTGTGCAAAATTTCATTCAAATAAAAAATGGTCGATTAAATTTTGGCGCATTTTCAGATCATTTGGGTTTTGATCAGCTGTTTCACGAATTTTCAAGCAGTCGACTCAACCAAGCACTCGACTAGAAATCGACTCAATTCGGCTACTATAAAATCAAATTGGTCAGTTGAGTGAAAAGACTGTTGACTCGTCATGTGCTCAAAGCCAATATATATCACAAGTCCTAAAGACTTTGGGTGAGAAAAATGTACTGGTGTAAAATTCTCTGATTTATTAGGTTTTGCAAAAGGTTTATTCTTTTGCAAAAACTTATGAAAATCAGAGAATTTTATTTTTGAAGTTGAAGTTTCGAAGACACTCTGTGTCTGTTGTTGGTTTGGTTCTTGTGAGAGGTTTTTAGATAATGAGCTAAAGGATTTTTCTCCCCCTTTAGATACCCCCCCTCCCCCTCCTTTCTCTGATCGAATTGTTTTTAACAGTAGAAAAAGTGAAGCACTCCATGGCTATGACCAATTCAACATTTTCCGCCCATTTTATATCCTTTCTCGGAAATAGTTGTTTTCTTTTCCATTCTTAACACGCATTCGACTAACAATCAAATAGCGAAAAATAGAATAATTTAAAATTATTCCACACGTGTTTTAAATTGCATTTCATGCGCGCCCACCCATTCTGATTTGAGAACGTGAGCGCCCAAAAATTTCGGCTGATGAGTTTTAGCTGAATCAACTTCTTGGCATGTAATGAAAATCCCGTAGACTGGAAATTTGTAAGCAGTATGGCTGAGTCAGGGTCACATACTGTGAAGCATACGGTTTGGGTTATGTTACCATATTCTTATGCACGTGGCGTACAGCAGGACAAAGAGTGTTCGGTCGTAACCATATGAATATTCAATTAAACGTTGATGGATTTCCAGCTAAACTTGAGCCAGGTCCGGCAGGCTACTTTGCTACTGCTACTCTTCATTGCCTAGGGTCATTGTTAAGATAAGAGAAAACAAATTTCAACATGTTTTCCGTATTAATTTTAATTCAGAATGAACCTAGCAGTCACTTTGAAATATTTGGTTGTTTTTGGTAATTTTTCAATTGTTTTTTTTTTTTAAATAGTTTATTTGACACGGCACGATACAATTTATGTTTAACTGAGCCAAGTACATTTTTTTTAAATTCTAAATTAGCAGGGAAAAGAGGGAGGCCTTTTCTTTATTCTCGCGGCCGACTACGAGCTAGTGGGGATTTAAGGTGAGAGGAGGGGAGTTACAATTTTGATTTCAACTATATTGAGTTATACGATTTATTTATTTGTACATGGCTAAGCAGTGATGTTCTATTTGAGCAGTTTGGACTGAGTTGTCTGCGTGAACATGAAGATGCCGAGTCTTCGTTTGGGTGTCTCCAGCTTAGTGTATCATCTTCTTTCAGCGTGTAGCGGGAATGGTACTCTAACAAATAGATAGAAGAGTTTCATATTTTAATACCAGCGTGTTTTATGAACACGTATAGCTGTGTCATGTACTGGAGATCACCGCTTCCCAGAATGTCTCTAACGGGTACGTTCGGTTGTTTTCCTCGGGCCCGAAGGGAATCTATAAGCTCAGACCTAACACCACAGTATTCGGTACACGACCAAACAACATGCTCGATGTCATGGTAGCCATCGCCACAAACGCAGTGATTACTGTCTACAAGCCCTATACGAAAGAGATGCGTGTTTAACGTATAGTGATTGGACATAAGTCTGGACATCACGCGAATGAAGTCCCGACCTACATCCAACCCCTTGAACCATGCTTTCGTCGATACCTTAGGAAAAATGGAATGTAGCCACCGTCCCAGTTCATCTGAGTTCCATGATGATTGCCAACTGTTGAGTGTTCTCTGACGCAAAATGCGATAAAATTCATCAAAAGCAATTGGTCTTTCATAAATATCGCCGTCAATAGCACCCGCCTTAGCTAAAGAGTCAGCCTTTTCGTTACCCGGAATCGAGCAATGAGAAGGGACCCACGCTAAGGTAACCCGGTAATTTTTATCTGTTAAAGCACTTAAAAACCGCCGTATATTCCCCCAGGAAATACGGGGTGTGCTTCGCAGGCTTCATTGATCGCAGAGCCTCAATGGCACTGAGACTATCTGTGAAGATGAAGTAGTGGTCTATGGGTAGGGTTTCGATGATTCCAAGAGAGTACTGAATAGCAGCAAGTTCTGCGACGTACACGGAAGCAGGAGCATCGAGTTTGTAGGAGGCGGTAAAATTTTCGTGGAAAACACCGAAGCCAGTGGACTCATCTAGATTAGATCCGTCAGTGTAAAAGCTTTTATCATAACTAACATGTTTAAACTTATTGGAAAAAAACTTAGGGATCTCTTGGGGTCGCAATTGATCCGGGATACCAGAAATGTCTTGTTTCATGGTGGTGTCGAAGAATATAGCATTATTAGAAGTAGCTAAAAGTGCGACATTGGAGGAATCGTATGAAGAAGGATTAATATCTTGAGCCATATAGTCAAAATATAAAGTCATAAATCTGGATTGAGATTGAAGGTCGACCAACCTCTCGAAATTTTCAATTACTAATGGGTTCATAACTGTGCATCGAATTAGCAACCGGTAAGAGAGATTCCAAAAACGATGTTTCAACGGAAGAATACCCGCTAGCACTTCAAGACTCATCGTATGGGTCGACTGCATGCAACCCAAGGCAATACGCAAACAACGATATTGAATTCTCTCTAATTTTATAATGTGCGTGTTCGCGGCGGAGCGAAAGCAGAAACAGCCGTACTCAAGAACTGACAATATCGTTGTTTGGTATAACCTTAGAAGGTCTCCTGGGTGAGCACCCCACCAAGTTCCGGTAATCGTACGAAGAAAATTAATCCTCTGTTGGCATTTTTGTGTCAGATACCTAATATGACAAGCCCAGGTGCATTTGGAGTCGAACCAGACCCCGAGATATTTAGCGACTAAAACCTGAGAGATCGTTTTACCCGTTAGTAGGAGCTGCAGCTGAGCTGGGTTATGCTTCCTAGAAAAAACGACCAGCTCAGTTTTCTCCGGAGAGAATTCGATACCCAGCTTAAGAGCCCATTCAGACAAATTGTCTAAGGTATCTTGCAATGGTCCTTGCAGGTCGCTAGCCTTGCCACCAGTAATGGATACAACGCTATCGTCTGCAAGTTGCCTTAGCGTGCATGAATTTGCAAGACATTCATCGATGTCATTGACGTAAAAATTATATAAGAGAGGACTTAAACATGAGCCCTGGGGGAGGCCCATGTAACTAATTCGGGAAGTTGTCGAATCGCCATGTGAGAAATACATATGCTTTTCTGACAACAAATTGAGCAAAAAGTTATTCAAATATGGTGAAAGTCCCTGCGAATGAAGTTTCGCGCTTAAAACTTCTACAGAGACAGAGTCAAAAGCCCCCTTAATATCCATGAACGCAGAAGCCATTTGCTCTTTTCGAGCAAAGGCTAGTTGAATTTCAGTAGAAAGCAACGCTAGGCAATCGTTCGTCCCTTTGCCCCGGCGAAAGCCAAATTGAGTATCTGAAAGTAACCCGTTTGTTTCGACCCATTTGTCTAACCGTAAGAGGATCGTTTTCTCCATTAATTTCCGGAGGCAAGAGAGCATCGCAATCGGCCTATATGAATTGTGATCAGAGGCAAGTTTCCCGGGTTTCCGAATAGCAATGACTTTTACCTCCCTCCAGTCATGCGGAACAATATTTAGCTCAAGAAACTTGTTGAATAAATTCAACAAGCGTCTTTTTGCAGAGTCGGGTAGGTTCTTCAACAGGTTGAATTTTATTCTATCTAACCCTGGAGCCTTATTGTTGCACGACAGGAGAGCCATTGAAAATTCCAACATCGAAAATGGAGGCTCTTCCGTAGTTACTAATAACGCGTCGCGAAAGGTTTTCTGTTCCGGTACAGAGTCTGGACAGACCTTTTTGGCAAAATCGAGTATCCAGCGATCTGAATACTCCTCGCTTTCATTCGAAACGTCACGGTTCCGCATGCGCCTGGCGGTATCCCAAAGAGTGCTCATCGCTGTTTCCCTGGACAACGCGTTTACGAACCGCCGCCAGTACCCGCGTTTTTTCGCCTTTACTAAGCTCTTCATCTGCCTGCCCAGTGCCTCGTACTTTCGAAGTAGGTTGACAGTGCCGTACTCCCGGTAGTCCTTATACGCCGCGGACCTTCGCGCGTACAGCTCAGAGCACTCTTTGTCCCAACATTTGTTGGGAGGGCGCTGTCTAATCGTTACCCCGGGTATCGGTTTCGTCTGAGCTTGAGTCGCGGCGTCGATTATCAAGCCAGCTAAGAACGCGTATTCTTCCTCCGGAGGAAGTTCCTCGTGAGTCTCGATAGATTGCGCTATAATAGACTCATAACACTTCCAATCAATATTACGTGTAAGGTCGTAGGAAATATTGATTGGGTTCGGGGGAGTTGAACCATTAGCAATTGATATAACGATTGGAAGATGATCACTACCGTGGGGATCGTTGATTACTTTCCACCGGCAATCTAGCGCTAGTGATGTCGAGCAGAGGGATAGGTCAAGCACGCTTTCACGTGCTGGAGGATTAGGTACACGTGTCGCTTCCCCAGTATTCAAAACTGTCATATTGAAGTCGTCGATCAAGTTACAGATTAAAGAAGATCGGTTGTCGTCGTACAGCGACCCCCATAGCGAACAGTGAGAATTAAAATCTCCCAATATCAAAAAAGGCGCGGGAAGCAACTCTGCTATATCAGTGAGATGCTTCTGTTCAATCCGCGCGGATGGAGGCATATATAACGAAACAAGGCATAGGTCTTTTCCATCCATATTCGTTTGAATGGCAACGACTTCAATATTCGAGATCGAGGGGAGGTCGATTCGGAAGAAGGAATAGCACTTTTTAATCCCTAAAAGTACCCCTCCACCGTGTGAGTCTCGATCTCGACGAATAATGTTAAAATCGTGGAAATTGAGTTGATCGTTTGAATTGAGAAAGGTTTCACAGAGCGCAAATGCGTCACAATTGTATGTATTTATTAAATGAGAAAATAGATCGAATTTGGGGATGATACTTCTGCAATTCCACTGTAATACAGTGATAAAATTCCTAACCTCTTTCGCCGTATTAGTCATCGAAAGATATGATAGCTGAAATGAGGGGCCAAGTTGCTGCTAGTTGCATCAAAAAGGTTTTCACTGTAGGAAGAAGGGCAAGAAGAATATTTTGTAGGGGATCTGGTATGTTGAATGTTTTAAATATCCAGTCCACAATATCAGAAAATTTTATGAACCCTGTTTCTATTTTATCTTCTGATCGAGAAATGGGTGCCCGAGGGGTTTTTGGTGCCCCAGGAAGCGGTGGGTACTCCTGGTTTGATTTAAAATTAAAACCGGGAGGTACTTGCTTCGGTTTTTCTTCACCGCTTCCTTTTTGTGTTGGCTTATTGGTCATTCCGCTAGGGGTTATCTTGCGACCTTTGCGAGAAAGATTAGGAGAGTTGATCATTCTCCTCTTCCTAGATCCTTCTGGCATGGCATAAGAACACCCTTCGACGGGATCGTCAGATGTACCCTCATCGGTTGGCAAAAAGGAAAAGATGTTTCCTGTCGAGGGTGGCTCAGCACTCTTCAGCATTTCTGCGAAAGAGCGCTTTGATCGTTCCTTGAGGGAACGCTTTATTTTTTCCTCGCGCTGTTTGTACGCGGGACACGCCGAAAGGTCATGCCGAGTTCCCTCGCAGTAAAGACACTTTTCAGTATCCTCACTGCAAGCGGTCTCAGCATGATTGCCTCCGCACTTGCTGCAGCGTGCCTTGTTGCAGCAGTAGGTGGCTGTATGACCTAACTGCTTGCAGTTTTGGCAATGCATGACCCGCGGTACGAACAGGCGTACAGGCACCCTGTCCAAGGAGATGTAGTTCGGCAGTGCGGATCCGGCGAATGTTACACGGAAGGAATCCGAAGGGAAGAATTTCTTCTTCCCTTCTTCGATGGATACTGAATGCAATTGCTTGACATCCAGTATCTTTACATCTTGAATCAGGGGGTTTTTGAAGCAGCCAACCCCGTGACGCAAAATGTCATCGACCGTGAGGCTTCCTTCGGTAACCACACCGTCGATCTCCACGTCCTTGGCAGGGATGTACACGCGGTACTCTCTCGTGAAGAGCTCGTAGCTAGCAATTGCGTTTGCTTGCTTCAAGCTACTCACAACAACTCGCAGTTTGTTCGGTCTAACCTTTGTAATTTCGGTTACGTCCGAAAACTGTTTTGCCAGGTCCTTGCCGATTTGAATTATATTTAGAGGCTTTTTTATGGGCCTGAAATAAACTACGAACGGACCTTTCGAAGCATCTGGGTAAGCTTTCACCCGTGTTGCCGGTACCCTTGGTACGGGGCTAGGTAGCGGGGAAGGTAGAGGGGAATTGATGGGGGAGATCTCAATCTCTTCCCCAGTTGTTTCCACATCCAGGAATAGTTGCACCTGCATGTCGTCCATTTTGCGGGAGCGTTACGCTCTACCGCACACAAACGATAAATATTCGAATGTGTGGGGGGGGTCAAATAGTTGCTATTAAATTTTAAAAACAATTTTTCAAACTACAATGGATCAAAATTAAAAAAAAGGCAGTAATACTAATACTAATAACAATAGTAATAATAATAATAATAATAATAATAATAATAATAATAGTAATAATAATAATAATAATAATAATAGTAATAATAATTATAATAATAACAATAATGATACTATTAATAATAATGTTAAAAATTCTAAAGTGAATACTTCACCGAACGTCTAAGTCACGACCTCACGGCTGATAGTAGGATTAATCGAGCGTCTCCGCAGAACAAACAATGACGATCCAGCTTCGTGTTGTGACACAGTGGCCGTATCCTACACGCGACCTTGTAGATGCCACTTGTAGTTGACTTCCACTCGCTCGATCGTATGGTGGTCCGTGCTGCTAGCGGGGTAACAGCGGTGCGGGAGAATTATTCTTGCTGATATATCAGCTGCGTATCGGATCACTGGCGGGGTAGCCTGCCCCTACCAGTGTGCAGAAGATGTTTCTGCCGATAAACTACCGGCTATTGTTATCGCGCAGCACAAGAAATAATCGACAAAAAAACACCCGTACGATAACTCGTGTATTGTTATTTTGCAAACTCAAACGGAGATGAACAATTTGCGTCTAATCGAGACGAAAGCAAAACAACGAATGGATTTTTCAATTGTTGTGAAGCAGAAAATGCATTGTTGATCAAGGTACAGCTTTCAATCAACATTACTATTTTGACAACAGTTATTAATTTTAACCTCGAAATAATATGCTAAATTACTCATTTTTCTCAACTTCAATAATGCAACAGGCTGCAAATAATACATTGAAACAACAAATGTTAATTATCATTACTCTGAAATATTTTTTTAATGCCGCTAGAGTTGAGACCATAAAAGCATACACTGCGGCAAACCTTATATAATTTAAATCTTTACGCATAATTTATTGGACGCTGACTATTAAGTATACTTGCGATCTGCAAAGCGTTGTTTCAAATGTTTTAAAATGAATACCTAATTCGAAATACACAGCACAGAACACATATGCTCGGTCATACTGCTGGATTACTTAAAGCACCGCTCTCGGCTCCCGCAAGTGAATGATAACCTAACTCGGCAACTTTACCTTATCAATAAATCAAAACACGCTGCTCTACAGTCGAGTTTAGTCTAACGAGCTTTTCACTGGCGTTGGTTTATGTCCATCCGCATCGCACGGAATGCGCGAAAAAGGCGATGTCCAGAATCGCATCCGCAAACTTGCCCGCGCTGTCTGTTGTTCGGAAGCGTTCTAAAATCTCTTCCTCTGATGCGATTATAAATTCGATTGGAAAGTCTGACCGTCAGAGCCAGAGTGAGTGCTCGGACCGTAGTTCAGCTTCAACCCGGTCGGTGCCGTCGAGTATAATGTGGCTCGGACGCCAGAGGGCAGACTAGCAAAAAGTTGTGCGAAAGAGTAATAACAAAACGTGACAAATAGGCGAAAATTTATTTCCATTCCGTAATGACTTTTTTGGCATTTTAGCAGCCAATGGTTGGCAGCCTCACGGATGGGAAAATAACGTGGGGGAGCTGCCATCTGGCACAGAGATGGATTTGTTGTGGGTTTTAAATGAGTATTTAAATGAGAATAAAAAAAGTGAACGCAGAGTACGGCTTATGTCTTCCGGGAGTGGAATTTTAGAATTAATAAAAGCATCTATGTTAAGCTTTTTTCCAATTTTTTTCGTGATCCACTGAGATTAGAAATATCACGGTAGTTATTATCATCATTTTTGTCATTAAATATTACATCTTAGGAGTTTTAACATTAAGTAATCACGTTATCAGGATATATCACTATTTTTTGCAGTTCCTCATTCTTATACGGTAATTTTTTGATCTGAAAGGTATGTACTAAACACTACAAAACAATAACTTCGAATAATTTTGAAACACACTGCGAATAATCCATTTGACCAGGTGACATTCTCCGTAATCTGAATGCCCCTCTGTAAATTGGCAATCAGTGTGCACAAATAAAACGACCATCGTGCTGCGAAAGGCTGCTGGGAGAAATCTTTTCCTTTGATTCCGGTCACCATAAACGAATAAAAAGTTGGTCCCCTGAACCGCACCACTATCACCTTTGTGAGCTGCTAGCTGCTGAATATTAATCATAATTGCGAGAAGCGGATAAAAACAATTTCCAAAGCGAGATCAGTTAAGATTGGGATGTAAAAGGGAATGAATATAATTTAATGACTGACCCCCTTCCGGTCATATTGCCGCAGAAAATGATACGAAGCATGAAAAGGATGGCCCATTACCAGCAGTGCAGATTGGGCAAATGAGCAAACGAAAAATTGCGTTGCCCGAAAAATTGGTCAATACTCGAGCACGTTTGTAAAAATTTAAACTTCTTGCAAACTGATAATAGTTTGAATGGTACCTGTTTTTGATTTGACGGAAAGCTGTTTTTTGGTGGTGGGCACTATCAACCAAAAATTCAACATTGCTAATCAATAATATAAATAATTGGTTCGTTTTTCGATAAACTAAAAATCTCTCTCTCATAAATCATAGTTTTTATAACTAATGTACTAAAAGTAGTTCACAGAGTGCCACTATTATGTACTGTTATATACAGTGATTTACCAGGCATAGTTTGTAATAGCTGCGAACATGATTGTGCAACTTCACAAAACAATCATTTTAATCGATTTTTTGGCTGGAACATTGCATAGATGTTTCTATAGATAAAAGAATAAAACGCTATGCAATTGCAAATATTTTCGGAACAAAAACGGTTTATTTGATCGGTGTGACACCTTCACTTAATTTACACTCTCCAGTAAGTTAGCAGTGGTTTAAGAAAATTAAAAAAAACTAAAAATTAATTATCTTGAAAAGCTTTTTTTTTAAAAATAGGTTTCTGAAAATTACAAAATATTAGCCAAACATTGCTGGCTGTTCGAGCATGGAAAAATGACACAGAGAAGTTAAAACTTTCCAGAAAAATAAAAAAAAAACAGAACGTTTGGTTTAATTGGATCTGGGAAAATTAAAAGCATAATAACCTGTCACTAAACACGGTGACAAAAAGTACCTGTCTTTCCGTCATAGCCGTTAGAGATGCAGAGGTAAACTCGGTCGGTAAGGACGCGGCCAGCACCGTAATCGATCTTCACAAAGCGGAAGCTACTGAATTGCTACACATTGAAGATTGTTAAGTTATCCCGAATAGCCATCTAAATGTGGTTCCTGAGCAATTTCATTAGGGGCCATCCACATACCACGTGGACAGCTTTGGGGAGAGGGGGGGGGGGGTTGCCTAATGTCCACTGTCCATACATTTTTTTTAGGTTTTATATGGGCAGTTGTCAACGGAGGGGGAGGGGGGGGTCAAAATCGTTCGAAATCTGTTCACGTGGTATGTGGATGGCCCCTTAGCCAAGAGCCATCACGGAGGAGCAACTACAAAATGTACGATCGATCAAGCTCAAGCTCAAAACATTCATATGCCAAATTTAGTTCCATTTGTATAAATAGTTCTTGAGTTGTGCAGATATTTTTGTTTTATATAAATTGGAACCCTCCCTACCTAAAGAGGGTGGGGTGTCGAACCCCCATGGACATATTTCTTGCCCCCAAAAACCTCCACATACAAAATTTGGTTCCATTCGCCTAATTAGGTCCTGAGTTATGCAGAAATGTGTGTTCGATTCGTATGAAACCCCTCCCTTCCATAAGAGGGCGGGCTGTCGAACCACTACGGGAGAATTTTGTGCCCCAAAATCCTCCACATTTAAAATTCGGTTCCATTCGCTTGATTAGTTTTTTTTCCTGTGTGGACTTACCCCTGTGACCAGAAACATTGATCTTTTGTGATATCGCCCGTGTGTTTGATGTATCCCGAACTCCTGTTATTAGCGATATCAGTATTGAAAGTAAGTGATATGAATATCATAATTCGAGCTCGTTTGTATGCCCTTTCTTTTTACGACGATCACGATTCCCTAGAGAAGTTTCAACAGAATGGTCCTCTGGTCAGTTTTATTGTGAGAGGGATTTAATTTTGACAAGAGGTATTTGTCAATCAACGTGCAGAAAGAGCTACTGGGGAGCCTGAGAATAAACCCATGCCTAAACTCGTTGACATCGAACGGCCCTGATTCTACTTAGATTCGAACCTACAACTACCCGCTTGTCAAAGCGGACTCTGTAACCTTGCGGCTACGAAGCTACCTACTTGATTATTCGCGTTACATTTGTATGGAAGCCCTTTCTTCCAAAGAGCTGCTACGATAAGCTCTCTTTATAGCCAATAAGTTGGCAATTAAGTTAGTTGTGAGTTTACTTCCCTTTCTTGACAAGTAGGTTTAAATCCTTACGAATGATAACTCCTAATTGCGAAAGCAAACAAATCCTAACAATTAAAATTACAATTTTTCTAATAGTGTTGAGAACCATTTGTGATTGGACTGGACACACATACTCATTATTTACTAATATTTATCATAAATACTTAAACTACTAACAAGCCCCCTTATTTAAAAAAAAGACTTATGAAACGTCGTACAGGGAGCACGGTATGCTATTCCAGCTTCTACTCGTGGAAACCTGGTGGTAAACATACCACGAAGATTGAATATGATCTTACGAAACAAAGGACATGCCACAAAATATTGAAAGTGAGTTTTGTAACGTCAAAGATCACTTTTCTAACAATATGTAGAGAAATAAAGTTTAGCTGGAATGTTTTGTATATATATTTTAATGGAGTAATTATTTTTTTCGCCACCTTAAAAACACTAACTCACGCAAAAAAAAATTCGGAATCACCGACACAGAAAAAAATCAGTTATACCTCCTTTCCTCTTTTAAAAAGAGTGCCTGCAGATCGTAATGATTCAATATAACAGCATACAACAAGCAAAATCTGTGCACAAATATGGAAAAGTAACTAACACTGCAAGTGTATTTATTATTTCCACTATTACTGTATTTTTTTCTAGAAGGACAAAGTTACTGTCTACAGCTTTGCTGAAGACGTAATACAAATCAAACAAAACTTTCTGGTATTATTTTTTTTCCTGGAAAATTAAAAAAAAATATGAGAGAAAAATGAATATTAAATAGTTTCAAAGTTGATGGTTCTACATGGTAAATTGATATGAATTTTATATTTTCAATTCAATCTTGTTTATGGAAAAAAAAATCGAACCATTTATTAATAGTAAAATATTAAAAATTCAAAGCCAATTCGATTATAGTTCAACCAGTCACGTGCCTGCAATGACGCAATCCAAGCACTTTCCCAGCACAGCCCACACTGAAGTATACAAACGATTTGACTTTGTAAACGATTTGTTGTTGTTGTTGTTGTTGCTTTGTTCGCACGAGTTCACAACGACACGCCCACCGGAAGTATTACTGTCATTAGTCACATATGAAAGCTAGCATGCAACAATTTAGTCTTCATTGTTCAGCCGACCACTGTAACAAAATTATGCTTAACTGAAAACGGGATCGACCAGTAGCAAGCAGACTTGCCGCAGCGCAGCAGGCGACGATTTTCTGTTTGTATGGTTTTTGATGCAACACACGCTCATTCGATTGCAGCATTCCGTAGTGGGCGGGCGCTTTGTTTTGCTTGTTTGTGCGCCAATATTATTCAATTGAGAAGTGGATGTTACTCTTCTGTCACTTGCCAGAGCGTTACTAATAGGGATAAGAACTTTTAAATCTCGCTTTTCTTCTTAGTGTTAACTTTTTGACTGCATATGGCAGAAGGAACGTTGGAAAATGTTTTATTTTCCCTACCTTTTCCCCGTCTTTATCTTGATACTGCGTTTATATTGTTTTTATATTGTGATAATCAATGGTATTTTTTTAACTTATTTATCAAACGATTTATCCGAGTTGTGTAGTTGCATTTTTTTGGCTGTTTAATTCGTATTACACACACAGACAAAATTATTCAAAATTAATTCTGAGGAAAAATCTCTGGGATCACGCCTTCCATCGCATGAGGAAGTAAAGCCGTTGGCGCCGGTTCGTTAATCAACGGGTCGTAAGTGAAGGTCCTGGGTGGAGTCGCCTCCCCGGGCGTCGGTGATTAACACAACAACATTGATGGAACTAGTCAGACGGAAAATAAAGGAGAATAAAAAAATGTAGTTATGCAGATTACATAAGATAAAAAAAATTCATCATTGTTCCAAAAACATGTTTGTTTCAAAAACGTGGTCTTGTGAAAGGCCAGTTGTAATTTGTACTTGACAGAAGGAATGAAATAATTCTCTTTGAGCTAGTGTATTTCGAAATAATTTCATCTACGAACCCAGTGAACTTAGCCAGCTCTCTTGGTAAAAGAAATAGTACGGGAGGCTAAACTTGACTGATCTGCCGCTTGTCTGTAGTCCGCTTAAGTCCTCGATGCCATCTTAAAGGCAAGTTTGTTGGCGGTTAAACAGTTGATAAAAAACTAATGCACTACACTCGCAACACTCGTTTTTATACCTAAAAAAGCAACGAGCAGCGCAGCCCAAACTTTTTTTATTTTCTTCCATAACACCGTGTGCGTAGCCCCACCCACTTGTCGCGTCAGTCTTTTCCGTAGGTATTTATGACAATGGCACGGGTTTATTGAATCACATCATCATTTATTCGTCCACTGGTTTTCTCGTTATTGCGTTCCTACCACGTGAGTGGTAAACGTAAAAGAAGACGCATAGCCTGTTTTAAGGCTGCTAACGACCCGGCAGTGAATTTTTCAGGTTGAGACAGGTAAACCTATCGATCTGGCGGCTGCAATGTACCTTGCTTCAGGTCTTGCAATTGGTGGGAAATGCTGCTAGAGATAATAGAACGAGAATCATCCTGCACTGGCAATTCCCAATGACGAGAACCTGAACGAGCTTCCATTCGACGTCACTAATTGCCCAGAGAAATGTTCTCCCAAACATCCAAGCTGTTCTGCCTACGACTAAACCAGGAGAAATTCGATTGATTCCTTTGTAGAAAGTTAACCCAACCGTCCTTTTAGGGACAATCACTTGCTTTCAATTGAAGCAGTTAATGAGTATTTCAAATCCCAGTACTATACAGTACACGTGAGTTTACTGTAATAGCAAAAATCAACGCAGTTCTTCAGTTAGCCGTTTTAAAAAAATTAAATGTATAGCATCGTAAATAACTACCTAAAAGGCACAATAATAAATATGCAGCCTGCGAACATTTTTTTGAATGTGTAAATCAAATCAACTTCTCGCGCAAACGTATCTGGATGCAAATAGAATAAAACCTAATTTTAAAAAATTCCTAACCATAAAGCACATTAAAAATATAAAAACGATGATTCGAGCTGTTTGTTCGTAAATTGAGCAGTTGAAAAATTTGCATCAGTTGTGAGCTACATAATAGCTTATTAAGCTGTAGTTCAGACGAAATCCGTTTAAAATCGTTAAAAATCTGTCCACGCCCCTTTGTTATGTTTGAAAATGTGAAATCCACCTTTGAAAAGCAACATATTCCGAAGACTATTTGAACTCACTCACTTTTCTCAGCGATGGCTGACCCGATTTAGATGAACGGGCTAGTTGAAGGTTAACTGATGAATTATGATTGAACACGTGGTTTCAAAGTTTGGCTGCCCTATACGTTCTCATTTCATTTGATTATAATCGGACTTAAGCAACTGTTATGTATTAAATTGTAAAAACAACGACAGTCTATTATCTCAAAGACTACATGATTTAATTGAACATAACTAGTGTCTGACGAACAAGTTATCTCTCGAATTTACAAATAACAAAATCTATAACAATTTTTATGTGGTTCAGAAGTTATGGGAAGAAAAGAAAGACTATTTAAAACTATACCTGCTGGGCTCAACATAATTTAAATGTGGTATCGTACTATTTGAACGTTCCCGGTATTGCTCGTGATTAAATTGTTTGAACTTAAGAGTCATTTCATTCATTTCGCTATTTCTTAAGCACTATCATTACGTCAAATTTTTTATTTTATACTTTAATTACAACATCAATATTTTAGAACCCAAAAGAGTGAATATTGCTTTCTTGAGTTGAAGCGTTCATGTAAATCTATTTTTACAAGTCAAAAGTTTGAATGAGAAAGGCTGGGTCTGACCGCTTGGTGGATTAATTTAGGTTTTTTTAGATTCAATCATCTATTGTAGAATTATAATTATAATGCTAATAGACCCTCTCCGAGTAGTGGTAAGAAATTCATCCGTCATAAACTTCCGTTTTCAATAACAACTAAAAAAATGCAATCTTTACAGTTTTATTTCATATTTATACTATATTTACATTGTCTATTTTTCAGCCCTCAATTTTCTGTAACTCATCGTAAGACGCCATTTTAATACAGTGCATTGCTTTTGAGATACAATTTTCTAAAATTTTCTCTTACTAAAATAGATATACCTTTTTGAAAAGCAACGCTTGAGTGAAAATGATTCCAAAACCCGTGGCAAATGTATTTTTCCTTTAATCAAAAACAAATACAATGCTTTATCCGAATTCAAAATGTTTGTTTTTTTTTGTGTGCTTTTCTAGTTGTAATATTTGGTTTCATGACATTACCTAAAAAGGGATTGCTGGCTGTTGCAATTTTGGGTGATATTTAACGAACATGTTCCTCTTCTCTGTGTATTTTTCATTGAATAAATGAAAGTGTATGTTACTCAGTCATGCTCACGTTAATGATTTCTTAGAAGGCATGGGAGGAAAAAGCGCTTCCAAAATTTCCTTTCGCTTTGCTTTGATGAGTTAGAACGTAAGAAACTTTTTGATATCTCCTTTTGACCTACTTTTTAGACCGCTAGTATTAATAGATTTCTACATCAATATTCATCGTTCAAAACGAATTCATGCCACTTACAAAATAAAAAATGATTATTTTAAAATTGAATTTGTGCTTCAAATTCAACTTCTATTTTTCTATTGATCGATTTTTAATGGTTCATGCAGGAAGCGGTGTCGTCACCGCTGACTTGTTTTCTTCAATCCTTAATGTAATCTGTTCCAGCAAGATTACCTTTGCGTATGCAGTACGGTGTGACAGATGGCATGAATGTGCGCACTGCAGAATATAACGAAAACACCTTCAAGCGCCTCAGCTCTGGTTTCCGTATCGTTTCTGTTTCTAAGCTAAACACATAGATAAAGCAACAAAAAACCTCGTTATGAGGCAATTTGTCGGGTTATGAGCAATGAAGTATCCGGTCGCTTCATCTGATAGTGCCGCACTAGCTGCTTGGAGGTTGCTCCATTTTTCTCGCGAAGAAAAATGTTTTTTTTAGCGGATGTTTTTATACTATGGATATTCTACACACAGAAATTCACTGGCTGCTTTTCGTTACTGAACCGCGATGACAGAGATTTTTTTAGATACGAATTTCCACTTGGTGGGACTCCAGGAGAGTTGAACAATGGTGAATTATTCATGTGAAAATAGCCTGAATAGCTAAATTTCCGTACACTGCTTGGTTTTACAAGAATTTCCCAAGACCGTGTTCAAAGTATTCCTTTATTTGAATGAATACATGTTAAATTTGGATTTCTTTTTTGGATTCATTTTTCATTAAGGAGCAAGTCGTTTTAACCTTTGGAACAAACCCTCTTTAACATGAAAATGTCTCGTGCTGCACAAAAGCCCAACGCTGATGCAACCTTTGACCCTGCTCAGAATGTTTCACGATGATTTCTTTGCCTCAAGATTGACAACGCACCGAATTTTCCCGACCTGCACCGGCTGAGCTTTTCCTTCTCGCATACATTATATGCTTTTTGTTCTGTTCCCGGCGAGCACATTTTTGCGTTCCGGTTGTTACGGTTACCGTGCTCTGAAGTTGCTTTTGCCAAAAAATATTCCGCAACCGTAGTGTCTAAACACTTGGATGTGGATTGAAATTAACTCACACATTGCTGGAATCTATCAGCATTGTGCTATGCTTTCATCTTTTCACAACGAAGCAATGCGGAAGCCTGAATTCCATTTTTTTTTGAATTAGAGATCATACAAACCCAATTACACGCGTAGAAATTAATAAAAAAAAACACAAATGCCGCATCACCACACGGTACATGAGTTTCAGTGTTTCTTGAAAAAGGTATGTGTAAGTAAAAATACGGATCTAAAATAAAGGTTCCCATGACTTCGCTTTGGAGTGTACGATATAAATTCAAGCAACATGACATTCACTCTGATAACGACAAGCAGCGCGTTTGTGATGCGTATGCTAATTTGTAACGTGTTCTAGAGCACGATGGAGTGCAAAGTTAAAGGACTGTTAAAGAGATTTTTCTATCTACGAGATGTGTGTCCTTAGGATGATCCGTATTTCATTGTTATGCAACATGTTTGAAAGTTTATAAACATTTTTGAAATGTTTATTTACTTAAAACAGAACATGATCAATTTTAAATTGCAAATATTTCTATTTTACCCCGAGTCACCCGCGGTTTTTTTCACCTTATGGTAAAATATTTTACTTGTATAAACACCGGAAAGCACCATACAAAACTTGCTGGCCGGTGGGAATACAATGTAAATATGTACGAGCAGCATGTAGAAACGTACGTATAACGTAGCAATTGCGTTAAAACCACGTAGTCAAGTCAAGGTCCGTTAAGGTTACCATCAGTACACAGACGCCAAGCTAGGCGTGAATCGCACGTTTGATAAGAGATTATACATAACGATCTCACCGGTTTGCGGTTATCCTTCACTAGGACGACAAAAGTGAAAACACCCCCATTGCCGTACCACCATCAGTATAGACAATGAGTTTCAGCAATGAATTTGCAAGTACCGGGTTATTTGTTCAGCCGGACTAGGTTGTTAGTTGAATTTAAAATTCCCTAATCACTCGTGGGTTGCTACAGTTTTACTGTATAGTTTGAATATATTTCATTGCCTTTTAATTTACTTCTGTGTGCTAAGTTTATGATTGCTACTTTCCAAAGCCAATATGTAATTATCAAAAAACTATCAAATATTCTTTGCAATCAATGGTTTCTCTCTTTCATGCCTTAGTGGTTGAAGATACCAAGAGTACACTCCCAGTTCTCGTAATCCGAAGGGATGTCAACAGATTTTAAATTCAATAAGTATTCCTTACGGTACGTATCATTCTGGAGTTCGTTGCTAGCACTCGTGCTAAAGTATTGAAGAGGCAATCGTTCTCAGTGAAGACTATTGTACGGCAAGGTCTCACGGTTGATGTATTATCCAATTACATATGATCCAATATCGGTGCTTTTTACGTTTTGTTTTGCAACAAATCCTCATGTACATCGGATTGCTTCTACGGTGGATACAGAAGCGACATTTGCTGGCACACTATACGTGCTATCACGGTGTGCCGGTGTTCGCTTTTTTTAGCAGAAAAGTAGTGTGCCATCCACTAAGAATATTAATATTGATTTTAAATGCAGTGAATCTCAATCCAATCCAAGCGAGATCGTCATGAAAATGCTGAAATCTGAAACTAATATAAACTGCGACTTAGAAATACATGATTTTTGTACAGTATTAAAAAGTTTTTGTTGGAAAAACTTTTTTCTTTTTTCAAAGTGTCGATTTCAAAATGGTCTGACGAGTTTTAGGCAAGTAAATTGTCTATCTTAAGCGCTCATGTTTAAAAAGAACTAAAATGACCCGTTTTTTGAATCACTATAATCACTATTTGTCCCAGATGGTCTCGAGGTACGATGCTGGCCTAACAAGCCAGTCTTCGTAGGTTCGAGTCTCGGCTCGGGAGAGACTGTTAGTGTCAGTAGGATCGTAGCGCTAGCCCCGCAATTGTCCTGTACACTAAACTAAAGTCTGTGTATAAAAAACAGAAGGTCAAGTTCCGAATCGGAATGTAGCACCAAGGCTTTGCTTTTTAATCACTATTTGTTCTCAAAATAAATTGTTTTTTAGTTCAGGATACCAAATTCAAATCTTTAAATATTTTTTCAAAAGAAAATCAGACAATTCCTTAAAAGTCATTCCGATTTATAAAAAAGGCTCGAATATTCGATGCTTACTTTTAATAACTTTAGTGCGCCTTTCAATCGCAAAATCCAACAATTAAAGAAAATTGTACAACTTCTTGAAAATTGAATTATTAGTAAAAGTTAAGTAAAAGTGACTCTTAATTTTGACTGATCCATAATTGTGGACTAACTGTTCTATTTTTTTTTTTTTTTTGATGTTATTCACATGTTCCATTCTGAGTATTTTATTTAAAAACCCGAAAATTACTTGAATAAAACAAATGGGTGCTTTGTTTGTGTTTTTAATGACCGATATTTTGCTTTTTCTCGTGAAAATTGACGATCGGTAGCCCACCGCGGTAGTGTTTACCGGCATCCGAACAAATATTACAGTTCGTAGGAGAGCGATACTTAGAGTGTAGCGTAGCACTGTGCGAAAAACATGTCAGTTAGAATTGTTAGAATTGTTGATATTTCTTCGAACAAAATAAAATATATTTCATAATCGTTGACCCAGCAAACTTTGTACACACTTAATTTATCTCGGCAAACTTCCGAACAGCTGATCGAACTCGGCTAATTTTTCTGCAAAAATCAGCATTATATTTCGATGCACTTTCAGCAAATATGTCAATCTACCGTAAACCAGCAAATATTAAAATTTCGTTTGCCGAAGTTCTTGAAAAGTCTGCGGAAAACTTGTAAATTATTTTGCCGAATTTATCAGCTCTTGAGTTCTTGGCAATAATATTTAAGTAAATATTGTATTGTAAATTTCGTTTGATATGAAAGATATTAAATATAATTATTGAAGTATACATAGTTTTAATTTTGTTAGAGAATAAAATGGACCATCTAACCGTAAATAAATAATTTCACTTTTTTCCTGAATGTGTTTGGGTAAAGTTTTATGCTATCTGTGTTTATGTATAAAAGCTTGAATTAATGCGCATATGGTGATATCCGACACTCCTATTTAAATCAAAGTTAAACTAGGACCATTCACATTCCACGTGGACAGCATGGGGACATATACAATTTTTTGGATGGCCCCCTAGGTTTGAAATTGTGAGTGATTTTAAGTATAAACCATCAATTTTGGTTTATGCTCAAACTCAGAATATCCAGAAGAAGTTTGGAACGATGTTGTTCTGGATACTTGATTCGACACACAGACATGTTTAGATCTCACCGAACTGAGTCAAATGGTATGTGAACTTTGGTTCCGAAGTGAAAATCGGGTTTTCGAGCGGTTTTTCAAAACGTTAAGTGAATATGATGCACATTATCATGACTTTTCATGCCTGTTATACTTCACAAAATACGACTGTGAATCCGCGGCGGACTTTGGCAATTTTCTCTCTGCCCTTAGACCTTAACCATCAAGAATGCAAAGTAAGAAGACTTTGCTGATAGAAAAGTCGACTTTCTAAATCGAGTTCCAAGCGGGTAATAATTACATCGGTCAACAAAAGCGAAAAATGCATGGAATAGTTGCTTTAGAAAGGTTATAGCTTTTCAATCATTCCTTTGAAATTTGGTGCCTCGAGCCAGTGTAGAAATGCGTCAACTTACGTCAAAGTGTCGCATAGTTATTGCTCACCGGGTTCGTCGCTTCAACGTTAAATTTAAGAGAAATCTAATTTAAGTCTCTAAAAAATTTTGGTGGCTAGGGGCCAAAAATTCACAGAAATGGTTAAAAAGCTATGATCTTTCATTTTTTTCCTGTTTGAGCTTCAGGACCATACCTGTGTTAAGCAGTGTTATCTTTATTAATCAATAATTTTCTTTTATAGTCGAATGCAAGTGAAAACTATTCTGAGACTGCTTGGAAGACAAACAGAGAATGCATCTAGTGAACCTGTATATTAGAGAAATAACAAGGCACTCACCGTTAAGGCAACCGTTACACCAAAACGAATACGGCCGTTTTTTACGCGGGTTGCTTTCCTCCATTACTCAAAAACGGTACAAGATATCGACCGCATTTCAATCACGTTTTCCGTTTTAGGCCACGAGTGATCAAATATCAGTTTTCAAAAAAAAATCCCAATTTTTGGTGTAAATACTCAAAATTTAAAATATTGAATTTGGCCACTATCATATTCAAACGAAGTTTTAACGTTTTAGGACGGTTTTCTTTGTCATATTTGCAACTCAAAAAAGTCGTTTTTTACCTGGGCCCATACAAATTTGGAACGCATCCGCCGCGTAAAAAACGACCTTAGACGGCAATGCAAGATTATACGCTCGCCCGTCTAGATGTTGACAGTTGCCATAACGGGGAGTGCCTTGTCATTTCTCTAACATAAGCAAAGCAAAGCCTTGGTGCTACATTCCAATTCGGAACTTGACCTTCTGTTTGTTTTATACACAGACTTCGCAGCCGACTGTTTAGTGTATTGTTTAGTGCTTGCGGGGCTAGCGCTACGACCTTACTGACACTAACAGTCTCTCCCGAGCCAAGACTCTAACCTACGACGACTGGCTTGTTAGGCCAGCATCGTACCTCGAGACCATCTGGGAGATATAATTCTAACATACAAGGTCACTAAATGCATCCTTTGCATAATTTTCAGCGTTGGTTTTTTTTTGTTATTGCTGCGCGCATGGATTGCGCTAAGGGGAGTGAAACAAGGGATCGAAAAGAGCGTAGGGAATTCCATTATCGTTGTTTAATGTGCGCTCTATTGCTACGTTATGAGTGGAGTGTTTATTATTTTTGTATTCATGCTACACCATACCCTTAGAGAGAATTTATTCTAAAATTTAATTTTTTCACTCTTTCCTTTTTTTACTTTTACTTTTTTTGGAGTAGGGCTCGATAACTGGCTTATCCATATTGCTTTTTTATCAAAATTTGTGGATTGTTTCATAACTGCTTTCGAAATTATTTGCTTTTTTCCAAAAATTAACTCGAGCGGAGTGAAACTCTGATCAGTGTGAGGTGTAGTGTTGTATGAAAATTCGTCATATTTAATCCATTCATCCCAATCTGAATAGTGCTCATTGGTGAATGATCGCAAATATTCGTTAAGACATCGATGGTTTCTCTTCGATGGTCCAACTAATTCTGGATGATAAGCTGTTGAAAATGTTTGTTTGATCTGGTGAAGTTCGCAAGTTCAAGGATCTCATTTTTATATTCGGTCCCTTGATCAGAACGCATTTCCATTTTTGTCCGTATATAAGAATGGAGTGCTCTACTGAAGCTTTCGCTATTGTGTTGACTTCTTTATTTTGAATTGGGACTACAACGATATATTTTGTTAGATCGCACTGGAATGTAACGTAGTAGCAGTTATCATTAGCAGTTTTTGGTAAGGGTGCACGGTCGCCATAAAACATCATTTTTCATGCCTTCTATTATGCTTTACCAAATACGACTATGAATTCGCGGCGGACTTAGACGAATTTGGCAATTTTCTCCGTTTTCGTAGAATCACCGTTTTGAGCTCAGTTTTTGTCCGATTTAACCCTTAAATGCGCAATGTTGTTTTAAAACAACACTACTAAAAACGTTTTAAAATATACGTATTTTAGTATTTTTCAGAAATATAATTCATTAGAACAGCTCTCTAGACTCTAACGAAGAAAACTCAACAGCTGGAAGTACTGTATTTGAATGTTTTGTTTTTATTTTTGCTGTCAAAATCTCGGAAAGGAAAAAAAACAAGGCGAGATTCCCGACTGGTAGTGACTGTCTTTGAAAATAAATTTTAAAATAAGGTTAGTGGTTAGTGAAAATGTCTGAATTATCAGTAATTATACTAACAAAAGGTCAAGTTTAAAGCTACTGTTAATAAAAGTAATTGTTTAGACTTTATTATGCGATAAAGTCACAGTGTTGTTTAAAAACAACATGGTAATATTTGCACATTAAAAAGTAAATCTTTCAATTTTTTTATGCATGTTGGTTAGTTTTAAGGCAGTAAACCTGTTAAACATAAATTTTATGTTTTAGATGATTTTTTAACGTCGCGCGCCTTTAAGGGTTAAGATCTGTTTTTTTTAAAGATGGGTAAGAAGATGCTAATATGTGGACAAACTCTTAGAATTTTGATATTTGGTATTAAAACAAAATGGCGTCGAAAAAACATCGAAAATTATTGATTGGACTTTTATTCAAGGGGAATAGTTGCTCTAAGTTTTAGTAAAGGTGCTACCCCTCTGGACCTCTCCCCGTTTTTGTGAGACGCAAATATGTCTGTGTTTTTTTCTAATTTTTAAACAGATTGAGCAAACACTGGGAATTTTCATACGTATCAATTGCTCCATGTATCAAATCATGTCAGGTGGATGAAATATGGTATGTAAGAGTGAATTTTGGAGTTTTTAAATTATTTCTCCCACGGTAGGTTTCAACTTAGCTCTTCAATTTTCAAGCTCCTTATTTTTAGAGTTTCGTCTTCTGAATCCATAGATGCTGAGGGATTTTTTCTAGACACACACTGCAATGCAAATCAAGGTGATTTTTGGAATATCAAAAATCGTTTAGGTAGCGTGATTATGTCAGTGCCAGCTTGAAGTTTGTTGCTATCAGGATTTTTTAAATTTTATCTGCTTTGCGGTCCGTGACGATCTCAATTCAAGATATGGCCACCAATGAACTAGGTTTATAATTTCAAACCATTGGTTATAGGTGTCGCTTGATGGGCTGGCACAACAACCCCGAATATTCGGAACACAACCGGAACAGGTCCGCATTTTTACATTTTTCAATGAGAGGCATGGTAGGATTTTAGACACTTCTAAGCACTGCTTTAATCATTGTTACCATGTTACTGAAACATATTCCGGCCATATATCCGAAACCAGTCGATTAACTCCGGCCATCCTCTTCGTTAAAAGAAAATATGAATGAAAACTAGGAGAAAAGCGAAACCGTTCCGAACCGAAATTGAACAGTTTCAAAGTTGAACCGTGCCAAAATTTAACAGGATCTGTATATAAATATACATACCCATACATATTTAAAAGTTTTCTGTTTTGCCATCCGCGATTCTTCTTTTGCCGCGAACTAACACTGTCTTTAGTTTAACTTACAACAAGCACAATATTCAAGAATCAAATTAATAAACTAATGCTGTCAAAAAACAAATAAAAATGCAATATTAGTTTTCAGATATGAGATCATTTGAAAAATATTAATAGAATTCTTTTTATTACAATTGGTGTTATGAAGAAGCATATTCTCTACTGAGAATAAAAATGAATGATCATACAGATTCAAAATGTACCAAACTAAAATTCGCTCAGTTACAAAACGAAGTAATAGTTGCTTATTGACAATGCTTTTAGTCGGCGTGCAGCCAAACCGAACCAAGCGTCGAAAAACATTTACCGCCGCAATTGCTGTGTACAAGCTGTTACAGAGAATTTTTGTTATAATATCGTTATCAAATGCTCAAACGATTTCGTTACTTCATTATAGCTAGATTATTACTTCCCATATCCACTGGGTGTCAATAACTCAATCTGAGAAAACGGCGCTTAGTTCGGTCTGATCGCACGCCGACCATATATCAATATCAAACATATCAATTGAAGAAAAATCATTGATTTTATGTTTGCTATCCTCATAACATCATGCTGTCAAAATGAACTTGATATTTCGGCTGGTTCAATCTCAGTACAGCCATACCCGAATGATCGAGAAAGATAGCAGGAAAAATATGAGAGTGAGAGTTGACGCTAAGAGAATCATTGTAACATCGCAAACTCTTTTGTAATGAACCATGCATCGTAGTTGGCTGATTCTGGTGTTGCATCATTTTGGCGTAATGAGAGTAGTAGGTATGATATTGACTTTCCGCAGTTCTGGCTAGACCTGCGAAATCTAAGGGGGCGTTCAATAATTACGTAAGCATATTTTTCCACTTTGCGAAGTTACTTAGGGTACTAAGGCCTACACACCCTCAAAGTTCCATTGAATTCTGAAAAGCTACTACCAACCCCTCAGTCGTGTTGACGCGAAACCCTTTTCATCTTAATCGAATTCTTGAAAAACCGTAATGATTTGTTTGCTTTTTATGAAATTTTTACCGTATTTTTGAGCGAATGCATGTTTTACTCGGATTATTTAGAACAATATTTTTTGTTAATCATTTGTTTGAAGTGTCGGTTTAACTTAATTTAAGGACCTTGAAAAAATTGCTAATACATTCTATTGGCCTCAGCTCGAAAACTTTGTATGTTCAAGATATCGAAGTTTTTCGAAAAAAAAATTTTTTTTCGAGTTAACAAAAGGTCTCGACGGTTCATGCATTTCTAAGACATTATTTTTCATCGGTTAAATAAGTAGGTAAAACTTGGACCACTGTTCGGTGTCTTCTTCCCAAAATCTGATTGAGGTCAAATTTAACAAGGAGGTTTTTTTTCGAGAAGCCAAAACTTTTGAGTCCTACCGCTAAACGAAATGCTACATCGGAGATTGCGGGTTCGTGTCCCTTTTGGATGAGGAAAATTTTTTCTAAGTCTAAATCACATCCTCAGCCCGTGTTCATTATTCGCATCCTTGAACTTGAAACTTGAAAATCGATCAGAACTTTCCCATAACAGAAGCATTTGAAGCCCAACGACAAGTTAACAACAACAAAAAAGTGAAAGAAACAAAAAAGCGCAAAGAGGCGAAGTTTGCGAACGATTTGGAGTTAAAAAGAGCGAAAACTGTGCTGGACTCTGTAGAAGCTTGTCAGACCAACTGAATATAGTTTTCATAGTTTTCTAACACTGTCTTTTCCTTATTTTAAAAAATAAAACAGCGGGGAAATTTAAGAAATATTGTTGGGAAAACCAGGAAAAGGCGAGAAATCAAAACTTGATTTTGAGTGGTCATCCTGTTATACGTTTGTATTGCCTCTTTAATGCAATCATTTTATATCCTAAAATTTACAAACCTTTTTCACAAATCAATAGATTTTTTTGCTTCTAAGTCGGAATTTCATCTTTATAAATTTTCTTTATGGTCACTTTTTGGTCTCTTTTCGGTTACTTTTTGGTCTCTTTTTTCAGTCATTTTGTCTCTAAAGTTCCTATTTTTGAGTCACTCAGTCGCTACCAGCTCTGAAATACACAAAAAAATTATATATAGAAACCAAGGCAGAAAAAAAGTCAATTTTTGTTGCACTGTGTTATTATTTCTGCGCGTATGGGTCGCACTGAGTGTAGTAAAACAAGGTGGTAGGTAGAGGCACCTAAGAAAAGCGCCACACGGAAAGTGTGCTACGTAGGGAATCCGTTATCGTTGTTTACTGTGCGCTTTATTCCAACGTTAATGAGTGGTGGGTTCATTGTTGTTGTATTTATGCTACTGACAACTGACTTCGTAAATCTTTTAAAATATTTCATCTCCCAGATAGTCTCGAGGTACGATGCTGGCCTAACAAGCCAGTCGTCGTAGGTTCGAGTCTCAGCTCGGGAGAGACTGTTAGTGTCAGTAGGAACGTAGCGCTAGCCCCGCAATTGTCCTGTACACTAAACAGTCGGCTGCGAAATCTGTGTATAAATAAACAGAAGGTCAAGTTCCGGATCGGAATGTAGCACCAAGGCTTTGCTTTGCTTTTTAAAATATTTCAATTCGAATCGTATTCAAGCAAGCGCCGATTATCTGTCAAACTGGGTTCCGCAGAGTCAAGCGAATTCATTAACCGTTCAGGTGTTCCGCAAGGCAGCAACTTGGGGCCACTAATATTCACCTTTTTTTTCAACGACGTCTGTCTAGCACTGCCAAAAACTGTGAATTACTGTATGCCGATGATTTAAAAGTGTATTACCTCATCAAAACTTCTGTCGACTGTGAAATCCTTTTAACCCTCTAGTGCCCAATGCCGCCATTTGCCGGGCTTCAGTCAAACCTCTAAAAACCTTCAATAAATACTTAAAAAGTGTTTATAATGATTTTACCGAAGCCCATCTAGAAATTAACTCTCGTATTTCATGTATCGAAATGTTCATTGATTACTTTTGCGAGGAAAAAAACATACTATTCAATGAAACTATCGTATGGGCGATGAAACCATTAGTAGAACTAGCGTAGTGCGAGATCTTGGGGTTATGCTTGATGCAGAGTTGAACTTCCGGGAACACTACAGTCACATACTCAACCAATCAGGGCGAAATTTTGGGTTCAATCTCCGGATGTCAACCGAGTTTCGCGATCCTTACTGCCTGCGCTCTATGTGCTATAGCCTACGCGGACGAACACATACGATTCGCATAGATTCTCTAGGATTCCTCACATTGGATTCCTGAGCGTCCTTGAAAAGGATTCCTGAAAAGAATCCTCAGGAATGCCCTGTATATGGCTCTAGGATTCTTGAAATATGAATCGTGAGTGGAAATCCTCCGGATCGTGTTTGCCATTCCTTTCACGATTCCGTCACCGAGTTATAGGTATCCTGGGGATGGATTCTCTGCGTGTTAGTAAGGGTAGTGCGATCTGTTCTAGAAACAGCTGCCGTCGTGTGGAGCCCTTTTCGCAGCATTTGGATAACCAGAATTGAAAAAGTCCAATCAAAATTCATAAAATATGCCTTAAGACTTCTTACTTGGAGAAATCCAGATGCGCTACCTCCATACGAAGGCCGGTGCAGACTTTTAGGAATAGACACTCTCGAAAAACGACGAAATGTGCAAAAGGTGATTTTTGTCGGAAAGACCCTGCAAGGAGAAATTAACGCGCCCTGGATTCTCATTAAAATGGATGTGATCGTGCTGCCACGTCCACTGCGTCAACGGATTTTTTGAGGCTCCAACAACTTAGAACGAACTACTCATGTGCAACAATTCATAACAACTCCAATATGTAATCATTTTTAATTGTAATTTTTATCTATTTTTCTGATTTATTGTATGATCAAATGTGTTTTAGGGCCCTAACCAAAGTGCCACCTGAAAAATGATCCTCTCTGTAACGATCAACTGTATGAATTATCTGTGTTAATTACACTTTTTAGATTTTTGACTTTTTCATTATTTACTTAAAAAAAAATATTCGAAACAGAGTAAGGAAAAAATGATTGTTTCTGTTCACATTTTAGGGTGAAATTAAAGCCACTAATGGCCGACTTCGAGTTCCCAGCGAAAACACTCTTTTACGTTTGCTTCACAGCAGCAAACATGAAATAGCGTTTTCATAGGTGACGCATTACCTATTACCGAGTTTTGTGCCTTTGAAAATTTAAAGTGGTAGCTCGAAGTCGGCCATTTGTGGCTTAAATATTTTGTAAACAATTAAGTTTTCAAAATTTATGAACTTTCTCAGTTGTTTCATATTGTTTTTACGGCATAGAAACTTAACGCAAAACGACATAAAAACACAAAAGGAATCATTTAATTTCGTTAATCCAATCTTGGATGATGTCGTGATATACGGACCCCATTTTTTTTTTTATTCGCGCTACCACCTGCGTACCACTTTGAGAGCAATTTCCTTCACAGTGCGCTCTTCCGCTTGGTGGACATTCTAAATCTAATCGGTTCTGTTATTGGCTGCATTCTAACGTACGGTTCGTGCTGCATCTGATTCCGTTGGGAATGTCAACGTCGGGATACAGTGTGTGAGGAAGATTTTTTTTTTACTTTCTTTGTTTCGTACTTCGCGTATGTTCCCGGTGTTGTTTTTGAAGGAGCTTTTCCCTGTTTCCAGTATTGAAGCAAATTGGGAATGGAGCAAATTGATCATCAGATTGATTTTAGACTTCATTTGGGGCTTTGTTTTGTTGTTCTTCTGTTGTATTCAACTCTCTCCGCTTTCGCTCTAGTGTATGTGCAAATACTACTTTGTTGGATTGTCAATAATTTGATTGTGTTTTTCGGTAGTCTGTTGAGCATATTTCGACAGGTGGCAATTTTAAGCAACTGCGTAGCTTTATAACGAAAACACGTAATGATATTTAACACAGATTATTAACTTTCAAAGTATTTGGACATGAGGTATTTCATGTGAATCTGCGAAACAATGAGGAAAGATATTTTTCAACATGGTTGATCATTAGTTTAGCAGTTTACGTAGTTGAACCACAGAGAACAGACGTTCATCTTATTTTCAAAGGATGTGTAAAAACTTGCAACCGTTATTTCACCGTAAGTGGTAATGCTTCCGCTACGCGTCAATGATAAACCAAGCACTGATATCGATAAAATATCGATACGGCAATATTTGGGCAGTGAAACTAGGGCACCACAAGACAGATGTCGTTAGTGTAATTACGTATTTTGGTTCAAATTTTTACACACGATTTTCAAATTTCTTTATATGAACATAAATGTCTGTTCTCTGTAGTTTAACCAACCAAAGATTGGCATCGTGAAAAATCCTCACGATGTTTCAATATTGCACCGTGAAAATATGTCATGTTGTCTGTTAAAATTTATGTTAGCACAGATACCAAAGTGTCCTAATGTGGAAATCAAATAGAGTTTTGTTGCTATCGTTGCATGGCATATGACAACTGTTGGACGGTAACATTTCATAAATCAGTACCATCTCTCATTTAGGCGTGAATGAGCGCAACAATACCGTACCAAATATTCATTGTACTCAACCGCAATAATGTGCGACAATTGCTGCATTCCTGTTTCGATCCTTTGGAATCGTCGTTAGGCGCAAATGGCAAAAGAACAGGATAGGAAATAACTATTTGTGCAAACCGAACGAGGATGAACACGACAGGGTTAATTAAAAAATCCGCATAAGTCGGAAACACATTGATTTTTACGCACGTAGATTCAGTAATATTTCAACATACAACTACAGCTCTGAATATTTATTGTACCAGTTATGTCAGCTTAAGCAGAAAACATTCGCAAATCGTTGCTTGCCGTAACCTACGAACTTTTTCGACACCTACGAACTCACTCAAGGAAACATTCTTTTTTGAAAATTGTTTCCAACGAACCCCAAAATGTATGTCCTCCTGTTTGGGTATCTGTTTGTTTCAATATTCGAAATTCAAATCATCGCATCATATGTGTTTTCGTAAACAAACAATCCTTTCGTGGGCACTGTACCACTCCATTACAGCTGCATAGCTGCGACTGCTGAAGCCGGTGATTCGATTTGATGCATGGTTTCAACCTTCCTTTCAATGACCTTTCCAGCCAGAATACACAGCACGGCACAGAAATCAACAAAAGTTCCCACTCTCATCTACTTTTTTTAGCTGTGCTCCTCCTCTTGGATTCAGAATCGGAAGTATCTGATTGTGGAATGTCGAATTGGCTCGGAAGATTTGTTCTCCTCGTACATTCGGTTGGAATTTCAAGCAATTAATTGCGGGTCGGTTCGTGCCATGCTAAATCGAACCGATTGGAATTTGTAATTCAACCGTTGACGGAAGATTGCGGTAATGTTGACTGATACAAATCACTGCATCTGGGTTGAATTTTGATTGCTGGCTAGAGAGTGATTTTCCAAATGAAATTGTTGAAATTTGCTGGTTTGGAATAATTTGGTTCAACTAGAGACGCAACAGTACGGAAGGAAGAAATGATCCAAGTTGTGTGGGCAATGGGCATACACCATTCAATATCAGCATGTCGTTCCATAAGTGAAGCTTGTGTGATAAATATACTAATATTTCCTTATATTCTATTTTCGGGTTAACGTACAACTGCATAAAACTTCGCCCAAGAATGTTGTTATTAATAATAAATTATCATATTTTACATTTGTTTAAGTCAGAGGAGTAGTTTATGCGCTTCAATTTTTTTCGAGCTTTAGTTTTATAGCGAATGAGTGGAAATTTAGCATGAATATACTCTTTTGGGAAATATGGTCGAGAGACGATGTTCACATTTCCCTTTTGCATTTCTCCTAGAAAGGTATAGCAATCACTGGAAAAACCAAAGGTATAAAAGTGGTCCCAATGGCCGAATGTCATATACCACTCGACCCCTTTCGACGAACTGAGCATTTTCTGTATGTATGTATGTATGTGTGTATGTGTGTGTGTGTGTGTGTGTGTGTGTGTGTATGTATGTGCAACTTTTTTTTCTCACTCACTTTTCTGAGAGATGGCTGGACCGATTTTCATAAAATTAATTGCAAATGAAAGGTCTAGTTGTGCCATAGGTTGCTATTGAATTTCATTGTAATCGGATTTTTAGTTTAGAGGTTATGTATCAAAATGTAAAAATCACGAAACATCAATATCTCAGAAACCACACAACCGATTTTAATAAAGTTGGTTTCAAATGATCGGGCTGTCTCCAGAATCCTTAACTTTTGAATTTCGTAATGATTGAACATATGGTTCAAAAGTTATGCAAAGAAAAGTTATCCTGAGGTTGTTTAAACTCACTCATTTTTCTCAGAGATGGCTGAACCGATTCACAAAATTAGTGTCAAATGAAAGGTCTAGTTGCCCCATAGGTTGCTATTGAATTTCATTGCAATCGGATTGTAACTTTGTCCGTTGTTCATGAAAATGTGAAATCACATAATGAAAGTAAACATATTGACTTCCTCCTAACGATCACTGGCTAATTAAAAGGTAGAAAAGTGATCCAAATGGCCGAATGTCATATACTACTCGACTCAGTTAGACGAATCGAGCATTTTCTGCCTATAATCATGTATAGGTGTATATGTTTGTGTGTGGGTGTGTACGTGTGTATGTGCACCTTTTTTCGCACTCACTATTCTCAGAGATGGTCTGACCGAACAGATTTCAATGAAATTAATTGCAAATGAAAGGTCTAGTTGCCCTATAAGACCCTATTGAATTTCATTGTAATCTGATTTCTAGTTTAGAGGTTATGTATCAAAGTGTAAAAATCACGAAACATCAATATCTCAGAAACCACACATCTGATTTGATTAGTTTCAAATTAGTTTCAAATGAACGCGCTACCTTAAAAACCCTTAACTTTTGAATTTTATGAAGATTGAACATGTGGTTCAGAAGTTATGGAAAGGAACGTGTTGTGGAGACTATTTAATCTCACTCATGTTTCTCAGAAATGGTTGGCCCGATTTTTATAAAATTAGTGTCATATGAAAGGTCATGTTGCCCCATAAGACCCTAATGATTTTTTTTACAAATGGATTATTACTTCGCCTGTTATGTTCAAAAATGTGAAATCCAGCTATGAAAAGAAACTTATTCCAAGACAACTTACTTGGACTCACTCATATTTCTCAGAGATGGTTGACCCGATTTCCACAGAATTAGTATCAAATAAAAGGTCTACCTACCTCATAACACCCTATTGAATTTTGCAGTAATCGGACTGTAACTTCGTCTGCAATGTATCGAAATGTGAAAATCACGAAACTTCATTATCTTAGAAACTACACAACCGATTTGAACAATATTGATATCAGATGAACGGGCTAGTTAAGGGTTAACTGATGAATTATGATTGAACACGTGGTTTCAAAGTTTGGCTGCCCCATACGTTACCTTTTCATTTGATTGTAATCAAACTTAAGCAAGCGTTATGTTTTAATTTGTAAAACAACGAAAGTTTATTATCTCAAGTATTACACGACTTATTTGAACATAACTAGTGTCATACAAATGAGTCATCTCTCAAACTTACAAATAACAAACTTCATAACAATTTGATATGCTGTTTAAAAGTTTTAGAAAGAAAAGAAATTCAAAGACTATTCAACACTTTACCTGCTTCGATCAACATATATGGCCTCAACATGATTTAAATGTGGTATCGTACTATCTGAACGTTCCCGGCATCGCTCGTGATTAAATTGTTCGAAATTAAGAGTCATTGCTTTTATTTCGCTTTTTCTTAAGTACTAACATTACGTCAAATTTCATATTTTATACTTTAATTACAACATCAATATTTTGGAACCCAAAGAGTGGATAAACATTTATTGGATTTAAGCATTCATGTAAATCTATTTTTACAAATAATAAGTTTGAATGAGAAAGGCTGAGTCTGACCGCTAGGTGGATTAATTTAGGTTTTTTTTTAATATAACAAACTTTTATCTCTTGGATAAAATTATGAAACAGTGATGAATATTTGAGAAGAAGGGGTAAATTTTATACCTTTGGAACAAGCGACTCAGTAAGAAATTTCATTTCTATCGGCTTTTCCCTACTCCAAAAAATAAATACCAAGATACGTTTGTAAGAATAACGGTATAGGGTCATCTGCGGGTCTGTTTCGAGTGTTGTTCAGTGAAAATATTTAGAGAAAAATATAAACAGATTTGCACGCATGCAGCACGATGCACTGAATAAAGTAAATAAATAAGTCGCAAAATCATTGTATTGCAACGCGAAATATCAAAAAAAAAAGTTCAGAATTTCTATCTTTTATGTTTAAATGCATTAACATGAGTGCGGTATTTTACCTAAAATCTATGTTTTACGTATGATTAACTTTCTTAGTACCATAAGAAAGTGTTGCACAAATCGAGCTCTTTGGACTGGAGTGTAAACATGAGTATCAATTTTAAAACAGACTTCATTGAGTCAGTAATAAACACTTTCCTCTAGGGGCGGAAACATAAACAAATTGGAATGCGGCCGTACGTACAGTAAACATGGAAGTTCGGTTTCGGTTTCTTTCGCGCACAGACTCCGCACGCTGGCTCCAAAGATGAATGTTCTTAGCGTTTTCACACTTTCGCCAGAGCTGCATATAATGCATAAATTACTTTGTCGTCACTCAATTCAGGGGAAAATTATTGTATTTTAATGAGTCTGTTTGGTTGCTTTATGGTTCCGTAGAAAATTATATATTCCATACCGGTGTGATTAACTTTTTCCTGGAACATGGTATGTATTTGCTGGTTTTTGTGCACCTGCAAGTAGAAGATTGGAAGCCATTGTTCATTAAAGCTATTATGACATTTGCAAACTAACTTCTAAGGAATTGAAATAATCAATTGCAAAGTGGCAACCATTCAGGATTGATCCAAAGAAATTTAAGATATATTTTTTAGCCTTAAAAGTCTTTGGGTTAATATTCTTCATAACAATCAAATACAGTTTAGTATTTAATTTGCCTTAACAGTCAAACTCACAGTTTCTTATTCCTCGACTTCCTGTCAAACGTCAACTGCAGCATATTTTCTCTTCTGGTGTTCAAAAAAACCAAGCATATGCAGTTAAGAATACGCTTAATTAGCATTATAACTTTTTATTACCCAACTTTAGTTAATTTATTTCCGAAACCGTATGTAACTTGATCAGGTTACGCGATTCAAAAACCGTGTTTAAAATTGAATTTTTAATTCATTCAGACGCTGTTGTCATCAAAAGTTTGCGAAACATGTTTGCCTGATTCTTAGTAATTTTTAATGAAATGCCTACGAAATAAGCAGACGACAAACTTAAGCTACAGATGTAGCCGAAGCCGTACCCGAGTGGTGTTTGCTGCTATAAATGGTAATCCAACTTCTTGAGTTTACGTTCTCGGTCTGCAGTTTGAAAGTTTCGAGCTCATGAAAAGATTGCGGTAGCACTCGTTTAGCTCGGTTTGCTGCCGTGAGATGACATTGTGACGTAGATCCAAGTGATCAGTTTTTCAGTACGGCCCAAAAACGAAAGAATTCTTCGTCACTTTTGTATGGAAATGTGTGCCAACGTCACTTTGTTTTTTTGATTTTATGTAACTTACGAATAAGTAACAACGAAAGGAACATACCAAAAGATAGGTCTTCGAATAATGAACAAATTGGCATGAAAAACTCATATTCGAGAAAGTGGCACTTACGTCAATTTGTCATCTCACGGCAGTTTGGTTACGAACTGAGTTATTTAAGTTGATACCACCATATTTTTAAATATAAATAGTTTGAAAACTGTGTTCAGACAAGTTTTTAACAAATCAAAACGTATTTACATGAGGCTTGTTAGGGAGCTATCAGACCAAGGGAAAGTATCCAAAGTGAAAAGGGTTTTTTATATTAGGAAATGGAAAAGCCTCGTTGGAGCTACGAGGAGTTATTCTTTAGCCAGAAATTAACTTCATGTGCGCTCAAGTAGAGAACCAGTTTCGTGTCACGAATAAAATATTACAACCTCAACATGACTTACGGTGGTCATTTCTGCAAATGTTAAAGTTGATGGAAGCCGTAGGCATTCATCTGCACTATAGTATTTCCAGACAGGAAGCAGTACCCGATCAGAAGAGCATAACTAAAAATTTGCAAAATTCTATCAACGGAAAATACAAATAACATATTTTGATACGATTTTGTTTTTCCCCACTAGCTTTTGATAACAAAATTGAATCTGAATGAGATATAATAACAAATCATGAAATGGAGTTGTTCTGAAACAAATTTAACAATTTTTTCGTCTCTATCAAAACCTGTTGTTTATAACAATGGTTGTTATTATACTGTTCTATGTGCTATCTAATTTAGATAGAAAGCTGTTACGTTAGTAACAAAGTTGGATATGGGTTTGATATTAGTAGAATATTTTTTGTTACGATTTCTGTTGTTTTAACACCTAACGGGATCAACATTAAACACAACCTGAAAGGTTTTTCACATAACAAACTAACAGCCTCTGTTACATTTTTGTTTTTTCTTCCTGATCGGGTATCCATGACAGAAAAGCGATGTCCAAAGAGACAAGTCTTTTCTCATTTTTTTTTCTTCATCTATAGTTTATTTGACACGGCACAAATACAATTCAATGTTTAACGGCGCCAATTATATCTGGTAGCTTACTTTCTAAAGTATCTTAATAACAAAAAGCAAATTTTTTATCCTCGCTGCCGACTACGAGCTGAAACTAAATCTAACTTAAAGCTAGAATATTTTGCATTAAAAGCACAGGTTTGCTGTTTGATGGTTTTCATTGCCATCGGTAAGCAGCATATTAAATTTGTTCCGCTGCTGGGCCAAGATATTACGGACTGGCATTTTGGGTTGTTTCCATCGGGCCTTGAGAGTATCGTGCGGGTCTGATTGCTGTTTCCGGATCCGGGGTCTTCACGTGTTCTTGTCGTTTGGTTGGATGTAGGCGGAAGGGGATAGGACTAAACTGGGGCGTGGATGGATTTCAGGAAAACGTATATAAGGGACATGTAGGATAGGTCACGGCTCGCCAAGACATCACGAACAGGAACAGCCGGCTGCCTACTTTCGGCCTGCAGGGAAGCTATTAATCTAGACCTGGCGTCACGGTGTACAGGGCATGACCAAAAAACGTGCTCTATGTCGTGATAACCTTCACCACAGGCACAGATACCACTCTCCCCGACCCCAACACGACGGAGATGCGCGTCAAATCTATAGTGATTGGACATAAGCCGGGACATCACGCAAATGAAATCCCGACCTACATCCAACCCCTTGAACCACGGGTTCGTCGATACCTTGGGGATTATGAAATGTAACCACCTTCCCAGTTCCCCCTTGGTCCAAGAATTTTGCCAACTGATGATCGTATTCTGACGTACAAATGCGAAAAATTCATTAAAGGCAATTGGTCTTTCATAAATATCACCGTTTGTTGCGCCCACCTTAGCCAAAGAGTCCGCTTTCTCATTACCCGGTATCGAGCAGTGAGAAGGGACCCACGCTAAGGTAATCTGATACGATTTTTCGGATAAAGCACTCAGATGCTCCCGTATTTTCCCCAGGAAATACGGAGAGTGCTTAACATCTTTCATCGATCGGAGAGCCTCAATGGAACTGAGACTGTCCGTAAAGATGAAATAATGGTCCGTGGGCATTTTTTCGATAATCCCTAGGGTGTACTGAATTGCAGCTAATTCTACGACGTAAACAGAAGCAGGATTATCGAGCTTATGGGAGGCGGTTAAATTGTTATTGAAGATACCGAAGCCAGTGGACCCATCAAGAAGTGATCCGTCAGTGTAGTACATATTGTCGCAGTTGATGTTTCGATATTTATTGGAATAATTTTTAGGGATCTGCTGCACGCGTAAATGATCCGGGATTCCACGAGTTTTTGCTATCATGGATGTATCGAAAAACACAGTAGAATCAGAAGTATTTGATAAGTCGACATGATTTGGAATATTCGAAGAAGGGTTAATACTTTGGGACATGTGATTGAAATACAATGTCATAAAACGGGTTTGAGAATTAAGTTCGATTAACCTTTCAAAATTTTCAATCACGGGACGGTACAAGACCTCACATTTGATTAGAATACGAGAAGACAGGCTCCAGAAGCGGTTTTTCAATGGTAGTACTCCAGCTAAGATCTCCAAACTCATCGTATGGGACGATTGCATGCAACCCAAGGCGATACGCAAACAACGATATTGTATTCGCTCCAGTTTGATCAAAAGTGTGTTTGCTGCGGAGCGGAAGCAGAAACACCCGTACTCAATAACAGACAGTATCGTTGTTTGGTAAAGCCTTATGAGGTCTCCTGGGTGCGCTCCCCACCATTGTCCGGTTATTGTACGAAGAAAATTCACTCTTTGTTGACATTTTTTCATCAGATACCTCACGTGACAACCCCAGGTGCCTTTAGAGTCGAACCAGACACCAAGATATTTGTGTACCAAAACCTGAGAAATCGTTTTACCCATTAATTGTGTTTGAAGCTGAGCAGGTTCATGCTTCCTAGAAAAAACTACCATCTCAGTCTTCTCCGGAGAGAATTCGATACCTAGCTGTAGAGCCCAAGCAGTCAAATTGTCCAAGGTATCTTGCAATGGTCCTTGCAAATCGGCAGTTTTGGCTCCTGTAACAGAGATTACACTGTCGTCTGCAAGTTGTCTTATCGTGCATGAATTTGCCAGACATTCGTCGATGTCATTTACATAAAAGTTGTAAAGAAGGGGGCTTAAACATGAGCCCTGGGAAGACCCATGTAGCTAATGCGAAAAGATGCCAAATCGCCGTGCGTAAAATGCATGTGCTTTTTGGACAACAAATTGTGCAAAAAATTGTTCAAAATTGGAGAAAATCCTTGTCGGTGAAGTTTACCCGAAAGAATGTCAATAGAAACGGAATCAAAAGCCCCCTTAATGTCCAAGAACGCAGACGCCATTTGTTCTTTGCGAGCATACGCCAGCTGAATATCTGTTGAAAGCAACGCAAGACAATCATTCGTCCCTTTGGCACGGCGGAAGCCAAATTGAGTATCTGATAGTAGACCATTTGGTTCGACCCAATGGTCTAAACGACGGAGTATCATTTTTTCCATCAATTTCCGGATACAGGATAGCATTGCAATCAGCCTATAAGAGTTGTGATCAGAAGCTGGTTTCCCTGGTTTTTGGATGGCGATCACCTTCACTTGCCTCCAATCCTGCGGTACAATGTTTTGCTCCAGGAACTTATTGAACAAGTTCAACAAGCGCCTCTTGGCATTGCTGGGTAGATTCTTCAACAAGTTGAATTTGATTCTATCTAACCCAGGCGCGTTATCGTTACAGGACAGGAGGGCAACTGAAAATTCTGCCATCGTAAAAGGTGATTCTATCGCGTCGTGGCCCGGAGACGCATCGCGAACAATGTTTTGTTCAGGAACAGAGTCCGGACATACTTTCCTGGCAAAATCAAATATCCACCGACTTGAAGACTCCTCGCTTTCGTTGACCGTTACGCGATTCCGCATTCTTCGGCTGTGTTCCAAAGAGTTCTCATCGATGTCTCCCTTGACGTCTCGTTCACGAACCGACGCCAATATCCGCGTTTCTTTGCTTTAGCCAGGCTTTTAAGCTTGGTATCAAGCTCCGAATATCGTAAATAGTCGCCAGGTATACCTCCCTTCTGGAAGGCCAAAAACGCGTCGGATCTTTGCGTGGAGACATCGGAGCACCCTTGGTCCCACCACGGAGTGGGAGGCCGTTCTTTGATCGTTACGCCGGGATATTTCTTCGTTTGGGCTCGCAACGCGGCGCCGAGAATCAAGCCCGCGAGGAGGTTGTATTCTTCAAGTGGTGGATGATGTTGAATCGACTCGACCGCTTTTGAAATCATTTCCTCGTATGACTTCCAATCGACATTCCGTGTGAGGTCATACGGAATGTCAATTGGTCGCATGCGAGTTGACCCGTTTGTAATTGAAATAAGAATAGGCAGATGGTCGCTACCGTGAGGATCGAGGATTACCTTCCATGTGCAATCCAACCGTAGCAACGTCGAACATAAGGATAGATCCAAAGCGTTTGGGCGCGCTGGAGGTTTCGGGATACGTGTCACTTCACCGTTGTTTAAAATAGTCATGTCGAAGTCATCGCAAAGGTTATAGATTAAAGAGGAGCGGTTATCATTGTAAGGGGAACCCCAAGCCACACCATGAGAGTTGAAGTCTCCCAAAATCAAACGTGGCGAGGGAAGAAGTTCTATTAAATCAAAGAGCAACCGTTGCCCAACCTGTGCTCTGGGAGGAATATATATTGAGGCAATACAAAGCTCTTTACCTTGTATTGTCATTTGACATGCGACAACTTCGATGCCTGGAATCGAGGGGAGGTTAATACGATAGAAAGAATAGCACTTTTTAATCCCTAAAAGTACTCCTCCATATGGGGTGTCTCGATCAAGACGAATAATATTGAAATCATGGAAGTTTAGATCAATATTTGAAGTAAGCCAAGTTTCACAAAGGAAAAATGCATCGCATTTGTTTTTATTTATCAAAACTTTAAACGAATCAATTTTTGGTAAAATACTTCTACAATTCCACTGTAGGACAGAGATAGAATCCTTCATACACGCAGTTGAATTAGGCATCGAAGGATACAATCGCTGCAAGGAGGGGCCATTGGGCAGTCAACTGCTTCAAAAATGATCTAACTGTTGGGAGGAATGCTGTAAGAAAAATTTTAATTGGATCGGGTACATTGAAAGTTTCAAAAATCCAGTCCACAATGTCAGAAAATTTCACTAATCCAGAGTTTGTTTCATCAACTGGATGTGCAAAAGGAACAACTGGGGTTTAAGATGTTCCTGGCAGTGCTGGGGACTCCTTCTGGGACTTTAAATTTGCAAGCCCAGGAGGAGTTTGCTTCGGTTTTTCCGCAGCACTGTTTGGTTTGTTCGTACTTTTCATTACACTTTGGGAAATCTTAGGACCTTTACGGGGAAGTTTAGGAGAAGAAACATTTTTCCTCTTCCTAGACTCCCCTGGATTGGCATAAGATGTTCCCGCTGATGAATCGTCAGAATCGGTTTCATCAGAGGACAACAGATCAAAGGGGTTCGATGTTATGGTAGAAGTGGTCACGGTCTTCTTCAGCATCTCAGCATAAGAACGCTTTGAACGCTCCTTAAGTGACCGCTTGATTTTATCTCTGCGCTGCATGTACACCGGGCATGTGGAGAGCTCATGCTGGTTTTCTCCACAGTGAATACATTTTTCAGCATTAACACTGCAAGAATCTTCCGCATGAGTCTCCCCACACTTGCTACATCGTGCCTTATTGCAGCAGTAGGCGGCTGTGTGGCCTAACTGCTTGCAATTGGTGCAATTCATAACACGGGGTACATACAATCGCACAGGCAGACGAACCCGGTCGATCGAGACGTGGCTAGGGAGTGCAGATCCGGCAAACGTAACGCGAAACGAGTCTGACGGAGTGTAAACTTTTTTACCGCCGACGAGAGACATGGACCGCAATTGCTTACAATCCAAAATCTTCGCCTGTGTTTCAGTATTTTTGAAGCAACCGGTTGCGCTTTTTAGGATACACTCGACAGACAGACTCGAATCGGTTATGACACCGTCGATCTCCACGTCTCGTGCGGGTATGTAAACGCGATACTCGCGTGTGAAGAGCTCAGAGCAAGCGATAGCATTGGCCTGTGCCAGATCACTGACCACGACACGGAGCTTGTTAGGTCGGACCTTGGAAATTTCGGTCACGGCCTTGTACCCCTTCGTCAGGTCTTTAGAAATTTGCAGTATGTTTAATCGCTTTGAATTCACTCCTGCCTTTGGACGAGAATAAACAGTATAGCTGCCCTGTTGAGATCCGTCCGAGTAAAGCCTGGGGCGAGGGGGGACTAGAGAATGAACAGGGGAGGGGGTAACAGAAGGGTCAGGGTCAGGGGGGTTCGGGGATGGTGGCACGGGAGGCGAGGGATCTATATCCATCGCGCTAAATGTAGCGCACTAGCGCCGACAAGAACACGTACCATTTACTTCTTCCTTCCAGCAGTGGTTGTCCGCTCGTTCGAAGCTGCACCCAAAGCAGCCAGCAGCACCAATACAGCCACCGGCAGTGAGCCGGGTGTGAGATCACTCAGCACAGCGACACGACTCGACTGTCAACTGATGGCCTTGAATTAGAAAGATCTATTCACTGTGCACAGATCAAAACTGCAGCTGGTATTTTGCACCAATACAGCCAGAGTTGCGAGCCGGGTACAGAACGTAGCGACACAACTCACAATCTAGTTGGCCTTTAGCGCGAATAATACACTCTTTTGTTTGGCTATTCGTACACACGGACCGGATTGTAATAGAACGACCACTTTGCACGTCCGTTTCTGTCGAGTGTTCGACGCGGAATGAGTTTTTTCTCTTGTCGGTGCGATCTTTCAGTTTCATCGATTATTTACTGTAATTTTCCCCAAGCGCTGCTGAACTATTTAGTTAGTAACCTTAGCTAATTAATAATGAAATAAATAGAGAAGAACAATGGAGAAATACCCTACCTATAACGAGCTATCTAACAAGGAGTCTTGATTAGCTTTTTGTCGTGGACATTTAAATGCAGAAAATTGGAAAGAATATTTATTGTGTTTTGTCGAAAAACCGCCATATGAAAATACGAAAGATTTTGACATATCTAATTTTAAATAAGCTTTCATACGTTAGTGATTTTATTGTGGTGTCATATACTTCACGTTGTGTGAAAATGTCAAATTATCATTTACAGGAAGTGTTACGTTTCTCATTTCATGTAACGAAACGGTAGCTGAAGCGCATCGAGAGTTGAAAAAAGTGTTAAGCGGTGTTTGACCAATAAATAGTTAATGGGTTCAATGATGGCAATTTCGGTCACGGGTTTCTTTTAAACACGTTTTATTATGTCAAAGCCGACGTTTCAAGGATATATTTCCTCGTCCTCAGGGCAACTACGATTAACAGTTTACAATTTACATAAATTAGTCACACGAATTAAGTTATTACATACACAACTTACAAACAAAACAAACAAGTTCTCGTCTAAATATGGTGCATTGGTGTAAAATTGCTTTAGGTTAACTGCACTACACTATGGATATAAAATATACAAAATATTGGTTTGTGACTTTCCAAAATTTAAAAAACTCAAACGGATGAGCTACACTTACACAGTATCTTCCAACACACATCACACACGATTAAAGCCGTCGGGAAATGTTGCGTCAAAACGGAGAGAAATAATGTTGCAAGACAGAGATAGAGAGTGCTTGAGACTGTAGTAGTCTGCATCAACATGTGAGAGATCGCAGCGTGCCGGAGTAAGCGATGCTTAAGTTGTTCGTGTCCGTCCTATAATTTATTGCGGATCTGTCACATGCGATGTAACACATTTCTAACACCTGTAATGCTTGAATCCTGTCATCCGAAGTTAAAATTCTGGTGTTGGCTATATTGAAACTGTGATTCTCTTCTATCGCATGCTTCATCAACGCCGTCTTTTTAAACTCATCTTCCCTTCCCTCCCTCTCAGTGCTAGAATCTCTATACTGTTCGTAGCGTTTCATGAGAGAGCGGTGCGCGGCAAGACGGTTCTTTAGTTGCTGTGTAGTCATACCAATGTATGAGCTATCGCAGTCTGCACACGGGATACGGTATATAACGTTTCTTTTTGAAAGATGCGAAGAAGAGTCTTTGAGTTTCGTGAAAAGTAGTCTGTTGGTTTTGACGCATTTGAAACTCAGACTGATATTTTCATGGTTCTTTTAATGCTGCGTGCAAGTGCGGGTGTGAGGCCGTCAACATGGTGCAAAGATCGATATACTTTTGGTTCCGAGTTTACTTCCTCAACAACGTTATTCGTGCTTTGGTTGATAAATCTGTTGATTAACCGATTTATCAGTGAGCTCGGATAGTTGTTGGTAAGCAAGTGCTCGCGTACTATCTGCTTATTTTCCGTGAGCGATTTGTTCGTCGATAATCGAAAGACTCTCCCAATAAAACCGGTTGCCGTATTCAATTTCTGTGCCAGCGGGTGCATCGAGAGAAAATTAAGAACTCTCCCGGAAGCGACAGGTTTCTTAAACCACTCAGTCACGATTTTTTGTTCGTTGGTTCTAATAAGAACCATATCTAAATACGGTAATCGGTTGTTATTTTCTACCTCATATGTGAATTGAATATGTGAGTCGAACCCGTTGAGAGCATTCCTCACATATTCAATCTTGTCAGCTGGGAGAGCGGTGAACAAATCGTCGACGTATTTTTTAATACATGGAATGTGTACATCGATCTTCGCAAGCACATCATCAAGTAATGTAGTCAATACAAGATCAGCTAAAGCAGGTGACAAAGGATTCCCCATGGCTGTCCCCTCCTTTTGCCGGTAATAGGCCCCACGGAAGGTGAAATAACTGGACGAGATTTTAAACTCAATGAGCTTGATAAAAACATTTTGATCTTCGATCGTCGTATTTTTCTCGATCAAGTTCCAGTTATTTCTCACCGCTTGTACCACCAAGTCTCTCGGTATGCAAGTGAACAGGCTTACCACATCAAACGATACCAATACATAGTTGGGGGGAAGTGTGACTTTGTTAATAAACGTACAGAACTCCTATGAGTTGCGTACGTTGTATTTCTCGTGGTCTATCGAATGATGCAGAATGCTAGCAAGGTATTTTGAGAGATCATATGTTGGGCAGTTTATGCATGACAGTAAGACCCTCAGTGGATTGCCGTCTTTGTGAATCTTAGGTAGTCCATAAATTTTAGGGCAAGTCGCGTTGTATGTAATTAGCCGATTCTTGGTGGGTTGATCAATCATTTTTTGGTCGAATAGTGATTTCACCAGCGTGTTATTTTTCGTTTGAATTTTGCTTGTCCAATCCGCGTCGATCCTTTCGTATGTGTCGATGTCGTCAATAAGGGCTCTCATTTTTGACTCATAATCTTCTCTCTTCATTATAACTGTTTTATTACCCTTATCGGCGGTTACAACACATAAGTCTGGATTTTCTCGGATGAACTTTTTGCTGACATGAAATGCTTCGATCAAAAAACGATTGATAGTGTCTGGTGGTGATGTATATATAGCCAACACCAGAATTTTAACTTCGGATGACAGGATTTAAAAATTTTCAAACCCGAACCCGATCCAAACCTGACGGGTACGGGTCGGGTTAGGGTTTCTAGTTTGAAAGCCTTTAACTTTCAACTGTGCTACAATATGTCTCATTAGTGACATGTAAAATATAGTAGTTACATACCTCTACCGTTACCACTTTGGTTGTCACTTGTAAAGATAGCAAAGCGAAGCCTTGGTGCTACATTCCGATTCGGAACTCGACCTTCTGTTTATTTTACACAGATTTCGCAGCCAACTGTTAAGTTACAGGACAATTGCGGGGCCAGCGCTACGATCCTACTGACACTAACTATCTCTCCCGAGCCATGTCAGCAGAAAAACCTATTTTTGTAATGTAGGGGAATTGGGGCAAAATCGATATTTTGCTGACATTTTACGTAGATCAGACGCCTACTATTCGATTTCTGAGACTTCTTTACTCAAAATAAGATATAATTTGACTACCACTTTAGGATACTAGCGAATTTTCATTAATGCTCAGAAATAATCGATATTATTTTGCTTTTTGAAATATACTAAAACTATGCCAAAACCGGTTTCGTAGAATCACCGTTTTGAGCTCAGTTTTTGTCCGATTTAAGATCTGTTTTTTCTTTCAAAAGATGGGTAAAAAGATGCTAATATGTGGACAAACTCTTAGAATTTTGATATTTGGTATTAAAACAAAATGGCGTCGAAAAAACCTCAAAAATTTCCAGTTTCTCAAAAATTCAAAATGGCGCCATTGTTGCTCCTTAAGTTGATATATGTTCAAACTCCGGGAAATTTATTTTCGCATCAAACTTTATCAAAAAATCATACATAGAAGCCAAGGCAAAAAAATTGTTGCACTGTGCTATTACTTGTTCCGTCCGATTACACATGGTCTGGTTGATCAGCAGTTGTGTTTAGGCTTCGAAATGGTCAGGGTAGAACCACACTCACTGCGATAATCGTCTTTTTCTCGCTTTGACGCTACCAAGGCTCACTATCTTGATACATTCTTGAACAAACCTGCCAAACAAGTACCGCCACCACGAAGTTTTTTTTTCCTCAAACGTATTTTGACATTTTTTCTAGAAATAAGAATAACGCACGTTGAGTGCGGATATCTTGGAAATTATTTATTTCATTGATCATGTAAAAATATTTCTCAACATAAATAGAACGAAGTATTGTGCCGTGTCAAATAAGTGATAGATGAAGAAAAAATAACGAAGTAGACAGAAATAGGCCAAAATAACATCACCAAACGAATGACAGTGTGCATCTCTTCAATACGCATTACGAGCGAAAGCCTACTATGACGCACGCTAAGGAAGCGAGATGACCTTTTCGAAGCCTGGGGTGGCATTGCGCATTTCGTTTCGAGTGATTTTTGTTCGTTTCGACCACATTTGACATTGCCGATTTCGATTCGAGCTCGAAACGAGTAGATGGCGTATTATTGCAGTTGATCTTCGAGCAAAACTGGCATTACGTAATGCTTTGATCGAGCATTTTTTAGCTCGAAAGTGATAAAAAATGGTCGATAAGTTAAAGGCGTTCGTTTGTACCTAAGTTTGTTGACTAAAACATAAATAATTTCACTAAACATATGTGGAGCGGAAAAACATTAATTTGGTAGGATCCACTAGCGAATAGATTTAAAGTAGGGGCTAACTTTAACGGAGCAGGAATTGTACTAGTGCAGTTTGGAGGGAAATGAAATATTGTACTTAAAATAGGTTTGAGTGCTCCCCGCCTTATCTTGAAATGTTGACGATACCATGAAAAAAAATTTCTTTTGCATCAGAAAATAACTAACTTTGTTTCATTTAATGTAAGCCTAATACCCATATCGTCTTTGTATATTCCTAAAACCATTTTCATCACTAGAAGAATCGTAGTAAAATATTCAAAGATTTATATGTTGTTTTAAGGACAAATCTTATTATAAACGTGAGAAATACCAATCTCTAGGGGCAAGACACTATTGATATATGGCGGAATATTTCCAATATTAAATATTATAAAGTATTTATTGTTGCATTATTAGGCTCCGGTATGATATCAATGTGTCGGATAAACGATAAATATCAAAATTTATCAACCGATATCGTATAATATTACCGAAATATTTTTTATAAAAATAAAGTTGTCCAGCCCCTAGACAAATCTGACATTTTTTTTCGAGTCAATGTTTGCTCGAAATAAACTGCAATAAAATTGTGGTGTCGAAAATAATACGCAATACCAACTCCACCTCGAAACGAGTTTGATTTCTCTCGATTCGAGTTACTCAAAGCGAAATGCGCAATGTCACCCCTGGTTGTGCTAATTGAGCTATGCCAGAAAGATTGGACAAAGTTCTAACTAGTGATTGGCAATACTTTTGATGATTTAAAGGTAACCACTTTTTCAAAATATAGTTACATTGAGAAAAATAGCGAGGACTCAGTTGTGTATTTAATTTTAAAAATACGAGAGATTGTTAAATCTTTTTTTTTGTTGGAATTGGAAAATGTGTGTTAAGGGTTGTAACAACCATATAACAAAAGAACATTTACGTCTTCAAAACTGGACATTCATGAAAATATGCCATGACTCAGGATGTAAAAGTCACAATAAAAGGTCATGCTGTACGTAATATTTTCGCTAAGAAAATTACAAACTACGTACCTAACCGAAAAGATTTATTATTTTATTCTCCCGGTTGCAGTATGCATCATATTATTTGATAGAATAACAGTGTAAAACAGTGATTTATAACCTTTTTGACTCCGTGATCCTTTCTGTGAAGCACAAAAAGCAGCTGTCACAAAGGTATATAGAAAGACGTTCCAAGTACTTGTCAAATTTGCCAAAGCCTTTGTGGGCCGGTTGGTGTAAATTTAATTGTGATAATGCAGTGTAGTATTTATTGGGAACTTAAACCAACCAAATTTTCTAAAAATAGAAAATATATTTCTACTAAAAAAAAGCAAAGCCTTGGTGCTACATTCTGATTCGGAACTTGACCTTCTGTTTATTTATACACAGACTTCGCAGCCGACTGTTTAGTGTACAGGACAATTGCGGGGCTAGCGCTACGATCCTACTGACACTAACAGTATCTCCCGAGTCGAGACTCGAACCTACGACGACTGGCTTGTTAGGCCAGCATCGTACCTCGATGGGAGAAATTTCTACTATCTTCTATATATAATAAAAATAAGTTGTCATTTCGATAAAACCAATCATTTCAAACGATTTGTCTTTTGACTTTGATCATATCCTATGGCCGATTCGTCGTGCATTTGTAGACTTTAAGCACATCGCAAGGAATCAATGAACGTTCAAATAGTACAAAACCACATTTAAATTATGTTGAGACCACATATATCAATCAAAGCAGGTATAGTTTTAAATAGCCTTTGAATTTCTTTTCTTTCCATAACTTTTAAGCCACATATCAAATTGTTATGAAGTTTGTTATTTGTAATTTTGAGAGATGACTCGTTCGTATGACACTATTTATGTTCAAATAAGTCATGTAATTTTTAAAATAATAGACTTTCGTTGTTTTATTAACAATTTAATACATAACGGTGGCTTAAGTTCAATTATAATCAAATGAAATGGGAACGTATAGGGCAGCCAAACTTTGAAACCACGTGTTCAATCATAATTCATCAGTTAACCCTTAACTAGCCCGCTCATCTGATAGTAATATTGATCGAATCAGTTGTGTGGTTTCTGAGATAATGAAGCTTCGTGATTTTCACATTTTGGTACTTCACAGACGAAGTTACAGTCCGATTACAGTAAAATTCAATAGGGTGTTACGAGGCAGCTAGACTTATTAGTTGACACTAATTTTGTGGAAATCGGCTCGGACATCGCTGAGAAAAGTGAGTGAGTTCAAGTAGTCTTCGGAATATGTTCCTTTTCATTGCTGGAGTTCACATTTTTAAACATAACAGGCAAAGTAATAGTCTGATTGCAAAACAAATCAATATGGGGCAACCAGACCTTCCATTTGACACTGATTTTATGAAAATCGGTTCAGCCATCTCTGAGAAACATGAGTGAGATTAAGTAGTCTCCAAAACACGTTTCTTGTCATAACTTTTGAACCACAACTTCAATTTTTATGAAATTCAAACGTTAAGGGTATTTCAGGTATCCCGTTCATTTGAAATCAATTTTGTTCAATTCGGTTGTGTAGTTTTCGAGATAATGATGTTTCATGATTTTTACATTTTGATACATAATCCTAAACTAAAAATCCGATTACAATGAAATTTAATAGGGTCTTATGGGACAATGAGACCTTTCATTTGCAATTAATTTCATGAAAATCGGTCCAGTCATCTATGAGAAAAGTGAGTGAGAATAAAAATCTGCACATACACACACACACATACACACACACACATACAGCTCGTCGAGTGATATATGCCATTCGGCCCTTTGGAGCACTTTTATACTTTCGGTTTTGCAAGTGATTGCTATTCCTTTCTAGGAGAAAGGCAAAAGTACTGATAGGTGATGGGAAATAGGTTTTCGCGCATCTTTGAGTAACCGTCAACAGTCTTGCATCAATGAACAAAAATTTTTTTGGCTTGTTGAAAATTGTCCTAAATGGGCATAAGAATGGTTTAAAATTACTGATAGGTGATGGGAAATAGGTTTTCACGCATCCTTGAGTAACCTGTGTATCAATTGCAAAAAAAATATTTTTTGCTTCTGAAAATATTTCTAAATGGGCATAAGAAAGGTTTAAAAATACTGATAGGTGATGGAAAATGGGTTTTCGCGCATATTTGAGCAACCATCAACATTCTTGCATGAATTGAAAAAAAAATTTTTTTTTGCTTCGATATAACGTAACGAAAATAAAAATATCGAGGTATGACTGTATCGAAATTGTCCTATATCGAGGTATCGCTATACACTGGATTCTCTTTTTACGCGATTGATGCGTGCGCGCAAAAAAAGAATCGCGTAAAAAAAAATCACGTAATTTTTAACAAATCACGTAAAAAAAATCGCGTAATTTGGAGCAAATCGCGTAAAAGAAGATCGCGTCATTACAAAATCTTTCGTTATGTGGTAAGTGTGTGTGTATGTGTGTATGTATGTGTATGTGTGTGTATGTTTGTGTGTGTGTTACATCTTGGCTCATAAACAATATTTCCCATGTCACATATCGCGTAATTTCAAGAAAATCGCGTGAAAAAATCGCGTAATTTCGAAAAAACGCGTAAAAAAAATCGTGTAAAATAAAATCACGTAAAAAAAGTCGCGTAAAAACAGAATTCATTGTATTACTATAACACCGCTATTTGATGTAAAGCGATGAGAACTGTATTCTGTCTTACTCTTTCCAAAAAAAAAATCCGATCTCCATTCATTCAGATTTTTTAGCTATTTAATATAGATCAATGACAGACCATTAACAAAAAATTTAAATTGAAGAATTATTTCGTGTCAGTGTTTATTTACATTAATTTGAATAAAATTTAAATTTAAACAATTAATAAATAATTAATAAAATTAATTTAAATAAAATCCTAACTCGAAGTACACTAAAGTCGCTTTTTACGCGGAGGCGCGTAAATTCCGGAATCCGCGTAAAAAAAAACGAGTAAATTCCGGAATCCGCGTAAAAAACACACGTGAATTCTGCAATCCGAGTGAAGACAAACCGAAAACCGCGCAAAAAAAATACCGCGTAAATTCCGGAATCCGCGTAGAAAATACCGCGTAAATCCCGGAAACCGCGTAAAAAAACGCGTAAATTCCGGAATCCGCGTAAAAAACGCGTAAATTCCGGAATCCGCGTAAAAAAACGCATAATCTCCGGAATCCGCGTAAAAACCGGCGTAGAAAAAACCGCGTAAAAGGCGACCTTGATGTACTCTGCCCGGCTAGCTATGTGTGAATATTATATTTTTATTTAGTTTGATTTATAAATATACTGGCTGTGATTTCAACTTTTTTGCAAATTGGCCAATATAGGAGCTCCAGGTGGCCAATTTAGGAATGCTATGGCCAAAATAGGAGCCCAGAGATTTTTTGGTTGGAAAATACGTGAACAAAATAACATAGTTCTATTATTTAAACTCAATGTTAGTGCAGAGTATTGGCAAAATTGTCCGATTTTCCCGTTAAGCTGATTCAGTTGCATATTTTTTGAAGGAAGAAGAACAGTTATCTCTCATAGATAACATACTATGGCCAAAACCGATGCTTTAAAAAAAACATTTCGCTTCAAATATCAGATTCGTCATGCGTTTGCAGACTATAAAAAAATCGCAATCATTTTTTGGAAGTAGGTGGAATCAATTAAGATCCCTATGCTTTCAAAATTTAAAATTAATTGAATAAAGAGAAAAAACTGGACTTGACGAAGTTTGTCGGGTCAGCTAGTATGGTTCACTTACTTCAGCGACGGTTTTGGAAGTGTTTGACAAGGGTGAGATTAACACAAGGGTGTGATCGAAAAACCTAACGCATGAATGGGGCGAGAAAGGTTAAATTTGTAATACGTATCGTTATACATGGGGGAGAAGGAGGGGTTATTTTTTTTTTAATTGTAAATTTTAAAATTGTAGAGTTTGGAGGGGGCAGGTTGCTCAGCGTTACGTAATCTTAGAGGCGGGAGCTATATTGGGTGTTACCTATTGTTACTCGGGGAGAGGGGTTATGAAATCTAGATTTTGGGTGTACGAAATTTGTATACCATGTCTTACAAATAAATTACTTTTTTCCTCACCAAAATCGAATTTTCAAAAAAGCCACACTTCGAAAAAAAATAAATACCGTGCGCACTTGGAATTTGGTTCATAAGCAGGCAGATACTAACAATATTGGCACTGGCACCGAACGGGAAGGCAGATTTAAACAGAAAACAGGGAAAAAATCATTCAGAAAGACACGACTTGACGATTTTTCGTACAGTCCGGAGTACAGGCCGGAAGACTCTAAATCATACAACCATCTAGTTGAATTCAAAAGATTCAAAACTGCCTCATTTGTAATAGTTCAGATTAAAATGTTGTTAATTGTTTCGAACTCGGGAGAACAGTAACGATCTTGCTTCTTGCTGCGCCTTAAATTTTAAGCCAGTGCCCGTGGGCCCCGTGGCTCTCGTCACGCTGAATTTGTCGTGCACGGAGGGATTTACCAATGGATTTTCTTTTACTTTGAACTCGACCGCAAATATGCATGCACAAACTACTTTATTTAGACTTACTCAACACATACTCAAATTTATTCGTTTTGGCTTACTCTAACAGAAATTACGTTAACAGTTAAAACCGAGACACATTTTCGACCGATGCGGGAGTGTTGGGTGACTGGGCTGTGTGCCAGTGTATCGTATCCAATTAGCAACTAACTCAAGATGATCGTGGCTCGCATGCTACGAGCGTATATCATTTGATTATGCACCCGATTACTCGTGGTGAGTGTTAATCGTGCCCTTGAGTGCCGATAGCAATTCGTTGCTTGCCGAAGATGATTTGATAACGGATGGACATTGGGATGTGCAGGCGGAGAACTCGTCGATATCGAACATCCTGACGCCCGCAGAAATAACCATTTCTGGAACTAAGACCCTGTTGCTCTACGTTGGTTATCCTGTCGCTATTGAATCCATCCTAGTCGTGACGAAGAAGTCTGTCTTGAAGTCGTGTAGCATGAACTCTTCCAAAGTACGGCTCATGGACATGAAAAGAAATTTTAGACCCGGTAGAGGGTTTCATATAATAAAAGTTAATGGACAGGTCCTCACCTGGACCCTGTAGTGTAGAGTGACATCTAGCACTAGTTGACTCGTCACTGCGAGAACCGCGCTCCTTTGCTGATGCGATGATGCGGTTGATCTCCGCTGAGAAACCTTAGCCATGCTGCCTTCATGCTTACTGTGGCAATGCTGACGAAGTTGGTTTTGTTTCGGATGATGATTCTTCCCTGGCTGGTATTGGAAGCAGGCAAATTTTCGCTACGGGGCGAGTGACGAATCCGTTGGCTGTTTGTAGCGTGACAACTCGCACTACTCCATCCGCTCCTGGGTGTAACTCGTGGATACGCGCTGTGGGCCAGCGCAGAGGAGGTTGATTTTCATCAAGAATAATAACTAGTTGGTTCTTTTGGAGTTGTACCGGGGGTCGACACCATCTTGTTCGAGGCTGAAGCGTATGCAAATATTCAATGTGCCAGCGTTTCCAAATTTGCTGCAACATTTTTTGGACCTGCTGCCACATATGTAGACGATTGAACGCAATACTTTTATAATTTGAATCAGGAACAGCTTTCAGTGCCGTCCCCACTAAAAAGTGACCCGGCGTTAGTGTCTGCAAGTCCGATGGGTCGTCCGTCAGTTGGATAAGTGGACGCGAGTTTAGGCAACACTCGATCTGTGCTAGGAGCGTTTGCATGTCGTCGTACGCCAGTTTATGCTCACCCAAGACGCGTACAAAATGTTTTTGAGCTGAACGTATGGCAGCTTCCCACAAGCCACCGAAATGTGAGCCTCTTGGTGGATTAAAGTGCCATCGAATACCGTTGCTGGAACACTCATCAGCCATGCTTTGCTTGAACTCATTAGATCGCATTAGACGTCGTAGGTCATTGGCGGCACCTACGAAGTTTTTTCCGTTGTCGGTATGAACATCTGAACATAAACCCCGACGAGAGACAAAGCGACGAAAAGCCTGCATGAATTTTACCGTGCTTAAGTCTGCCACTAACTCCAAGTGCACCGCTTTGGTAGCGAAACAGATGAATACTGCTACGTAGGCTTTAGGAGGAGAATCGCGACGATGGCGAGGCTTGAGATAGATCGGTCCCCAAAAATCAATCCCGACTATGGAGAATGGCCTGGATGCTGTTACTCTCGCAGAAGGTAACTCCGCCATGAATTGCTCGACCAACTTTGGTTTTGCCCGAAAGCACACAATGCACGTTTGTACTATTTGACGAGCTAAACTGCGGCCACCCAAAATCCAGAATCGCAACCGAATGGTGTTGGTAAGTAATTGAACAGCTGCGTGAAGAAGGCGTTCATGATAGCTGCGTACAACAAGTTTTGAAAATAGGTGCGAATGTGGCAGTAAAATTTGATGCTGCGAATCGTATGACTGCGCGGACCGACTAAGGCGACCGCCGATGCGAATGACATCACCTTTTCCGAGATGTGGGTTGAACCAGCGAAGACGAGATGATGTGGATATTACTCCATTTTTATGTAGTGTTCTCCATTCCTCTGGAAAGGCGGCCTGCTGCACACATCGAATGAGAGCAAATTCAGCACCTTGCAGCTCACTTAACGTAAGTGGTTCAAACATTTTACGTTCAGCTCTTGGAGTTCGTAAGACGGTGAAAAGTCGTCTCCAATACGCTGTCGTTCGCACAAGCGGCTATAACTGGAGAAAAGAGCGATATACTCGTCGATAAATGAAGAATCTGGTTGTGATGTAGCTATATGAGCAGTCTTTCGAACTTCCCTCGAACATTCGGGATTTGATTGTGTCTCCAACGGCGAAGTGGGCCAGAACTCCGATGATTGTCGAAGCCATGTGGGTCCTTCCCACCAGACCTTACAGGAAGCTAGTTCGTCTGCAGGAAGCCCTCTGGATATGATGTCTGCAGGATTTTCTACCCCAGGAACGAAATGCCACTCACAATTTTAAGCGCTGGATTGTAGCCACTCTGTTTGCTACAAACGTAGTCCATGTTAACGGTCTTGCCTGAAGCCAACTCAGTACTGTTGTTGAATCAACCCAGAAGTGAATTCTAGCATCAATACGAAGCGAATCGGACACCTTGCCATATAACTCGGCTGCCAAACGAGCACCGCAAAGCTCGAGGCGAGGGATGCTTATTTGCTTTGGAGGAGCAACCTTGGAACGCGAAGTGAGTAACGCAGTTTTCGTTTGTCCCGACGAATTCGTTGATTTGACGTAAACGCAGGTTCCATATGCCGTCTCGGAAGCATCCGAGAAAAAATGAAGCTCGATTGCAGTAGTGTTCGAGAGAATGACGAACCGGTTGATTCGCAGATCATTGAGGCTTGGTAATTTGGATACGTACGCAAACCAACGCTGCTTCATTGTTTCAGGTAACTCTTGATCCCAATCGTAGGGTGTGTCGTTGCTGTTCTTAAGACCCCACAACGCCTGCATGAAAACCTTCGCTATCAACACGACCGGACCGACTAGGCCCAATGGATCGAACAATTTGGCGATAGAAGAGAGTGTGTTCCGTTTGGTAACTGCAGATTCTCGGTCGATCGTTATGTTCGGGATGACATACTTTAGCCGATCAGTTTGAGGCTCCCAATGTAAGCCCAACGTTTTTATTGACTGATCCTTATCGAAGTCCACTAGATCCTTGATCGCACGGTTTTCCTCTGGAACGTATTGAAGAGAAGCTGGAACATTGCTTGCCCATTTTCGTAACTCCATGCCTGCCGAGTTGAACATTGCTTCCATTTGTTTACGTAACTCAATTGCTTCGTTGACCGTTTTTGCACCAGTGAAAAGGTCATCGACATAAAAGTCTTTGCACGCCACCTCTGCTGCCAAAGGATAGTGGCACTTTTCATCCGTTGCTAGCTGCGAAATAACTCGAGTCGCCAAGTATGGTGCCGAAGCGGTACCGTAGGTAACCGTTTTGAGCTCGTATACACCAATAGGTTCGTCCGGAGTCGATCGCCAGAAGATCCTTTGCAGATGTGTGTCTCCTGGGTGTAGACGAATCTGCCGATACATCTTGGTAATGTCGGCGATAAGCATTATTGGGTGTAAACGAGACCGAATGATTATGGACCTCAAATCCTGTTGCACGGTGGGCCCTACAAGCATGACGTCATTTAGAGACCGGCCTGTTGCGCTCTTACAGGAGGCATCAAATACGACGCGAACCTTCGTCGTACTGCTCTCCGCTCTAATCACTGGATGATGAGGAAGGAAGAAGGGTTAAGAGGAGGCGTTGTTTTCATCGATTCTCTCCATGTGGCCAAGCTGAAAATACTCGTCCATGAATTTTCTATACTCCGTCGCTAAACCGGGATCACGACCTTGACGATTTTCGATAAGTCGATAGCGATGTAGGGCGGAACGCCTATTATCGCCCAAATTGTCCAATAGATCTCTTTTTAGTGGTAATCGTACAACATAGCGACCGTCAGAGTCCCGAGTGACGGTTTCGGAGAAAATTTTCTCACAGAGTGCCTCTTCTGGAGAGTACGCTGTAGTTGGTTCGTCTTCAATTGCCCAAAAACGTTCCATATCGTTATGCAGATCCGCCGTACTTGCAACGTTACAAACAAACGCACTTCGAGGAGCGCCTTCGCTTACTTTTCCGGACACGATCCATCCGAAAACCGAATTAACAAGCGTAGGCAGAGTATCTCCGAGTGAAATTCGACCTGAAGCCTTGAATAGGTCAAAAAACACTTCTGCTCCGAGTACTACATCGATGGAGCCGGGATCATAAAAGGATGGATCGGCTAACTGTATTCTCGTTGGAAGGGACCATGACGTCACATCAACTGACATGGACGGTAAATCCACAGTGACTTTTGGGAGAACGAGTAGTTCGATTGCGGTGGCGAAATCCGTTATACCTGATTTTATTGTGGAACGGATCTTATGCAGAACTCGCGTAGAGGATTGTCCAATACCCGCAATTGCAATGCTAACCCTTTCGCGGCGAATGCTCATGCGTTGGGTTGCCCTTTCAGTGATGAAACTGCACTCGCTTCCTGAGTCCAATAACGCTCGAACTGGATATTCACCTCCGCTGCCGTCGACTAGTAGAATAACAGCTGTAGCTAGAAGAATTTTGTTTCTAGATGCCTCTTGGATACTACTGTTCGTTGTACCAGGCTGTACCGCAGACGCTGATGACACATGCTCTTCGTTACGTTGGCTAGATGGATTACGCGGACGAGACAGTGAACCAGTAGTGTGTAAAACATTGCCTTGAAATGATTGTTGGCTTGTACTGGTACAAATTAACGTGTGATGATGACCCCGACAATTACGGCAGGTGCTTTCCGACGAACAATTTCGTGCCATATGGCCCTGTCGCAAACAGTTTCTACAGAGTTGTTTGCTGCGAACTATGTTTTCCTTTGCTTCGATAGGCATCTTCGGGAATCTTTCACATTGATATAAAGAATGTGGACCAGAACAAGCAAGACACCCCCTTGGACCCTTTTGTATCGCGCCATGATTTCCTGCTCGCAACCCACTATATTTTTTCGGAAACGAAGTTTGTGACTGGGGTTCTGATTTGCTAACGACCGACTGCAGGACATTAACTCGAGCTTGCAAGAATTCAGTCAACTGGTGAAATTTGGTGCTTTTGTTTGCTTCCGAGTGTTCCTCCCAATCCCGCTTGGTAACTGGGTCCAGACGTGCGCTGAGCAGATGAATTCGTAATGCGTCCCAATGCTCGGTATGTTCCCCCAATTGCTTTAAAATTCTAACGTTAGCCTCAAAGCGTTCAATTAATGAGTGTAATTCAGTGGCAGACTCGCGTTTCATGCAGGGGAATTCAAAAAGCGATTGGATATAAATACGCTGGAGGCGTCGCGGATTCGAATAATGATCCATCAACATTTTCCATGCGACTGGGTACTGATCGTTGCATATAGGTATTGTTTGAATTAATTTGAGAGCCTCACCGCTTAACGAAGAGCGTAAATAATAAAATTTCTGGATTGTCGTTAGGTGCGTTGAGGTATGCACAAGAGACACAAACAAATCATGGAAGTTGAGCTAGCTCTCAAACTCTCCACTGAAAATGGGTAACTTAATATCGGGTAATTTGACCTGCGGCGCTTGTTGCGATGGCTCTTGAGATCGGGGTTGATTCACTTGTGAGTTGGTTGGCGACCGGTTATGAAACATCAGCATACCCTTCGCGCGGTAGTAAGCCTTTTCCACCTCAGTTCGCTCTTTCAGCAAATTTTCCTGTTCTTCTTCGTCGTTCACTAGCAGCTCCAACTCGGCTTGGACTTTATTGAACTCCATCCAGAGGGCGTTGAGGTTCTCCAATCGTACGGGAATTTCGACAGCATCTCGCTCCTCTTCAAAGTTAGTGACGAAGCTCGTGATAGTGGAAAATGAAGTGATGACGCTGCGCTTGCGGATCTTGAATCCACGAAGCTTCCGTTCCAACGTTGACGTCATTGCGAGTAATCTAGAAACGACAGACCGCGTAGACCGGACGAAACAAATATAAAAAATAGGAAAATTAATCACCTGCTAAAGGCAAGTGTATTGCCTTGAATAATTAAAATCAGCTTCGTTGGTCCAGAAATCCGTCGAGAATCGGCGCAGTACTGCACTGCCCTATGTCACACAACGTTGATCACAATAGCGTAAAATCTCTCCTTGTTACAAATAGTCGATCTTCCAAACGCAATAACGATGCCGAATTGATGAAATAATGTCGATGAGGCGTTCTGAATGCTTTGTATGATACGTTTTTAATAGCAAAGTCAATGACGATCCCGCTCAATGCATAAGCGATAGAAAAGCAATGGCGTCCATAAGCTTTGTGTTGCACTATTGCAATGGCGAATTCTTCATGATAAGCCGAATGGCGCAAAGCAGCGTGGCTCAGATTTAGATAGATGGAATTTTCGACATCTATCCGGCTCGAAGGACCATGTTTCGAACTCGGGAGAACAGTAACGATCTTGCTTCTTGCTGCGCCTTAAATTTTAATCCAGTGCCCGTGGGCCCCGTGGCTCTCGTCACGCTGAATTTGTCGTGCACGGAGGGATTTACCAATGGATTTTCTTTTACTTTGAACTCGACCGCAAATATGCATGCACAAACTACTTTATTTAGACTTACTTAACACATACTTAAATTTATTCGTTTTGGCTTACTCTAACAGAAATTACGTTAACAGTTAAAACCGAGATACATTTTCGACCGATGCGGGAGTGTTGGGTGACTGGGCTGTGTGCCAGTGTATCGAATCGTATCCAATTAGCAACTAACTCAAGATGATCGTGGCTGGCATGCTACGAGCGTATATCATTTGATTATGCACCCGATAACTCGTGGTGAGTGTTAATCGTGCCCTTGAGTGCCGATAGCAATTCGTTGCTTGCCGAAGATGATTTGATAACGGATGGACATTGGGATGTGCAGGCGGAGAACTCGTCGATATCGAACAGTTAATAATTTCGAAAGGAATACTGAAGGTGGAGGTCATAATGATAAAAAATATCTCCTTGAAACAACGAAATGCGCACCCACCCGGCACGAAAAAATTACTGCGAAAGCGCGCTCGCGAATTATTTGCCTGACTCGTTGTGCAACGTCCTTAAGTACGCGTTAAATATTTTATCGAGTTCAATTTCATGCCATTTGAAGTTGAAAAAAAGAATGAGCTGCTAGACATTGGAGACCGGGCTGACACAGAGGCGATTAAATGTCTAACAGCATCGCTAAGAAATTACGTGACAATGCTCGGAAATGATTCGACAGCATCCTATCTGGCGGTTTAGCTCCCCTCGTCTACACTGCTCCCACCATCCGCAGTCATTACCGACTTTGTTAGACGTTTTATGTTGCGTGATCGCGTATTTAGGACTGATTCTGTCGTCAGAGGGGCTTGATTCTTCGTGTTCACCATTTATCTGGCTGCTCCCATAAATCAGGCGTACTAAGAAGTTTCTAAACATCATGCATGCCACTCGGAGGTGATGAATGGAGAAGAGAATTTTTGAATGCACTTGGATGACATTTTTTGTTGACACTCAAACCAAAACCACAACCAAACGAGGACAGACAAAGTCGTTTTTCTCGTCAGTTGGATTGTTTATTGCTTTTGGCTGTGTATCAGTATTGAGCAGTAACGCTCGCTACGGACTTTGAATTGATGCTGTGTTGCTATGCTGCAAATCTACATAGTGATATGGCTTTATGGGATAGACCACACAGGCTGGTGCGTCGAACAAATTGAGGAACGATTTCAGCAGAATCGTTTTCATGAACTTTGGCGTTCGTCACACAGTATGCATATTTCAGATGTTTTTGTTTTCTTTCAGTTGTCGCCAAAATAAGAAAAGCGTCAGTGTTTTTTAATTTTGAATAAAATTAAGAATTCGAAAATTGTAGCTATCAATTTGGATGTGTAACCAAGATTAACACAAAGCACCGCACAGTATTGTGGCTGTTTTCCAATCTAACCAGGAGAGCACCTCCGAAAAAAAAACAGAAATATCATTATACATATCGTTATTGGTAGATAAATAATCCACACGATGCTGACGGTGCCCGGCTGACTGGGGCATACGGAAAGTATTACACATCCTTTACCCGATCCGTCGGACGGGCGTGTATTTGTCGGTCTCTTTGGGTCTGCTTCATGTTAATCGCCTTCTGCTAATGAGCAACGACTGACAGGAACATGTGTTTGATGCTCCAATTTTATCCGTTAATTTGATATTGTTGGTGAATGCTCGAGGCGACTGTTTTATTATGAGTAAGTTTTTCTTCTGCTCAGAACTGTGAAAAATAAGATCCGTCAAAGCTGCGCTCTGGGCCAGTTGGCAAATTGCGCAGATGGAAAAAAAATGTTTGATGTCCGATTCAGTTCGACATGATACAACACAGAATGGGTTTTGAATTTCAGAAACCGTCAGGAACAATTCAAAAATTTCAGTCGTTTACATCAACGATGTCCTAATTTGGAAATGTATAGAGAACAAGTTGACTGTTCCGAAAGTAAAAACCTCTACCGTCTACCGCTCCCGTGGACAACTATATTTATTTAGGCTCTCATACAAGACTATTTTAATCAAACTTCCCAAATTAGTTGTTCGATACTATGCGAAAAAAAGCAATGGGTTCATTAGACTTTCTACACTATCAGGATTTTCACATATTGATTATAATTGCAATAGACTTAAAGGGTCTAGTTTTGTATTTAGTTGTATCATACGAGCAGTACAAGTATGTTATGCATTGCTTTACAAATGACATTATTTCTCAACGCTCATATCCTTCCACATAACTTACATAATCGAAAATCAAGAATCCATAAAAATACATACCAATAAACATACTTAAACCCAACCCATAACTTGTTGTCGTTTGCAAGTTACGAGTGTACGTTCGTCAACCTCTGCGCTCCTTGGTTTATCAAGCTTTGAAAACATTTTATGCGATTTTTATCGCCGAGAAGCCACGAAGCGAATCGTAAATTCATTAAACGCAAATAGAAAAAAAAGATCCAGCTCATAAAATGCGACAACCAATAAAATGAAAAAATTCGTCCTTGTGTTCTCCAGCTCCAGAAATTACCCCAATTACCACCTTTTCGATGATACATGAATATTTCGGAAAGTTTGAGTGTGGTTTTCCGCATGACGGTTTTTACGTTTTCACGGAAATAATTTATCGGGTGTGGATTACCTGTTGCTATGTATAGAGAAAAAAATTGCTTACAGTTTGGGAAGGCGAGTAGCGTCAGGTACAGTGAACTGCACTCAAGCTTTTCCATTATACAACAAAAACATATTTTCACATAAACTGAGGCCATATGATTGAATTTTGGAAGCCCGATATTATGGTGTCGCAATTATCACCTGGATGAAAACGGAGTCACGCAATGTTGCGGAAAAACCGTGTAAGGCAATTGATTCGATGATTGCGAATACAACGTGAAAAGTTTTAATTTTATCGATCGTCTCACAGTGCTTCGACGGAAACATGCCGCGCTGTTGGAAATTGCTGTTTACCGGTTGTATTTTTCTTTTTCTATTTTTTCAACGGAGAACCTTTTCACCTTCGGGTATCTATACCTACGTACGTGTTTGCGAGGAGAAAGGAGCAGAAAAGCACATGCAACTGCTTATACACGAGCAAGATTCTTAAAAGTTTTTTTTATAGTATCAAAGTACTTTCAAGGTCTTTCATGCTCTAAATTTTTGCAAAGAAAACTTCATACGAGTGAGTTATACACAGATTTAGAAATCACAAATGAGATAACACGATAGCAGTATATGAATACTAAATATATCGTGCCTTGGGCACTAACGAAAATTTGCACATACATGCAGTATCACATTAAATTTTGATAAAACCACAAGCCAACAATACTTTTTTTCGAACATACATGACCTCAAAGCTATTGTTCTTGAAAAAAATAAATTTTGTAGATAAAGTAAATAATTCAGCCTACGACACAATGATTGTTTTCAATTGTGTCCTTCTTTTTAGCTACCACATACTCAAAATTTTCATGCGTGTGTATATGTGCTTATTCGAACATATTATATGAGCAATTTTCGAACAACTGCACAATAAATGTCAAAACCATACGTGAAAATTGCTCTAAAAATCACCCGCAAAGCGTTACTCCGCAGTCATTTGAGTTTCCCAAAAATAGCCGTATCGTGTGCTGTTTACTCGCGACATCTGCAGTTATTTTCTTTAAATCGAATATGAACCGGAACACTCCTCGTGCGCTTGACGGGCAAACCTCAGTGACGGAGTTGAAAAATTGCCAGGAAGACGAAAGGAAACAGTATCGTCTGCTGGCGCCCGGTGTTTCCATGTTGCGTGCAGGCCATTTTTAGTTTTATCGACTGTCTAAATTGTGCTATTTAGGGTACTCGTGAAGTACTACCCAATAAACATGTTTATTTGAAGCCGGCCGGCCTTTGAAGAATTCATAATTCATTAGGTCGACTCGTGCTGTGGGCGGAGAAACGATGACATGCTTGTTGATGTCTGGCAATGACGGGTATGAAAGCGTATACAAAGGCGAAAGTGAAAATCGATGAAAGTACGTACCTCTTATTAGATAAATAGTGATATCCGCTGACCGGTTCAGCGTGGTTGGTGAAATGGTTTTATATTTCGAAAGATAAGTTGAAAAACTTCTAAAATTTCCCAGAGTTGATGATTTTTGAGTGTGGGAATTTATGTTCAGTGCGTTCATATGTCTGACTGATAATCTGCAGATATCTTGGTTACTCCATTTTTTCAAAAGTTGTTTTGCAAGAGATTTATTCGCAAGTTGATCATTAACATAAAACTATAATTGGGATCAAAATTACTAATCGAAACGAATTATTTTTTTTTGCAAAATAAAAAACAAATCTGGCGAAGAATGGGGAACCAGCGATTCCCTCAATTGATCGGTTATATCGCGAGCAGAATAAGTGAGAGCATTGTTCTGGTGAAAGAGCACTTTTTGCTCCGTCGCTGTTTCGCCTTAATTTCAACGTCGAATGAATCTAATAAAATACACACAATTATATTGTTTACTGATTGTTGTTCATATTCAAAGTAGTCGAAGTTTCCCGGTTGATTGTTGTGTTTTTAGGTGCATCGAATTTCTTCCTATTGCGCATGGTCTCAGATTTTTCGGCAAATGTTTGACACGTTGGTAATTTCAAACAATTATTATGAAATGAAATGATATGACCAACGTGTTCCTTTGAGATGCCTCTGGTCTCAATAAACTCGCCAAATTTCATATTGATGTCAAAACAGAGTCTTTGTGCTATGCTCCGCTTTCGGAACCTTATCGTCTGTTTATTATACATAGACTTTACGGCCAACTGTTAGTATAAAAAAACAATTCCGGGGCTAGTGCTATGATCCTACAGAGACTAAAAATTTCTCCCGAACCGGGATTCGAATGAAAGGTGACTGGCTTCTTAGATCAGTACCGTACCTCTAGAACAGCTGAGAGGCATAATTTAGCGATCACTTAGCACGATTTTACTTTTTTAATATTTTCTGGTGTGAGTGTCCCATTTGGTTTTTCTGAGTGTGGTGCATCGGTTGATACACCGTGATCTGTTGTCCTCTGATGAAACCGATTCTGACGATTCACCAGCGGGAACAACTTATGCCAATCCTGGGGCGTCTAGAAAGAGGAAAAATATTTCCTCTCCTACACTTCCCCGGAAAGGTCCTAAGATTTCCCAAAGTGAAATGAAAGTTACAAACAAACCAAACAGTGCTGCGGAAAACCGAAGCAAACTCCTCCTGGGCTTGCAAATTTAAAGTCCCAGAAGGAGTTCCCAGCACTGCCAGGAACATCTAAAACCCCAGTTGTTCCTTTTGCACTCCCAGTTGATGAAACAAACTCTGGATTTGTGAAATTTTCTGACATTGTGGACTGGATTTTTGAAACTTTCAATGTACCCGATCCAATTAAAATTTTTCTTACAGCATTCCTCCCAACAGTTAGATCATTTTTGAAGCAGTTGACTGCCCAATGGCCCCTCCTTGCAGCGATTGTATCCTTCGATGCCTAATTCAACTGCGTGTATGAAGGATTCTATCTCTGTCCTACAGTGGAATTGTAGAAGTATTTTACCAAAAATTGATTCGTTTAAAGTTTTGATAAATAAAAACAAATGCGATGCATTTTTCCTTTGTGAAACTTGGCTTACTTCAAATATTGATCTAAACTTCCATGATTTCAATATTATTCGTCTTGATCGAGACACCCCATATGGAGGAGTACTTTTAGGGATTAAAAAGTGCTATTCTTTCTATCGTATTAACCTCCCTCCGATTCCAGGCATCGAAGTTGTCGCATGTCAAATGACAATACAAGGTAAAGAGCTTTGTATTGCCTCAATATATATTCCTCCCAGAGCACAGGTTGGGCAACGGTTGCTCTTTGATTTAATAGAACTTCTTCCCTCGCCACGTTTGATTTTGGGAGACTTCAACTCTCATGGTGTGGCTTGGGGTTCCCCCTACAATGATAACCGCTCCTCTTTAGTCTATAACCTTTGCGATGACTTCGACATGACTATGTTAAACAACGGTGAAATGACACGTATCCCGAAACCTCCAGCGCGCCCAAGCGCTTTGGATCTATCCTTATGTTCGACGTCGCTACGGTTGGATTGCACATGGAAGGTAATCCTCGATCCTCACGGTAGCGACCATCTGCCTATTCTTATTTCAATTACTAACGGTTCAACTCGCATGTGACCAATTGACATTCCGTATGACCTCACACGGAATGTCGATTGGAAGTTATACGAGGAAATGATTTCAAAAGCGGTCGAGTCGATTCAACATCACCCACCACTTTAAGAATACAACCTCCTCGCGGGTTTAATCCTCGACGCCGCGTTGCAAGCCCAAACGAAGAAGTATCCCGGCGTAACGATCAAAGAGCGGCCTCCAACTCCGTGGTGGGACAAAGAGTGCTCCGATGTCTACACGCAAAGATCCGACGCGTTTTTGGCCTTCCAGAAGGGAGGTATACCCGACGACTATATACGGTATTCGGAGCTTAATACCAAGCTTAAAAGCCTGGCTAAAGCAAAGAAACGCGGATATTGGCGTCGGTTCGTGAACGAGACGTCGAGGGAGACATCGATGAGCACTCTTTGGAACACAGCCCGAATAATGCGGAATCGCGTAACGGTCAACGAAAGCGAGGAGTCTTTAAGTCGATGGATATTTGATTTTGCCAGGAAAGTATGTCCGGATTCTGTTCCTGAGCAAAACATTGTTCGCGATGCGTCTCCGGGCCACGACGCGATAGAATCACCTTTTACGATGGCAGAATTTTCAGTTGCCCTCCTGTCCTGTAACAATAACGCGCCTGGGTTAGATAGAATCAAATTCAACTTGTTGAAGAATCTACCCGGCAATGCCAAGAGGCGCTTGTTGAACTTGTTCAATAAGTTCCTGGAGCAAAACATTGTACCGCAGGATTGGAGGCAAGTGAAGGTGATCGCCATCCAAAAACCAGGAAAACAAGCTTCTGATCACAGCTCTTATAGGCCGATTGCAATGCTATCCTGTATCCGGAAATGAATGGAGATGATGGAGAAAATGATACTCCGTCGTTTAGACCATTGGGTCGAATCAAACGGTCTACTATCAGATACTCAATTTGGCTTCCGCCGTGCCAAAGGAACGAATGACTGTCTTGCGTTGCTTTCTACAGATATTCAGCTGGCGTATGCTCGCAAAGAACAAATGGCATCTGTGTTCTTGGACATTAAGGGGGCTTTTGATTCCGTTTCTATTGACATTCTTTCGGGCAAACTTCACCGACAAGGATTTTCACCAATTTTGAACAATTTTTTGCATAATTTGTTGTCCGAAAAGCATATGCATTTTACGCATGGCGATTTGGCAACTTTTCGTATTAGCTACATGGGTTTTCCCCAGGGCTCATGCTTAAGCCCCCTTCTTTACAATTTTTATGTGAATGACATTGACGCATGTCTGGCAAATTTATGCACGATAAGACAACTTGCAGACGACAGCGTGGTCTCTGTTACAGGAGCCAAAGCTGCCGAATTGCAAGGACCATTGCAAGATACCTTGGACAATTTGCCTGCTTGGGCTTTACAGCTAGGTATCGAATTCTCTCCGGAGAAAACTGAGACAGTAGTTTTTTCTAGGAAGCGTGAGCCTGCTCAGCTCAGCTCAGCATCACTTACAGTTAATGGGTTAAACGATTTCTCAGGTTTTGGTATCTAAATATCTTGGTGTCTGGTTTGATTCGAAAGGCACCTGGGGATGTCACGTTCGGTATTTGATGAAAAAATGTCAACAAAGAGTGAATTTTCTCCGGACAATTACTGGATCATGGTGGGGCGCCCACCCAGGAGACCTCATAAGGCTTTACCAATCAACGATATTGTCGGTGCTTGAGTACGGGTGTTTCTGCTTCCGCTCCGCTGCAAACACCCATTTAATCAAGCTGGAACGATTGCAGTATCGTTGTTTGCGTATTGCCTTAGGTTGCATGCATTCGACCCATACGATGAGTTTGGAAGTTTTGGCGGGCGTTCTCCCATTAAAAGACCGCTTTTGGGATCTGACTACTCGTATTCTCATCAAATGTGAGGTTTTTTAATTGAAAATTTCGATAGGCTAGTTGAACTTAATTCTCAAACCCGTTTCATCACTGTGTATTTCAATCACATGTCTCAAAGTATAAATCCTTCCTCATACACCTCCAATCGTGTCAAATTATTAGATACTTTTGTTTCTACTGTGTTTTTCGATACATCCATGATGGGAGAAACTCGTGGAATCCCGGATCATTTACGCGTGCAGCAGATCCCTAAAATATTTTATAACAAATATAAAAACATCAACTGCGACATTGCGTTTTAAACTGATGGATCACTTCTCAACGGGTCCACTGGCTTCGGTATCTTCAATAATAATTTTACCGCCTCCTACAAGCTCGATAATCCTGCTTCTCTTCGTACATCTCTTGCGTATTGGGCTGGCGAGCAGTAATCATTGCGTTTGTGGATTGGGGTATCAAGACATTGAACACGTGGTTTGGGTGTGTGCTGAATTCTGCGGCGCCAGATCTCTACTTTTGGATACCCTAGTGCCCGAGGAATACAGCCCTATGTGCCAGTTCGTGATATTCTCGCTCAGCGAAACTTGCCATACATGCTACATGTTTATAGCTACTTGAAGAGCATCAAGGTGCCAATTTAACAGCGAAACAAAAAAAAAACATGTTAGTTTTAGTATTAGATTTAGTTTCAGCTCGTAGTCGGCAGCGAGGGTAAAGAATTTGCCTTTAGATTATAAGATATTCTAGACCATAAGACATTAGATTTAATTGGCTCCGTAAAACATTAATTTGTATTGTGCCGTGTCAAATAAATGTTGTGTGAACAAAAAAAAAATTGGTTTTAAATGGACGGGCTGCCTCAAAAACCCTTAACTTAAGATAAAGATTGAACATCTGGAGACTGTTTAATCTCACTCATGTTTCTCGGAAATGGCTGAACCGATTTTCACAAAATTAGTGTCAAATAAAAGGTCTAGCTGCCTCATAACATCTATTGAATTTCATTGTAATCGGACTGTAACTTTGTCTGTAATGTATCAAAATGTGAAAATCACGAAACTTCCTTATCTCACGAATCACACAACCGATTCAAACAATATTGGTATCAAATTAACGGGCTAGTTAAGGGTTAACTAAAGAATTTTTGATTAGGCATGTGGTTCAAAAGTTGTGAAAAGAAACATGTTCCGATGACTTTTCAAATTCATTCGTTTTCCCAAAAATGACTGAACAACAATCTCAGTGTCAAATGAAAGGTTTGGTTGCCATTTCATTTAATTTTGATCGGACTTTTATTTCAATTGTTATGTAATAAATTCTCCAAACTTCGAAAGTCTATTTACTCAAAGATTACACGACTTATTTGAACATAACTACGGACTCTCAAACGTACAAATAAATTTCATAACTATTTGATACGTGGCTTAAAAGTTATGGAAAGAAACGAAGTTGATTGATCAAAATATATTGTACTATTTAAACGTTCCCGGTATTGCTCGTGATTACAAATCAAACTTCACATTTTATACTTCAATTATTACTTTAGGTTCAACATCAATATACCTTTATTGGATTGAATTTGGCAATTGAAGGTTGTTTTCCAGGAATCATAAGTCGCAAAATCGGATTTCAAAATGAAGTATGGAGTTTATTCCCGGCCTCTGAGCATTATCCCGGTTCCTGAAAAACTCACATTGGGTAATGAAACTGGAAGCTACTATCCAAAAATTTCATACTGTTCCACAAATTCTCACTTTGAATGATATTTGGTCTGTTTAGGCTGTTGTTCATCAGGGAAAATTTTCCTACTACAAAAAGTTGAATCTAAAATGATACATAATCCGACCTAAATGTTCGGTATAGTTATGCTTTTAACTACCAGAAATTCGATATTCAGAGTGAAAAATAATTCCGGCAGAAATTATCAAGGTGTATTTTTGTCTATTAATTGAAGGTTTCATGAAAATCTATTCAAACAAATAATAAGTTCGAAAGAGAAAGGCTGGGTCGCTAGGTGGATTAATTTTGGGTTTTTTGGTTAAGGTTAAAACTTTTCGTATTTATTGTGTACATTTATTACATTAATTTTAATTGATGCATTCTGAGAACCAAAACTGATGTCTAAAAACCTAAATCGATGCATTCTAATAATCTAAAATATAACCAATAGTATAACCAATAATACATCAATAGGTTAATTCTTTATAAAGCTTTAAACATACGATTATAAAAGAGCTAATATTAGGATATGGAGTATCACAACTGACATAAATTACCGTAATTTTTCATAATTTCTTTGAAATCGAACAGACACTTGTTTTGCGTGCTGGATGTCCAAGCATTTTTTGTTTTATAGCCTTACTTAAGATTTAGGTACGTTTACTATTTTTATATTTGTTTTTCATATTACATGAAAATGCATTGAATTAATAGTTTCGAAGCTATGGAGTCAAAAAAAAACGAAACGCTCTTTTGGAAATAACTAGTTTAAAGTTGTCACTGTTTTTGACCGTTAGATAGCATAAGATTCAGGATATCTCGCAGTGAATTTCATTCATATCGGAGTGAATTGCTCTATAGAGTACGTAAGAGTACGATCGAACAGCAATTTCCATCATCATACTGCGCATGCTTTGTAGTCATCATCCCTTCATATTACACTCCTCTAGCACATTTCCATTCATTCTCTCGTTCAAAGTTCATCCGTTCCAAACAGCTGATGAAAGCAGTCCGCGCCTCTCGGGAAATCAGCGGTTGAAACTCGGGAAAATTTTCAACACACTATGGAAAAGTATTCTCACCATGCAGAGGGGAGGGGAAACTTGTTGTTATTCTGACGGTGTTGTCATTCGAGAACGTTTCAAGTTCCGACCTGCAGGCCCAAACTGTGCCCGTGGCGTCCTGTGGAGCATCAGTCGTAGAGCGCGATTCGAATCGGTTGGATGCCAGTGCTAGCAGCGGTGCTCGAAAAATCGACGGTAGCGATCTGTGAACGACGCGATAGTTAACTCCACTGCTACCGATAGATTCACCCGTCCGCGGTTGGCTACGGAACGATATGTGCAAGTGCATCTAAACGGAAGCTAGAGTGTAAATAACAACTCGTAGTCCGGCCGTTTCGCGGGCAGGAGCGAGTGAAGAGCGCTGCATATGAAGCGTGCACATGATATTTATGAGATCAGGATAAAGAGCGCGCAGTGATACTTTAGCCCAGTTGAAGGAAAAAAACCAGCGACAGTAAACGTATTTGAGCCTTGCCGGGAGCGGGAAAGTGGGAAGATACGAAAATAAATAGGAAATGCATGTCAGTGGTAGCAACATTTATGCTCCATAACGCGAGGATAATGATTTAAGTGTTTATGGTGAGAGAGTAAGAGGGATCATTACACGACACTTGGATAAATTTAGATGTGGAGTGATGCTCGGAAGTGGTGGATGGTGAGAACAGGTCGACAGAGAAGTACTCGACGTGACAAATGCGCTGATGTGCAACCGAATGCTACTGTTACAAATTAGTCATTGGGGAATTAGGTGGATAATGCCTGTCGTATGCAGTGGTGGCGAGTGCTGTCGAATTCCATTTACTCTATGAGGTAAATATCTTTACGGGTCGTTCTGTCACGGTACGAATAGGTGGCTAATGAACATTTACCACGATTAGCGAAAATTTATGGATGTTTGAATTTACGATGGTCGAGCGTATGTTCGTATGCTGCGGACTTATACATCATTTGTGCGCTACTAGTTTTAGTGAAAATTATTTCCAACTCCGAAATTTATTGTGCCTGTTATTAAACTGATTAACAAAGCTCGGCAAACAAAATATCTAACACGGGAAAGAAAGTTGCTAATACATTGTTATTATTTTGTTTTTGTGTTCTCAGTTGTTTTCTTACGCTTGGTGATCGAAATGCTTTACTACTGACCCAGAGAGGAAGGATTTATTACTTCTGAAATGAGTACTAGTAGTAGAGATGATTTATTCTTTTAGGATCCTGCAATCCAACGAATTCGAAACAGTTGCAAAGGACAAAATGTCTATCATCAAATCATGCATTCCCGGTCATATTAGTGTACATTGTTATCAATTATTATTGTAGAATAAATCTAGGGTTTATCGAATTCTTGGTCAAATTGCTCTCAGTTTATACTTTTTGGATTTCTCAAATCAAGATCATATCGTTTGGCAACATAGTGATGTGTTTATAACATGTGAACAATCACTTCCCTTAGTAAACATAATCTCCAATCTGGTAACATGCACGTAACAAAAAAATGGCAGCACTGCTGGTGTTCTATTTTGATATGTTGTAATACAGCAAATCAGACGTTAATGAAATTTCGTCTCGACAAAGTACCATAAAGATCACTATCCGACAGATAGAATACCGAAAGTATTCGAGAAATTAACATGTTTCATAAATATTTAAAAAAAAAATTATGAAAAAGATATTAGCAAATAGCACTATATTTGAAATATCTATGTGGAAACCATGATGATCCTACTCTGGTACTGGTTGTTAATCTCTCAACACTATTTTTGACACAAAGAAATGATTGACATACGCATACAGGAAATAAATCTAGAATGAAAAGATAAAATAATCTCATGATACTTAGTTTATTTATAATGATAATGAATCAAAAATATAAGCAAAAAACAAGCTTTTCAGAAAAAAAAAGGTTTTGTATTAAAATCTTGCGTAGTGGTATGGTTGAAGCACTATTTTTACTCGAATCTAAATCCATAAAGAGCCATGATAGGTATTTTACTGAAAGGTGCTAATGAATTACATGGAAAAACGTAATTTTTAAATCCGACTAAGGGACAGTTTGAAGAGTTCCTATTAAAAAACGTCTATAGGATGTTCAATAAGGTTGTGGCTCCGGCACTTCGGAACCTTTACCGGAAGGATCATTACGTCCTTCAATAGGACTGTGCATCGGCCCACACGGCGAATACATTTCAAGCGTAATGTCGGGAGAATTTGACTGAATTACTCGATAAGACTTTGGGGACTCCCAGCTTCCCGGACCTTAACCCCTGAACTTTTATGTATAGTCGTACATGCTGTCTAAGCAGAGCGAACATAAAGTGTTTTTTTCAGGAAACAATATCTTGTATTTTCATTTTTGACACATTTGTGAAGTGTATTTTAACATAAAGTTAACGTACGATATATTTTCGTCCTTCATCTTGATTCACTCTTTTTGAAATCAAATTTCCAACAACCACAACTTTATGGATGATTTTTTAGTTTTCAATACCGTACAATACCGCGACATACCGCACTGTGTGAGGTATCGTTTTTGTGTTGAAACCTTCATCCTTGCAAGTCGCGATGGGTGCTTGTTTATGCGTGATATCATTTTCCCTCCAGCTTTTAGCGACATTTGGCACCGTACCAAGTGGTGTGGTGAAAAAACACCTTTTGCGGCAAAACAGCGGAAAATATATTCGTTTGAAATGGCGAACCAACGATAAACTAAACCATTCTCCTAGTAGCAGCTGATTTCTACCATACAATGGCGCTAATGAAACGAAAGCGCCACAACACCTTGCACTAATTCGTTAGGAGATTCTTTCTCCAATCGTTGATAGTCTAATACAGGCACTTTCGTTTCATCCAAATTCCTATCGTGTTTTGTGATTTTGCGCCTTGCTGCTTGTTTGGCATTACAGCTAGTCTAGACATCATTTGTACTGGAATGTTATTTTGAGATTCTTTGCATTGAAAAAATATAAATATCATACTTTATTACGCTTTTGTATTGATATTGAAGATACAAATTTTTGCAATTACCTTCCAACGTTTATGTAATAGCGAATTTCTTTATTCCATTGGGTCAGCGCCAACTTACTCAGAAATAAAGGAACGATATTGCGATATACGATGCGAGTAAGAAAGAAATGCCAGATAATTGTTTACGAACTAAGCCAATGTGTTGGTGTTTGACAGCAGTTAGACAGCACTGCACAGTGAATTACGTTTTTAGATTTTTTTCTAAAATCAACTGGAGCTTAAGTGAATAAAAAATCTGGATGAAACTGATCAATATATGAAAAAACTGGAAGATTTTGGGATTCAACTGTTTGACTGGATCACTTGAAAAAAAACTGGAAAAATCCAGTTTAAACTGGAACATTGGCAACTCTGCAGTTGACAGTGTTAATGCACACGCACATGCTATGTTACTTTAGCGATATTTATGCGGTTGAGGATGTAGATGCCCTACCTACTTCATCGACTCCATGCAATAGATTGGCTCACATCAAATAATTTCGATATTAATTAAGATATATCATTTATTACGCTGACATGGTTTTCTTTGAAAATTGACACGAGAACTCAATGTCAGTGTGATGAGAGTGAGAGGGAAATTGCTATTGTATCATTTTCATTTTGCAGTGTCGAAATTTCGCAACACTGCTTCTGCAATCTGTGGTAGCAATTCAAAACCAGTATACTGATTATAACTTAGTTTCATTCAACACATTGTTTTTCGTATTCCCAGATCAACGTCTCATATTAGTTGCTAAACTTTATGAACACTCCGCTGAAGTGAACATCTGTTTCCGCAATCAACGCTAGAGGACGGCCTCGGAACCATCCGGTTAAACAGAGTATCATTCAGTGACATCACAGGAGAACAAACTGACAAGCGAAAAACAAACATTTTCTTTTCACTGCGAACCTTCCGGCCCCAACATGCTTGCTGCTGCATGTTTGTTGTGTAATGTTTGATTAAACAGTCGGGGATAGGCGTATATCTCTACGAATGTCACGCATAAATGCGTGTTGTCGAGTTCAGCTGAAAGTGTTACCTGTGTAAAGTGTTTACATCCCCCCAGATTGCTGGATTTTTTTATACGTTGTTTGGAAAAAGTGGGAGATTGTGCGTGATAACTCAGCACCCCATCGCATCACTCGGGTGTGTCACTGGCCGGCAAAGGATTACCCAGCTCATGTTTTTGTTGGTCGATGATATGAATTGCTCAATCATTGCTGTCGCGTTGTGAAAACCACAGCAGCGGAAGAAAACCGTCCGCAGGCGGCGTATTTCTGTTTGTGCTTCGTCGGCTTCAACAGTGCGTGTGAGTATCTGAAAGAAGGACAATTATTTGCACACTGCACGCAAGTGGAGTGTAAATTGGTTTGTATGCTATTTACATGAGCTGGTCATTCGTGTTCCGATTCCAAAGAAACTTTTCATGGGTATATTCTGACTTTCCAAATTACCATTTTTCGTTTTCATGTTGCAGATTTTTTCACAACTGAATTGGCTACATTTTAATTCAAATTTTTTAATGTACATATAGCGAAAGGGCCAATAATCTAGCGTATAAAATTATTGTAGTACTGAAATTACTCCTGAGTAAATTATTCTTTTATTTATTTGTGTAGCTCGTACATATCAAGAGGCGCACCCCGCTCACACTTAAACTTTAACCCTCTAGTGCCCAAGTTAATTTCTGGACGGGTTTCACTAAAATCACTATGGATCATTATAAACACTTTTTAAGTATTTATTGAAGCTTTTTAGAGGTTTGACTGAAGCCCGCCAAATGGCGGTATTGGGCACTAGAGGGTTAAACTAAGCAAATCCATTCAGTTGATTTTTTTTCTTATTTTACAAAACAAAATACGCGCAAAATTTCAACAATCATAGAGAAATGTACTTGAAAAATCATGTTTAGTAATATGTTTATGGTAAGTATAGTATGACATAACAGTTTCTCAAATCCAAGAGGTGAGCAGAAGAATTTGTTGCTTTGTAAGGATGGTTGCGAAACACACGAAGATAGTCCTACGAGTGTTTTGCTTGACTGTTTTTTTCTTCATACTATTAACACAGTGCTCTATTTAGATTAGATATAGACGTAGGAATTTTTGACGTTTTTCAATTTTCAATCGAATGGTCATGATTGTCCGCCTATTATTAGAATTTGCTCACAGTCTTACCAACATTCGTGTTTTTGCGTCTTGAAACTTAAATTGCATTCTTCTCGAAATACCCTTCTCCTTACTTTTTTTTGAAAGCTCACAGTGTCAATGGATTAACGGGCGATTGTACATGGGGTAGACCCATTCACTAAACGCAATATGCTCTGTTGCGAAGATATTAAACTTTTAAAATAACGAGTTGTTTTATTTAAACGATACGCCAACAAATGTGTCACGCCCCATGGACACGAATGCGGAATGAGAGCGCCGGCTCAAATTCCTAGTATTGGTTTCTCATGACTTATTTTATTATGTGTTCCTTCGTTACCATATCGTGGAATGTGTCAAAGCATACGCAGGATGCTTTTGAGCTTTCACTCCATTCGTCCACATAGCAAGACTGAAGTTTTAAAACTTTGGTCCGGCGCTTAACGTTATCAAACCGTTTATAAACGCCACGAGAAACAGTTCGGCTAATTTTTCGCAACCAAACAAACGACATTGTTCAATCTGCTAAATTGCCATCCCAGTGCTCGTAAAGGGATTTCAGAATCATATATTTGCGTTATCATGACAGGTTTCATGAAGACGTCGAGAAAGTAGTGAAAATTATGAGTTTATGCAGTGCATCCAATGTGACACGGCAATGACGCAGCATGTCGCAACATCGCTCCAATAAGAAATGTGATCGATTCATGTTTGAAAAATAATTGAGAAAGTAACTCAACAAATGCACTGCAACTTGCAAATTGTAGTGAGTGATGTTGAAGTACTTGTTCAGAAATCAGCATGATTTTGCTTCAGCGAAACAACCGATTACACCAAACAGCTAATTGGATGAAAACGTCCTGCTTGTGGCTGACTTCGGAACACATATGTTCTCCGAGATAGTGTACGAGGAGTACATTACAAAAAGCTGCAGGCAACGCACTACGGGATTTCGAGCAGAGAAAAATGGGAAAAATAATCCGGCTTTCCCACACTCTAATTTAGATCTGCTTTTTTTATTGCTGCTGAAAATGTATGAAATTAAAAGAAAGTCGAATGTCGCTCTTTTCTTGTCACCCTATTTTGAGGCTGGGCACTAGGATGGCAGCGAAAAGGGTCATGTCAAATTTCGAAAACCCCAAAAAATGATCTGTGCAAAATTTCAGCTCAATCGGATATGATTCAGGGGTGCTTCAAAGCGCTCAAAGTTTTGATTTTTCGACTCCCGAAAATCTACCAAGGGGGGAGTACAGGAAATTGGGAAAATCGAGACATTTTTTTCGTTGCCAAATGACTTAAAAATGTATAAAACTTTGAGATGTGGTGTTACCTCGAAAAAAAATTTTGGCCGAAAATCGCTTTGAAGCACCCCTAAATCATATCCGATTGAGCTGAAATTTTGCACAGATAATTTTTTGGCACAATTGGGGTTCGCAATCCCGGAAACAAGTTCCCGGGAAATACCTCTTCTCGGGATTCCCGAATCCCGGGAACAGAAATATTAATTCCCGGGATCCCGGAATTCCCGAGTTCCTAGAAAAATTCGCAAGATTTTTTATAGTTTCCTATACTGCCGGTAACCGCAAGCCAGTCCCATCTGTAAAAATGTTAAAACGAGAAAACAGCTTCGAAAGATATTTTATTCACGCTCAGTCATCACTTATTTAAGATGAATTATTTTGACAATATTCATGCTAAAATATAGTTTGCATACTAGCCCGCACTAATTACGTTGTAAAAACCATTGATATAATTGATTTTATGATAAAAATCTTGAGTGTGACTGACTTGCCGTTACATTCTGCACCGAAGAGAAAAGTAACCGCAAGTCAGTCACATTGCCATGTTGAAACTATAGTGCGTGTTGACGTGTTGTTATTCGTTGCCGTGGAAAACTGTCAATCCTTCGCTGTTAGGAAGTGTATGTCCAAGAGAACCTTTTAAGAAATGTCGACGTTGGAAAATCTCATGATGTACGGAACCGATGAAACTTGGACTTGGATAAAGAAACTGAAGCCGGGACTGCAGTTGGTTCATCCGACAACAAATGTCAAGATGATCCAAATCTATTTGAAGTTCGAGCATCACCTCTGGAGATTTCTTGGAACGATTCCCTGGATTCTAATGGAAGTTTTTTCAATACTCAAGATTTTGCGGATAGATCCACGAAGAAGCGAACCAAGAAAAAAATTGACTTGAATTCGTATTAGCAGAAAATTGCTCCACATAAATTCATCACCAATTCAAACTAAAAAATATTCCCAATAATTGATAATTATTACTAGATAACTTATTTTCATCTAAACGGTCGTATCGAACTCTTTTTTACTTCCCATTCATTTTTTCCCATTCACTGTTGTATTATGCATGTTTTTTTTTGTAAATCGGGACTGACTTTCGGTTATTTTTCTTTTGGGACTGACTTGCGGTTACTTTGCCTAATGTGACTATTCGACTTGGTATTGATTTCCACTTCTGTTGAACAAACCACTATTTTTTATCGGTACATCTGAAAATATACTCAAAGCTAGGCCAAAATACGATGCTAACTCAAATTGACAAAATTACAGATGGGACTGACTTGCGGTTACCGGCAGTATACAATAGTGCAATAAAACTAAATACCCTATCAAAACACGAAACTGACGTCGTGAAAGTGTATGGCAGCTCTAAAGTGGGCATTACACGAAGCAAATATTTGCTTAAAATGACTGGTAATATTTGCTTGCAAAAGTATTTTCTGTCTTATTCAGTAAACGAAAAATTAGGTGAATATTTGCTTCGTCTAATGTTGTTCTTTTCACTACTGAGTGAAAAGCTGTCTAGATTTTTTTCCATGTTCATTGACGAAAATTTTTGAAACCTGTAAATTGAAAAATTAATTTTATATTCGTAAATCAATGCGACATGAAAAAAATAATGTAATAAAACTAAGAGTCAGTATAACTTGAGTCGTGGTCGTTATTTCACATGCAAATCTTTTTTGCAGAATAATTACGTAGGCTAAATGTGATGGAATTTTTGACGTAGAACTACGTTTTTCTTTAGCCTACCACATAGTGATGTAAATAGGAAAACTATTACCGAAAAGGGGACGAAATATGTCCCTTTTTAAATGCTTATAAATCGGTTTGTTTTCAACCGATTTCCTTCATTTTTGCAGCAATTGTTTGGAAAATTATACACGCATCCACCCAAATGTAGAAAATTGTTGATTGATTATGCAAACTATTGTACTATTGATTATTGTCAAGCCTTGTTTAAACAAAAATTACGTCCTCTGATTGGTCGTTATATGATTGCTTCCGAAGCACGGTCGACAGTATTATATACCTTGCAATTGGAAACATGCTATTTGGCCTATATAAGAGCCTGTTTCAGCCGAAGCCGCTCATAATAGTTCTAGACAGCGACAAGAGCAGTCGTCCTCCCGCAGCAGCAGCACTAGCCCTCTGGTTGGTCACCACGTCTCAGGAGCAGCACGGTTCTTCTCAGCGTGCCTCGCCAGACTGTCATTATTCCCCCGTGTTAGAGCAGCATGAAGATCATCATCACCAAATCCAATTTTGAACAGCAAAATGCCTTTTTTCAAGGCAAATAAACAAGTCATTGAAAGTTAATAATTTTTGACAACGTAAGCAAGCATTTTGTGTGGATTCTAGCAGTTACATCTATCGCGGCCGTCTAATTTACAGAAGGTGAAATAGCTTCCACAGTGCATGTTGTCCGTATATCATAACTCCCCCACTGTAGGGGCAGCACAAAGGTTGCGATCAGCAACCGATTTTGAACAGCAAAATGCCTTTTTTCAAGGCAAATGAACAAGTAATTGAAGGGTGAAAATTTCCTAGCATCAACACAAGCAAACATTCTTCGCGGGATCCTAGCAATCGAATTCTGTTGTAGTTTATTTAGTTAATACCCCCACTGTTGGGACAGCACAAAGGCTGCGATCAACATAACCGATTTTGAATAAAAAACTGCCCTGTTAGAACGCATTCACAAAGGCAGTTAATTCGAATATGCAGTACTGATATAAAGTCGATTCTATCAATCAGCATTAACAGAATTTCGTCGTCTCCCAGCTGCCAAGTTGCAATATGATGCAACACGCAACAACGAGCAAACGAAATCGCTTGATGTTACAAACCGCAATAAAATACGGGTTAAAACCGTTGCGTGTGTGAGAGCACCATCGGTGTTTATTCGCTGTGTACAAAAATCAATAAAACTGAACAAATAACTTGCACGGTGGTTCGTCACCATATCTCAAGAGCAGCGCGATTCTTCCCGCTTCTCAGAGTGTGTCGTCAGACTGCCGTTATTGCCCCACTACTGAGGCAGCATAAAGGTTGCCATTAGAAAATCCAATTTTGAGCAGCAAAATGCTTTTCTCAAGGCAAATAAACAAATATTTGAAGGTTAGAAATTTTTTGACAACTCAAGCGAGCAATCTGTGCTGGATAGTAGCAATTTAAATCTGTAGCATCCGTCTAATTTACAGAATGTGAAACAGCTTTTACAGCTCGTGTTTTCAATGTCTTTATTACCCCACAGTTGAGGCAGCACGAAGCAAGCATTAGTAGACTTTATGACTCATAAATGGAACACCTACAACAATGTATTTGTTAATAGTGGGCGTAGTTCTACGTCAGTTATGCGGTCGTGTCTTGGATACAACCTCCTACTTTTTTCCATATAGTTATGCCCAGGGCTGGAATTCACCTCAGTGCAGACAGAACCACACAAATTTATACACAACACATTTGCCATCGAACCGTGCGTGCCACTCCCGCTATTTCGTTTGTGTTCTCTTCTCCCCATTCGCTCTTTTCTTCTTTCTCTCGCACCGAAAAAATGCGACTGAGTACACTTTGTGCATTTGCCAAAATGTGCGACACCACACATTGTGTCTTACTTTGTGTGTTGCTTGGGGCAATGATTATCGGATTCGACAAACGAACGATTATAGCATTAATTTTTGTTTTGGTTTTTGACACTTCATTTGACTACTATTGAAATAATTTAGAAGCTAATTTTCAGTGCTGCTCAATGGGTTTTGTTTCAAAACTAAAAATGGTTTCTTCCCGGAGGTAGCCGCAATATGTCTCCTAAATGAACAGTAGGGCAGCAATAGAATTCGACTTTTCGAATTTCGTTTAGAAGTAGGACTCAATAGTTTCGTCTTCGAAAAAAGTTCCCATACTAAACTTCAGCTAAATCTGACTTCGGAAACACGAAAGCATTATTTTGTGACCAATGAAAAAAATGCGCAGGTAGTTCATAAATTTTTGAATATCAAAAAATTCTGATCCCAAATGTCTTAAAAATACACGAAACATCGAGATCTGATGTTATCCAAAAACAAAAAATGAAAAAAATCGATCGGTCAAAGTTTTACTTTTCGACTGAACGAACTTCTAAATGCGACGAAGAACATTTTTTTACCATACAAGTCATTTCCACCCTAATGAACGGTATCAGTAGTGAATGCATGTAGCGATTGTATATGAATACCGAGACAGAAACATGTCTGGACGTGCGTAATATGTCCTAAGAAACACGTCCACGCCATTGAGAATCGTGTTTAAATGAATTCTCAAAAATGTATATGGTCCTTGGTCTTGGTTCCTTTTTTCTGCTATTTTTTCTAACCGCAACGCAACGCAAACTGCTCAAACTTAAGCACTTTGTTCTCACGCAATGTGGCACAAAAAGCAGCACAAAGTGTTGTTCCGTTCTCCCTCTTTTGAAATATTTCCCACCTGATGATATCTTTCATAGTCATTTCGTTTTCGCTCTTTCTCATTGTGCCTGTTTGTTGTCAAAATGTGTAGGTACCGTTCTCGTTGTGCCTTTACGTGAAATTAACACACTGAGCGCACTGAGTGTGCGAATGACAGCCCTGGTTATGGCCACCTTACCGGGCACCCTAGTGGGTAAATGAATAAACGAGTCTATTTTTAGCTGGTTACCAATCTCCGCATTTTTGAACACTTAAAATGAATGGTGCACCCATGTGCATTCTGTGTATTGGTATTGGTGTCAGCAGTGGCGTAGCTGCGGTTTGGTGGGCCTGGTGCGGTAACGAAAACGTGGGCCCCCAATTAAAATGACTGGGCAGTTTTTTCTTCCATAAAAGGAATTGAGACAAACAAAAACCTTAGATTTTTCTCCTTATTTATTCCGTTGTCCGCAAAATTATTTATTAGGTATTTAGATACTCACTCTCCGAGCCGTTTGGTTGGTAAAATCAGAAATTACAGATCAAAATCAATGGAATCAGTGCACAGTGGTTTAAAAGCGGAAATTCGTGAACTTAATTATTTTGTGACGTTTGCGTACATTTTAACCTTTCGGTTTGTTCTGATGACTTTTAAAATTTTTAATTTCACAACTTGTGGAATATTCGCCATTTTGTTTTTTAAAATGAAACTGTATTTAGAAAAATTAACTTTTTTATTTGAACCGATAGCGAATAAATGTGTTCTACAATGTTGTAGTACTTGAAATTTTAATAAAGTTTGTTTTAGACATCAAGTTGCCATGGCTTCAATTTATTGAGATATTATATGGTCTTTGGATGTAGTACCTTAAAATTAGTTTTTTGGACTTTCTAACACTTAAACCACATTATATAACATGGGTATGTTAAGCAAAGTTTCAGGTGATAGTAAAACAAACAACTTTGCTGTAGACACTTATTCGTTTAGATCTCATCTGTAGAAGATACTATGATTTTTATATTCAAAAGGGCTCTTTTCAAAATGTTATTACTAAGTTAGCTGCAAAGGTTGCACTTGCAATAAGTTTCGTCTGATAGCTCGAAGTTTAGTCTTTAATAATTGTGAAGATACTCAGTGGCCGTCAGTGGCCTGAAATATGTGGTGGTTTTTAGTTTCTTACGATTGTTGATTCCAAAAATCAGTTTTTCAGGTTTATTCTTATTTTATCTACGTAATACAACTTGGGTATGTTCAGCAAAGTTTTAGATAATAGTAAAATAAGCAACTTTACTTGAGACACCGAAACGCATGACGCATGATGATGCGCATGATGCAATGGAATATGTTATGATTATGATTCTTCGGGTAAACCCATCTATTTTTGAAATCATCGGCTTTGTGCAACACTGGCACAACTCAAAATTTTGCATTTTTGAGATTTTGATGGCAAACGATGCCAAATACTGTAAAGTTTTATCACACGAAATCCCATTTCGAAAATCACAGAAATTCCAGAGCTATGAGTAGATGTGCCTTTGCTGCACAAATCGAAATTTCTCCATAAAGTTAGTAAAAATAAGGTTTAAACTTGGACAACGTGAGCACGTAATATGTGCATAATAGACCCAAAGGTGTTAAATAAGGATTGGTAATCTTAAACTTCAAAGTTTTCTTGAAAATCGAAAAATAAATTTTCGACGCAAATTTTCAAACGCGTTTTTCTCGAAACTATGTTTTTTGAGTTGTGCCAGTGTTGCACGAAACCGACGAAATGTTAAACCAAAGCCAGAAGGAACAGGGACATCAAATGATGGAAACACTGCTCGTCGTTTCTTTTCCAATGCTTCTAAAACGGTATGCATAACTGGGCTAGACGTAAAAGCTTTGGAACGATGCGGAGCAATATTGCAGGTAATATAAAGGTAAAACTACAGTTTTCAACCTAAAATTAAAATGTAAATGTATTATCAGGTGTAAGCATCTGGATGCGAAATCAACACTAAGGCGACATCCATAAATTACGTAACGCTCATAAGGGGGAGGGGGGTTATCCTTAGCGTTACGATTTGTTACATAGGGGAGGGGGGAAGGTAAGATCAGCGTTACGTAACAAAAAATCTCTGAAGAGACTCTCCAAAAACCAGCATTTTCATTAGACAAACTCTTCTACAGCGTTACGTAATTTTTATGGGGGGTAGGCGCTGGCGTTACGTTTCGTTACGTAATTTATGGATGTCGCCTAAGCGGTTTTCCGAATATTGTGCAGAGACAGCAACATATCTAGTGCATCTATACCCGTGGTACTACATGTCAGCTTCAGTGCATAAAATACTTATCCACGGCAGCGAAATTATTGAACACTTTAATGTTCCAATAGGTCAACTTTCCGAAGAGGCTTAGGAATCGTGAAACAAAGATCTCAAGCGATACCGACGAGATCATACCAGAAAATGCTCAAGAACAATCTTGAATCTCGACCTTATTCGTCGTTTGTTGGTATCGTCGGACCCACTCATCTCCAGTATGTTTAAAAATACCAAACAAAATTCCAAAATATCATCTCAAGATGCAAAGTATTTGTTAGGTATAGATTTGATAGGAGACAGTAGTTCAGACAGTTCAGAGGTTCAAGATGAATCTTTTAACGATTTTAAAATTTATTTTTATTGTATTTTAGATTTGTAATAAATTAGAGTTTTTGAGTGAATGCAAAGTTTTTAAGTAAATGCAAAATTCACATATACATTAATTAATTATAAAATGTCCCATGAACATCAAAAAAGTTTACAAATATGAATCCCAAGCAAGTTTGCTGATTGGTATGTAATGGTATGCTAAAAAATGTGCCCTAAAATCATAACATATTCCATTGAAATACATCATGCGTTTCGGTGTTTTAAGCTTATTTTACTATTATCTAAAACTTTGCTGAACATACCCAAGTGGTATTACGTAGATAAAATAAGAATAAACCTGAAAAACTGATTTTTGGAATCAACAATCATAAGAAACTAAAAACCACCACATATTTCAGGCCACTGACGGCCACTGAGCATCTTCACAATTATTAAAGACTAAACTTCGAGCTATCAGACGAAACTTATTGCAAGTGCAACCTTTGCAGCTTACTTAGTAATAACATTTTGAAAAGAGCACTTTTTTAACATAAAAACCATAGTATCTTCTACAGATGAGATCTAAACGAATAAGTGTCTGCAGCAAAGTTGTTTGTTTTACTATCACCTAAAACTTTGCTTAACATACCCATGTTATATAATGTGGTTTAAGTGTGAAAAAGTCCAAAAAACTAATTTTAAGGTACTACATCCTAAGACCATATAATATCTCAATAAATTGAACCCATGGCAACTTGATGTCTTAAGCAAACTTTATTAAAATTTCAAGTACTACAACATTGTAAAACACATTTATTCGCTATCGGTTCAAATAAAAAAGTTAATTTTTCTAAATACAGTTTCACCTTAAAAAACAAAATGGCGAATATTCCACAAGTTGTGCAATCAAAAATTTTAAAAGTCATCAGAACAAACCGAAAGGCCAAAATGTACACAAACGTCACAAAATAATTAAGTTCACGAATTTCCACTATTAAACCACTCTGTGCAGTGATTTCACGTTTGATTGATAAAATGGCAAGGTTTGTTAATCTCAAGTTACTCATCGTTGACCTCAAATAGTTCTTGATCAACTTTAACTTAGAGCCAACTGTTTTCAGATGTCTCGCGTGAACGCAGATTATTTCCCTCACTCTGTTTCATATTTTCAAGTTAGCCACACAATAGCACAGATAGACAGCGTTTTCCAGACTTGGTAAAAGCACCGCTCCGAGCCGCTCGGTGACATCGCCAAATTATAGACACCAAGCACCACGAGCGTATTATCGTCTTATGTGACATTCGTAGTAAGCACCAGCTCGGCGCAAGAGCTAAAAATGCTACGAATGCAGTGCGATAATCTTGTGTTCGTCACCTGGAGGCACGTTGAGCGTTTTTTTCTTTTTCGTTTTGTTTTGATCCGTGAAGAGATATTTGCTGTGTGATGCTTTTAATTTGTTGCGCACCAAGCTGAAGACCAAAGCACCTAGCCCGAGTGCGTGTGGGTTTTGGAGCTAGAGCTACAATCAAGCTCTGCTTGAGATGCTGTGCGTACTTGACCAAGTTTGATTAGGAATTTTGTAATATTTTTTAAAATATAAACTCGTTTTTTGAATAAAGATTGATGATTATGCTTCCTGAAACGACGGAAAGTATCAAAATAATGTCTTGATTATATTCCACTGTATTTTCTGGCTGAAGGCTCAAACATATAAAGCAATTTAAACCTCATATTACAGGGAATATTTACCGAAACGCATGCTTTCTTTGAACGAAACAAACGAATCCAAGTAACTGCAACTGTTGCAAAAATTATAACAAATTTTCACTGTTCAATGTTCTTTTGAAACTATTAAACAGAGCATTATTTTGCTACTTTATTACATTAAATTTCATTTCATTGAATTCATGACTGTTCGCGCCAAAACTCCCGCCTCAGCTGGGCATTACTGTCATCCGTGAGTGACCAGCTGAGGCCCAAGCGACGCTGGTTTGCGCGTGATTGTTTTAGGCTTTGTTCTGGCTCGACAATGCTGCCGTCCGAGAGGCAGCCTCTAAAAGCGCTCTCCACAGCAGCACCAGTGTTAATCATTAGTGTTTATTGTGGTTAGTCGATAAGCGTACGGCGACAGCGCCGTTACACTGCCAGTTTGTAAATAGATATTAGAATAAAAATGTACAGTAGTAAAGTAAAGATTGTGCGTTTCGTGGTGCGCGAAAGAAAACTGCTCCCTAGGCCTTAATTGCCCATCGTGATGCCAAAGGGTGAAATTAAACACAACGTAGGGCCGTGCGCGATCAATGACATTTAATTTCAAAAACAACACAAACATATAGTCACCCACTCACCCGCATACGTCGTCAGCGCTCACCCTCTGCACTAGCTGTAACGTGTAGTATACATAGCAAAGATAAGCATAGTACAAGGAGACGGAGATGCCACGAAACAAAAAAGCAAGCAAAATGATTCGGGGCTACACCGTGCGCTCTACAGTGACATGCGTTCGTTTAGACGCACCATGTTTTTCACAGGTATTTCTTTCAAAACTAATTGAATTTTGAATGTCATCACTTATTTTTGTTTGTTATCATAAACTAAAACAAAAAGCATCGTTTCTTCAAAAAATGTGCACTTGATAGAATAAAAAATGCGAAAACTTAAAAATAAGCTGATGCATTCGTTAAGACGCACCTCAAGTCAACGTAGTAAAAGCTCAAATTTTCTGAGTCAATCAGTGGGATAATACTTTGTAGCTCCTTTTTTACTCATAATTACTATAAATACTCTTCTGGGCATTGAATTGACAAGGTTATGGAGAGTATTTACAGAGATCTGTTGCCAGCATGAACGTATGCATGATTTAAGATCGTTTACTATGTTGAACAGGTGTTCATTTGCGTAAACTCTTGCAGCCAAGATACCCCAGAGGTTCCTGATCGGGTTGCAATCCGGACTACATGCTGGTCCACCAAGTACGGCTATTTCATTTTCAGAAAACCAGGCCTTGGTTCGTTGGGAAACATGAATAGAAGCGTTGTCTTGCTGAAATACAACCGGTTCATCCATATTAGCCACCAAGTATAGAACCAGAACGTGATTTTGGTGGTTATCCAGCACGTGATTTTGGTGGTTATCCAGCAGGTAGGAAGCTTCTCGTCATATGAAAATCCTCTCCATACCATAATTGCTTCATCCTCCAAAATTTCACTTGGGTCAAGTGACATTTGATTCCGCCAAATCGTGCCAGTATTGACTGTAATAGTCAGGACCACCGAGGGTATCTTTTTCCTGATGAGAAATGGCCTGTGACAGTCACTACTGGATCGAATTGGCGGAATTAAATGTCTCTCGATCTACGCGAAATTTTGGTGGAGGAATGGTTATGGTATGGGAAAGATTTTCTTATGACGAAAAGCTTCCTATCTGCTGGATCACCACCAAAATGAATTCCAACAACTACTGCGAGCTTCTGGAAGACGTTTTGGTTCCCTACTTGGAGTATTATATGGATGAACCTGTTGTATTTCAGCAAGACAACGATACTATTCATTTTTCCCGATAAACTAAGGCCTGGTTTTCTATAAAGGACATCACCGTATTTGATGGACCATTATGTAGTCCTGATTGCAACTCGATCATGAACCACTGGAGTAGCTGCAAGAGTTTATGCAAATGGATGCCAGTTCAACACAGTAAACGACCCTTAATCATGCATACGTTCATGCTGGCAACAAATCTCTGCAAATACTCTCCATAAACTTGTCAATTCAATGCTCAGAAGAATATTTGCAGTTATAATGAGTAAGGGAGGAGCTACAAAGTATTAGCCAACTGATTGACTCAGAAAATTTGAGCTTTTACTACGTGCGTCTAAACGAATGCATCAGCTTATTGCGGTGCGTCTAAACGAATGCATCAGCTTATTTTCAATTTTTCACATTTTTTTCTCTATCAAGTGCACTTTTTTTGAAGAAATGATGCTTTTTGTTTTAGTGTATGATAACAAACAAAAATAAGTGAAGACATTCAAAATTCAATTAGTTTTGAAAGAAAAACCTGTGAAAAACATGGTGCGTCTAAACAACGCATGTCACTGTATGTAACTTTAGAAAAACACCAACGAAGAGATATCCGCTCTGTGGTGGTATTCTTCATTCTTCGCGTGCCGAATCATCGACTGAAGCACCCAGCTGCGTGATACCTAGCAAGCAAGAGCTCAATTTTTGTTCCGCCTCTAGTGCGGTGCGTGCTTTATCAAGTCTGGTTTTCAGCATTGCAAAAAATCGCTCCTTCGTTGCGTGTTTCCACGTTGCATCGAATGTTTTTTGTGATCGCAAAACATTCAACTTCGGCGTCAGTCGAATAACGAATCATGGTAAAAATGAACATCGGAATCTCGTATACTTTGTCCGTGTGGATCACGAGAGCAGAGTGGCGAGCACAGATACATGAGGTTAAGTTCAGATGGGCATGTTGACCGGTTCGGTGTTCGCAAGATTTTGGGGCCCCCTTGAGTGGTGGGTCTGGTGTGCACCGCATCAACCGCACCCCCCTAGCTACGCTATTGGGTGTCAGTTTCAGCCTCAAATATAGTAGGGTGGGGTAAAGTGATCGATTTTCCAGAACTAAGTTGTTTTGATTCCATTTGGGACCCCACACAATCCTAAGCTTACCGGAAGTTGATACTATGTAAACAAACCCGCGACAACTGTCAAACCTCTGTCTTCTTCTTTTTTGTGACTTCATCGTGCAATGATCTAAATTTCCATCAGAGGTAACCTGTTGTATCGAGTTTACACACTCCGCTGAATCGAGCAATCAAATGTAGGTTAATAGGCAGAAAGCAGGATCTATAACATGTTCCAGAGGCTGTTTCTGATAGTAATCTGACTGACAGCGGTACCTACACTGGTAGTGTTGGCAGAAAAAATCATTTCCAGCTTTCAATTCGACATACTTGACTTTTAACAGCTATAGCATTTTTAGGAAAATCCTAGCTCTTCAGTTTCTTCGGTAAAGTAGTTAAGCGACAAAAACCTAGTTTTTGAAATTGAGAAATGTATGGCTGAGGCCAGTTTGAGTTCTCTAGAATGGAAAATGCAAAAAAGAAGGTTTTCTCATACATATCTTCAAATTCGAAATGCAATGCGCCAAATCGACCTCTGATAAGTTCAGCATTGATTCAGACCCTCAAAAACGTTCCGCTGTGGGCGACGTTGGCCACCATCCCTCTGTCCCACATCAACATCCTGCGGTTCCAGAGCCTCGCGTCGGTGATGATTTGGGGGCTGTGTTCAGGCTTGGGAAGCTCCCTCTGGTGTTTATCGAGAAAAACATAAAAATCAACGCCGCGTACTATAATACCGAGTTTCTGGAGAATGTTGTGGCCATTTTTTGTTATAAGAAAAAAATACAAGCCTCTATCAAAATCTGACCGCAATATAGTCACAAGTGATCCTAAGCAACTTGTTTCGATCATAACAAGTAGTAAAAATACGAGAATTGTTGAAAAAAAGATGAAAATATTTATGTCCGCTTGCTCGTATGGAAATCTCCGATGGTCCAACCGTTCGCGTTCGCCTATTTACCGCCTATTTATGGAAAAGAACAAGGCGTAACTGTGTTATCATTTCCGATTTCCTGGATTATAATACGACAACGTTTCAAGCTTTACAATAAAAATTTATTGATTCCTTTAAGTCTCATCTTCCAAAGTTTACTTACTTACATCTCCATCAGTGCTATCTTACAACATCAACATCGATTCCATATGATAATTTTACTGTATAATCGTAACGATCTTTTCGAATCCCTGTTGAATGGTCTTTATTCGCGTGGTTCAAGACAAAATTAATGTTAAAATTGCAGCCGCTGAGAAATGTATGCAGGTGAAGAAAACCCCCGAAGCCAGGTTCGCTTCGTCGAATCAATTTCAAGGATTCAAGGAAATATATTCGACACCACCTAAAGCTGATGCCACCCTCTTTTTAATGTACCCTTGAATGCATATTTAAATTTGACTCCAAAAATTTGAAAAGTTTGAAAAACTCAACACAAAGTGGCAATTTGTAAAGCTTAACTGCGATTAAATGTTTATCCTATACCACGAATAGCTGGAAACAATTACCAATGCATTTAAATATTCCTCTTACCGGGTAATTTCAGAAAGACAGCCAACCATAATTGACAGTGGCACATCATCTATGGCTCTTCATTATACCGCTTACATCGTTCCATAACCTCATCCATTAATCACGAAAATAGCCTAATGATGTAAATGCATAATCATCGTTGGATTATTCCTGTCCCTGCTGACTGGCATATCCTGTCGCACCTTATCCCAGGGACTTGAGCCGTTTCTCGTCGGTGGGTGACGGTGCCGACAGATGAATAGATGTGCAAGAAAGTTTTGGAACTCACTTGGATGCGAAAGCAAAGTCACACTATCTACTTTGACTGCCGGTTCTGTTAATACTTAAAAGGATGTTCGTTGCTGCTTGGTTTTCACACTTTTCTTGGCCGAAAGTACCGTTCTGATTCAAACTTCGAACAGTCTCAAACTTCGAACACTTCACAATAAAAAGTAGGAGGGTGGTATTCAAGACACGACCGCATGACGTTGACTACCGTATTCTTATAAAAAAAAAAAATATTCCATTGAAGCAAATAGTAGAGGGAATTGCAACGCTTCTTTTACAAAACTTCTGTAATGAACTTTCGAGGCACCAAAAGGGGCCAGTTGCCGAATATATCCTTGTTTTTGGTTAGTCCGTCCAGAATTCCAGCCATTTAAGTGTTTTGCAGTAGCCATTTACTACTAAAAGCCACCAGCATTACGGGTGAAACCGGCACGAGATGACCGGTACTCTTTTGTCTTTCCTCCTTTCAGCTGCTATCACCTAGCGTCCGCATGTCGTAAATTTAACCCCAACAAAAAGAAGCATATTTGCAAGGTTTTTTCCGCTAGCAGCAGCATAAACATCGGAAACAGAAAGTGACAACAACAATAACAACAAAGTCAGATCGATTGTATCCGTTAGTGTCGACTGTGCTTGGGAAGAGAGGTAGTGATTGGCTGCGCGGTATGATTTAGACAATCGATATTAATTACCAATTTTTCAATAGTGTATCTCAAACAATAGTTTGTTTTTGTTACATAAATTTAACCGTAAAAGAATTTCTGATCGATTGATGCCAAAACCTCGAAAACCTGATAATAGATGACTGCAAAATAAGCGCTCAAAACCTGACCACTTTTCTCTGGTTTTCCCTGGTTGAATTACTAGATTTTAAAATTCAGGGGCCTAACTTCGATATAGACGTTAGTCAACGTCAAAAACGAATTATTATAGATTGTGTAATAAAAAGTATGATTATTATATACCATTTCGTTCCTTGGAACGTCCTTCATCCAGTTATGTACAGCAGGGCTACTTCCGGGGAATCAGCAGGCGTTGAAAAAAGTGACAGTCAGTATTCAGACGGTTTGCCCATTTACGACGGTTATAGTGATTTAGACGGTTATAGTGATTACGTTGAAGTGTTTGGAATTTTAGTCAAAACTGATTTCTAAATACTCCTTGTTTTCATGTACAAAATGTGTTTAAATCTATATATGTAAATGGCACTTAATTGCAACAACAATAAAATAAGCAACATGTTAAACCTTTGAGATCGATGAAAAAGTTAATTTTTCGTTGATTTTTTTGTGCAAGAAGTTACATCATGTTCGAATCGTGTTCGAAATTTGATGCAGTACGTTAGTAGTTTATGTATGACTGTATGTCGAATCGCATATAAAGAATTGCCTCCTTCGCTTATGGTAGTAAATTTCATAATATTCCACACAAATTGAAATGATATTGCACATAATTTTTGAACAAAATCGTGGTATACGTCAGAAGCAACTGAAAATATTTTACGTGACGTGTAAAATTCAGAATTTTTTACTGTAATAGTTAATAAAGTGGGATAGACAAATTTATCGTGAGTGTTGATTCTTTCAATGGTAAACAACTTCAAAAATAGTGTGCTTATTCCTTAAAAGTCACAAACACTATAATCGCGCAACGAAATAGGAAATTCACCAGCATAGTATTGCTTGTGGTTGATGTCATTTCAATTTATCTTGTCTCCGTCACGAAATACTAGAAGATAGCATCTTAACTGTGCGGACTGTTTTCCGTTTCAATCTTCAAACCAGCATAGATCTATCACGAAAACGTGAGACGATGTTATTTAAACATGGATCAGCTGTTTCTGGTTGTCTGAAAATGGTTGGCCTGATATTAGGGCAAGAGACCTGACTGAACCACTAAGTTAGTTCGATGCATTTATTTACTTTTACATGCGCGCTTCAAAAAAAATTGTTTCTAGTAGACCTGACAGAAGGCGCTGGCTTCCTTCAATTTATTGCTGGTACGGACATTTCAGGTTCTATTTCCATAGTTGTGGGCAGCTGATTTCAAGTCAAACAGTTGTGACTCTGCCTCTAATGTTTTACCTCTTTCGTGACAGAAGACATACCTTCAAAAGTTTAAAAACTCGTGAAGTTCAGTGATTTTTAACTAAACAGTCAAATAGCTCACATAGACGTTAACTACACTCAGTACGAGCAAATGCTATTTGTATGGCCTACAACTAAAGCACAATAAATCTCTGTCTTTCACGAACATACATTCGATAATTTTTAAATCGTTCAATCTGCCGAGATTGATAGAGAGATTCTACGTAACTGGCCATAAATGATTGCATCCCTGGATATTTTCCACATCATTCTAGTAAATGCAGGGTTTACTGGCACATATTTTTTTACGTATACTCCATTGGGATTTTCTATCGAACAATTGAACGAATAAATAAAATATACAGGTCAACCAAAAATTTATTCTAGTATAAATTAAACTTCGGTTCTACAATAGACGTTATCGTGAAATCCACTGCCCAGTATCTAAGGCACTTTTTTGAGAGCTCGAAACCACACTTCTCAAGTCAGCCCAGTTGCAATGAATTCTCAAGTTAAAAGAAATTTTAAACCATTAACTTCAGATGTTCGGACTGAACATCCATCCGTTTACAAAGTTCCACATTTATAAGTGATTATCGGAAGTTTAACCACCTCGAATCTACCGGTTTCATTATTGGAAATGAAAAACTTCTTCTTCCTGACCCTCCTTCTCGGCACTTAGTTAAAGCAGAAGGCCGGGATGAATTTTACCTTACTTAGAAAAAAAAAATACTTAAAAGCATAACTTCCAAACGCTACATCAAAGCGAATGGCAAAAAGGATTAGGACTACTTTTTATCAGTCCACTTATTATGTTTGACAACGGATTAAAAATATAAATTATTGATGCTATCTTTGGTTGAATATCCAACAGTACTGCCCTTAACCCTTATTTCTAATTCCGAAAGTTTTTTTTTTATTTTCCAGTCAATAAATTCTGCGTCACATGCTAGTGAACGGTGGTTGCCTACTGAGAACCATCGCAATCGCTTTTATAAAACGTAGCCTGTGAAAGCGGTTGGTGATAATATATTCGCAATAGGGGTGACAATTTTTGTATAGATAAAAAGCTGCTAGGGAACTTTAAAATTCTGCTACTGACTTTCAGACTATAAGATATGCCAGAAAGTTTGAATTACATCAATAAACTTTCAAGAGTATGCAAAGAGTTAAGATTCATGCAGTGGAAAATATAGCCCAAAGCTGTTCTGATTTTTTTGTATAAAAGTGAGAAACTTCATAGTTAAGAAACACACGGTACGTTGAATCTCCAAAAGACCTTTCGATAGTTCTTATCGATGCTTTTTTAATTTTTATTGTAACGTAAACTGTTATAAATGTGCACAAAACTATACGTAAACCCTTTGTTTTAGGATTTGATTAAAAAGCATCTGCTAATGATTTTTGCACTGTAAAGTGCATTTTTTTTGTTTTCAAATAGGCTTTGCCTAATTTGGCATTCGCATCTGAAAGTGAAACAAAATATGTCTGGTACTCATGGTCACATTGAAGAGAAAGTGGATTCGAATAGAAGCAAACTGAGGTTATTATAATGATTTGTAATTTCAAGTAAAAAATTTACTGTACCATCAGCACTAACTAGCACATCCTTTTCATTTCGTCCCATCATTAGTAGAACCAATTGAATTATTCCTCACCAAATAACTTTCCACTGACTAATCAATTTTTGTCACTGCTTTAACTGTCACTCTAAGCCGGCAGCGGCAATGTATTTGCTGTCGACATAAAGTGTTTTTGAGTTTGGCGAACTTGCTTAGTGAATTATAATATAGCCCGTAAAAACATTTAAAGAGCTTTTTCAAATAGTAACTTATTTGTCATTTTACTATAGATGGTCATTATGGTGACATATTATGACATATATTGAAAAACTGACCATGTACATGTTGTTTATTGCCTCAAAAAAATTGGCCTGTGCTCAATCGGACTTTGTGATGTGAAGTAAAAGTTTCACTTTTTTGACCGATTAAAAAATTCATGAAATTGTCAAAATCAATCTTTTTTTGAAAAACAAAACCAACTCTCTAAAAAAGTCCTACAGTTCGAAAACTTTCTGCCTTCCAGAAAGTCGATTGAAAAAAGTAGACATTTGGCATAAAAATGTTTTTTTTTTCACTGGTCAAAAAAGTAAAACATTGACCATTTTGAGGCACGACCTTCGAAAGTACGATTGCAAAGGCCAAGTTACCTGGGACTTGTCATACATAAGTCTCATTCGTACGAAGATAATAACGCCGCCGGAATCAGATTAATTTTATTGAACAAATTCTACCTAAACTTAACCTACTGCAATCCTGGAGGAAAACAGTTCTCTTTTCCGATTTTCCTACTTGTCCTTTTTTGGCTTTGTCCCTGTCATCTACACAAAGAAAAAAAGCTTTATTGCTACTCTTTTTTTATTGTTTGTTCATTTCACTGCCATACGGCCATTGTTGTTTCTCCCATGGGAAACAAGGTGTCTAGCATCAACACTTTATTTCGGCGAATGAACATCGGGAAAATATATTTTTCCACTATATGCAACGGAAGGTTGCAACGAATGTTTGTCTGTCAATAAGAATGCAGTTTTGAGACTATAAGGCCTGTACTCGGAAAAAAGCATAAGATAAAAGTTTTCGCCAAAAATTTATTTTAAGTCGGATTATCTTGAAACTTTCAGGAAATAATTGAAGCTCAAACCGGAAAAAAATGCAAGATTGAAACTATTTAACCATTCCTGTGAATTTTGGTGCCCCTAGCCATTACTTTTTTTTCAGAGACTTAAATGAGTTTCTCCGGAAAAAATCCATAAGAATGGTTGAAAGCTATAATCTTCAGGATAAGGAGGCAGGTTAATCGGGTCCCGCCAAGGCAGGTTTCTCAATGCAAAACGGATGAACCTCTCCTGCACATGTTCAATACGAATGGTCCATACCAATTGATTAGGGCACCAAACCATGCTTGCGTATTCGAGTGTGGGCCATTCCAACGAGCAATAGGGGAGGATTGTACAAAACGCACCAGTTAAGCATTTTCGCGATTTACAGCGCTTCAAATTATTTCAAAGCGACATTGAACGTGTAGGATGATTGCAGGATCTATTTATCATATGTTCATGACGAAGTTTATTATAAAATACTCGATTTCAATGTCTTTTTTGGTAAAAATTACCATTGCCGCCAAACAAGCCCGTGACCAAAACGCACCACAACAAAGGTCAGTATGCTCCAAAGCAGTAGGCTTATATGCCACTAGCAGAAATCAGCACGTGAAGTGAGAAGCGCTTGAAGTCTCGAAAGTAAAATCAAAGATAATGGAACATGCTCTAAATTGTCAACCAATCTCCTGCAAGCTCTTCATAGTGCATCCTGCCCCAATTTTGATTTTGGTGTTTTTAGGTAAAAGTTGACGACAGTTAGTGAAATAATTTGAAATACTCATAGTATTATAAACTCCAAAAGTGTAAAGGTTAGGGGAACCATAGCTTTTTGTATTATTTACTGGTCAGTTAATCATAAAAGCTTAAATAAAATTCATGAATAATTACATGTTGGACAGAGCCACAGCCAATTGCGCAGTTTTTTGAGTATTTTAGTCATTATGGCACACCTTTTTTATGAAAACTCTAGAGAAGCTGGGTTTTTATGAGACAAGCGAAGAATTTCGTCATAAAAAGCCACATGTGTAAGTATTTTGGGGAATTAATAGCATGGGCCATCTTACCCAACTGGTGCGTCTTGTACGGTTCTCCCCTACAATGCTTTTAAACAGTAAGGGTCGGTGAAACCACGAGCAATTTTAGAGATGAAGCCAAGCTGGCGTGTGGCTTTAGCAATGATGCTCGAGCGATGCAAATTGAAAGAGAGTTTCGAATCCAAAAAAACTTCAAGGTCGTTAATATGACCCACTCTCTTAAGTTCCTGATCGTCGATCTGATAGTCAAAGACTACTGGATTTTACCTGCGATGAAAAGTTATAACGCGGCATTTGGAGACACTCAAAATTAACTAGTTTTTACGGCACCAGCCCACAAATATGTCCAAGAGTACATCGAGGTATAGTTTTAGGTCGTCAGCGTATATCAGTTTTACACCAGCACCTAACAGCAAGGTCACATCGTTGAAAAACAATGTAAATAGTAGGGGGCCCATATTGCTTACCTTTCGGACACCGGAGTTATTCGTAAAATAAGATGAACAGCAAGTTTCAACTTTCACGCGCAGAACTCTATCGCGTAAATAGAAGCTCAACCATACGGTCACTTTCATTCATTATTTCTTCAACTCAAACTCATTCTTAAACACCCTGGACGATTTTCGAACTTTGCCCTTCATTATGGCCCAAAATCTTTTCAACGGATGAATCTCTGTCGATTTCCATTGGTACTTTATTGCTTATATCATTCGATAAACAACAATTTGAACGTTGTTTTCGGATTGACCAACAATTCAACAAAGCAACAGTTTATTTAAACAGCAAGGTAAGTGGTATCGCAAGGGGAGCTCTGTAGCCGCAAGGTTACAGAGTCCGCTTTGGTAACCAGGTGGTCGTGGGTTCGAATCTTAGTAGAATCAGGCAATTTGGTTGTCGAAGGACTTTAGCATGGGTTTATTCTCAGGCTCCCCACCACGTACCGTTCCTTCAATCTGAATTCTACAGTACCCCTATTGACTCTCCTTCTAACAAAAATAAGTCCCTGTTATAATAAAACTGGTGTGAGTGACGTTTGAAAGTTCCCTACAGGGAATTGTAATTAGGCGATATTGTTAGGATGGGCAGAGGCTCGGTATAGTAGAGCAGTAAGCTTGAAATGGAAAGGTAAAATTTACATACAAGCACGGATATGGAAGATAAGCTTTTCACTTTCTTCAATAGTGATACTGCCGATAAAATGAAGTGTGGAGTACAGAAAACACCTGGGCAATATCACAATAGATTTAAGCTCTGGTCGCAGTGATGAGTCCACACAGAAAAAAGTGGTATTGCTTATGATAGCAGGAAACCACCTTATCTTTTACGTTGTTCTTTCCTATTCGCTTTTCTCAAAATTGACCCGCACTCATATCTCAACTACAATGCAACCCGTATTGAGAACTACGTTTCTCAGGAAGTTCGGCTGCATAGGGATGTAGAATGAAAATCTAAAAACGGAAAATGGAAAAATATAACTAATATAAAATGCTAATAAGTCGGTTAGTTTTCAATGGATTGCCTTCATTCTTGCAGTAGTCGATTAGAATTTTTTTTATTAATTCGCCCAAATGCAGAAATTTGATTATTCGAGCTATTGTACATATTGTATTGTCAAGCCTTGCTAAAACGAAAAATTTGACCTCTGATTGGTCGCTTAATGCTTCCTTGCCTATGCACGATCGACAGAATTATAGATCTAATAAATCGGGAATGTACTATGTGGCCTATCTAAAAACCTACTTTTGCCTAAGCTAGTCACCAAGATGAATGACCGTTTTTGGGGTTGAAATCCCTTTAAGAAGAAATCAATCAATCTGGACAGCGACTGCGACAGTCCATACTTAGCAGCAGCAACAGTAGCAGGGCCAGCTGGTGCAGTGGCACTCCGTTCAGTTTTGGGATGCTGGCAAACAAAATATGTGGGCCGTCAAACTTGCAATGTGAAAACATTTTTCCACTGTGTTTCAGAAACATCCCCTTTCTCAAAGTCAGAGATTTTTTTTCGCATAGAGATGCGATCGGATAATCAATTGAACAAAAAATTGTTCTTTTGAGGACAAATAAATACTTAATTGAAGAGTTAATATCTTCGGGTACCAGCAGAGGGTACCAGTAACAGTAGTGGTAATAACCTCAGCGGTAGGTTTAGCGGCACTTTCCTTGGTAAAAAGTTGCAGCATCAGCGGTAGGTGCATTGGCCAACACTTCCTCTAGTGAAATGCTGGCAATCAATCTGCGGGTCATCTCTAGTTTGCAGGTAGCTTTCCACTGTTTCCGCAGGTGTGCCCTAATTTCCACTGTCAGGGTAACACAGAGATACGGTAAACGTTACATCCGATATTAACTTAAACAACAATTGTACTTATAAGAACAACAAATAAATTATTAAGATATAATAATTTCTTGTTTTGTACTTGGATTGGAAATAAAATGTTATTTGATTCCGATACACTCTAATCGTTGAAACTTGTTTGCGCTGTATAGTGTGTGTTCCATTCCTGTTGAGTGATGTCGTACTCATATATGCAAATTGAAATTCGGTAGCACTTCCACTCCTCTTTTGCACAAAATATTGAACATATTAAATACTAGTAATGTAACAAATAACCTTATGTAGCTCTACGTCAACTTTGCGGTCGTGGCTTTGCACACAAAACTTGTGATTTTTCTAATCCCATTTTGCTACATGTTAGTCATCGATTTAAGTTACTCTCTCTCTCTCTCTCTCTCTTTCTCTCTCTCTCTATCTCAAGCTACCTCTCTCTTCAATATTCTCAAAATTCTCAATTTTTTCGTGATGCTTTGGAAACAATAAAGACCTCAGCATAGCTGCATTGAAGTCGTTTTAAAATAATTTTGTATTATTTCATTAAATTTGAATGCTACTCAAGCAACTAATTAAATCCCTGTTAGAAAAGTTCACATCAATGGACAACGTAATTCTAATTTCATAAAAGAATCGATTAATTAGTTCAGTTTCGCAAACAAACAAAAAATAGTATATAGTACTTCACACTTTTTGACTCAGGCTTTCGCACAGCTGAAAACAAACACTTTTACTTATACATGCACATCTTAGAAACCTCCTAAAACTTTTTATTTAAGTTCGTTCCCAACGACGAGGCATTTTTTCTTCAATTTTGTTTAGGCTCCACATTTTTATGGAGAGCTATACACTGAAGTCGCTTTTCATACGGGAGATACGAAGCGGTTAAAAAACAACATAAATTCCAAAACCCACATAAAATTCTATTTTTCAATAATATAGAATACATTATACAAATTGCAATCATGCCAGAAGACGCACCATTGAGGGTATGGAACCGTAACCGAGTTATACACTGGTGGTTTTGAAGTCAACAAAGGTACAAACATAATTTCCCTAATTGGACCTTTTTGTGTTTTTTTTTCTTGTTAGGTGATATCAAACGTTTCATTAAGATCTCTTCCTTCGTTACTGTACGTCGTTCTTGTCTTGGTGTTAAATTGAAATTGTTTATTCCTTCGTTTAATAGATCATACCAAATAAAAATGCTCAAGCATCTTTCTGGTTTGATTTGCACATCCGAATTTTACTATTTAAATAGCTAAATCTTGGTTGGAAGAAATCCGATGCAGAGTCCAAATGATCATAAGGATAATCACAAAATACCGAGGTGGTGGAGAAAACTAGACACAGTTTTCAACTTGGCAACAAGCATCGGTTGGTCAGTGCGTCTTGAACTGTCCTACAGATCAGACGTTTTTTCGGTTGCTTGTGGACTGGTCTTTGACTGCCTATAGCTTCAAAGTTTGTGTTTTGTCAGTGTGTCTTTTAAAGACTACCTGAAAGTTATTTCCCATCAGTCTTTCTCAAGACTACCTACTTTTGAATTTAACATTTGTTTTAACTTTTTTCGTATCACCTGAAATGGCTGGACGGAAAAAGAAACCTCGCATCGCTGCGGGGAGGAAAAGAGAGGCATCTCTTTCTGACACATCGAGTGTCTGTAGTGACAATCCTTTTGTTATTTTGCCTGAGCAAGAAGCTGGTGAAATGGAAGTTACCAATAATGAAACTATACAAAATATAAAATCTTTAAAAAAGGAGAAAGTTCCACCTATTGTGGTAACTATTTCTTCTGAATTTAATATATTCAAAAAGGAACTTTCAACGTTTGTTTCTGACGTTAAATATACCTATCAAATTGGCCGTAGAGGTGAATGCCGCTTATTAGTCGACTCAGTAAAGGGTCGTGATCGTCTTGTTCAGTATTTAACTGACAAGATGTACAAATTTTTTACATATGACACCAAGAACGCCAAGCCGTTCAAGGTTGTCTTGAAAGGTCTCACCAACGATCAAACCGTTGATGAGATCAAACTTACTTTAACAGAATTACTTGGCATAGCCCCTACCCAAGTAATTCTAATGAAACAAAAATCACGAGGCGAAAACAGTCAGAGAGCTGGAATTTCCCTTGTTAATTATTTAATTCATTTTAACCGCAACGAGGTTAACAACTTAAAATTTTTTGAAAAAGCACATGCTTTGTATAATGTGCGTGTAAAGTGGGACATTTATAGGAAGTATGGCGGAGGTGAAAAGCATATCACCCAATGCCGTACTCGCCAACGTTATGGCCATGGTTCCAAATTCTGTAACATGGACCAAAAATGTCTTAATTGTGGAGACTCTTCTCACAAAAAGGACACATGTCCTGTGAAAGAGAGTAAAAATTTTCGCTGTGCGAATTGTAACGGCAACCATATGTCAAATTTTTATCATTGCCCAGTCCGTTTAGCAATTGTTAAGGCAAGGCAAGGTAAACAAAATTCAATTTCTCAATTAAAACCAACTTCAAAACAAAATTCTCCAAGCGTACCAGTGACGCATAGTTTACCTACTCCTTTGCATACCCGTTTAACTTATGCACAGGTTACAGGTAGTTCGAACATTATACCGCCTAGTGTTAGTAGTTCGAAAATGACCGTTAATATGGGTAAGCAAAACACGCTAGAAAATAATTGTACACCTATTACTCCAGCTAATATTGCTGCCGAAAATATTTTTTCTAATGTCAACTGCCTGGGGCCTATTACGGCAGGTAAACTTTCTTTTTTGCAACAGGCAATGTTCGATCTTATGAACGCCATGTTGCAGGCAAAATCAATGTTTGAAGCCATTCAAATAGGCACAAATTTTACTATTAAAATTGTTTCTAATTTAAAATTTAGCAATGATTTTAAATAAAACAATTAAAATATTAAATTGGAATGCTCGCTCATTGAAGGCCAATGAGAATGAGCTTTTTAATTTTTTAACAGTAAATAATGTGCATATTGCAATTATTACTGAAACATTTTTGAAACCTCACATAAAATTAAAATATGATCCCAATTACGTGGTTCATAGATATGATAGGATTCAAGGTTCCGGCGGTGGAGTTGCAATTGTTATTCATCGCCGAATCAAACATCGTGCTCTTCCCCATCTTGAGACGAAAGTTATTGAAACTTTGGGAATTGAAGTTCAAACTGAACTTGGGATTTTATTTATTGCCGCAGCATATTTACCATTTCAATGCACACGCGAGCACAAAAATTATTTTAAAGGTGATTTACAAAAACTCACCAGAAATCGTTCGAAATTTTTTATAATCGGCGATTTTAACGCTGAACATCGTTCATGGAATAATTCTCAAAGTAATTCCAATGGCAAAATTTTATTCAATGATTGTTCTTCAGGATACTATTCTATTTTGTCTCCGAATAGTCCTACATGCTTTTCTTCTGTAAGAAACCCTTCAACAATTGATTTGGTGCTAACAGATCAAAGTCATGTATGTAGTGATTTGATCACACATGCTGACTTTGATTCTGACCATCTTCCAATAACTTTTTCTTTATCACATGAATCAGTTTTAAACCCTATGAGCTCTGTTTTTAATTATAACAAGGCTAATTGGGAAAGATACAAAACTCATATTGAGAGAAATTTCAATAATGAGCTTGATTTGCAAAACGAAGTGAATATTGATTCCGCTTTGGAAGCATTAAAATGTGCAATTGTTGATGCCAGGAATTATTCTGTTCCAAAGGCTCAAGTGAAATTTGATTCACCAATAATTGACGAAAATCATCAACTTCTAATTCGTTTGAAAAATGTCCGCAGACGTCAATATCAACGTTCTCGTGACCCTGTTTTTAAAACTATTTATAAAGATTTACAGAAAGAGATTAAACATAGATTTACTCTTCTTAGAAATCAAAATTTTGAGACTAAAGTTGAAAAATTGAAACCATATTCAAAACCATTTTGGAAGCTGTCGAAGATTCTTAAGAAACCTTCAAAGCCTATTCCAGTTTTAAAAGATGGTGAACGTTTTCTTGTATCCAATGAACAAAAGGCTCAAAGACTTGCTCAGCAGTTTGAGAGTGTTCATAACTCAAATTTGAATTTTGTGAGTCCAATTGAGAATGAAGTCACACGTCAATTTGATTTAATTTCTTCCCAGAATTTTTTACCTGCAGAAATAATTGAAACTAACTTGAATGAGATTAAATCAATTATTAAAAATTTCAAAAATATGAAAGCACCTGGTGACGATGGAATCTTTAATATACTAATCAAACATCTCCCTGAGAGCACAATGGATTTTTTAGTGAAAATTTTCAATTGCTGCTTCAAAATTGCATATTTTCCCAAATTATGGAAAAATGCAAAAATTACTCCCATTTTAAAACCGGATAAGAACCCAGCTGAAGTTTCAAGTTATCGACCAATCAGTTTGCTTTCTTCAATAAGTAAACTGTTTGAGAGAGTTATTCTTAACAGAATGATGTCACACATCAACGAAAATTCAATTTTTGCAAATGAACAGTTTGGATTTCGCCATGGGCATTCCACAACTCATCAATTGCTCAGAGTTACTAATATGATACGAGCTAACAAATCTGAAGGTTATTCCACTGGAGCTGCTCTTTTAGACATAGAAAAAGCATTCGACAGTGTTTGGCATAAAGGTTTGATTGCGAAATTGCAAACTTTTAATTTTCCAATTTTCCTAATCAAAATTTTAAAAAATTATCTTACTGATCGAACTCTGCAGGTTGTCTATCAGAATTCAAAATCTGATAGATTTCCTGTCAGAGCAGGTGTATCTCAAGGTTCAGTCTTGGGTCCAGTCCTGTACAACATATTCACTTCAGATCTTCCTGATTTGCCTCCAGGATGCACAAAGTCATTGTTCTGCGATGACACAAGCATTTCCGTAAAAGGAAAAAGTCTTCGTGTCATATGCAGTCGATTGCAGAAAAGTTTAGATATTTTTTCTTCCTACTTGCAAAAGTGGAAAATCTCTCCCAATGCTTCTAAAACTCAAATGATAATTTTTCCGCATAAGCCTAGGGCTTCTTTCCTCAAGCCAAACAATAATCACGTTGTCAAGATGAATGGGGTTATTTTAAGTTGGTCCGACAAGGTTAAGTACTTGGGACTAATTTATGATAAAAAACTTATTTTCAAAGAGCACATTGAGAGTATACAAGCCAAGTGCATCAAATATACGAGATGTTTATATCCTCTCATTAACAGGAATTCTAAACTTTGTTTGAAGAACAAACTTTTGATTTACAAACAAATTTTTAGACCAGCAATGCTTTATGCTGTACCGATCTGGTCAAGTTGCTGTTCAACAAGGAAGAAAACGCTCCAAAGGATTCAGAATAAAATTCTGAAAATGATTTTGAAGCGTCCTCCTTGGTTTGGTACACTCGAATTACATAGACTTACTGGTGTTGAACCATTAGAAGCTATGTCAAATAAAATTATTAACAATTTTCGACAAAAATCGTTGCAATCCTCAATTGCTACAATAAGCTCTCTTTATAGCCAATAAGTTAGCAATTAAGTTAGTTGTAAGTTTACTTCCCCTTTTCTGACAAGTAGGTTTAAATCCCTACGAATGATAAGTCCTAATTGCGAAAGCAAACAAATCCTAACAATTAAAATTACAAATTTCTAACAGTGTTGAGAAGTCACCATTTGTGATTGGACACACATACTCATTATTTACTAATATTTATCATAAATACTTAAGCTACTAACAAATCCCCCCTTAAAAAAAAAAAAAAAAAAAAAGCATCGGTTGGTAGCATTAACGTTGACGACTTTCACTTTCGTTTATTGTTCCATTCACAATCTTGTCCCTCCTTTAGGACACCATTCCGTTTTCATTACTTTGCTTAACAGTCTCGCTACATTGTAATCATCGTTCCCTAGGATTGTTGTCATTGTTTCTAATAGATTCCTAACAAATTTATTCCCATTATTTCTACCACATTTGGCTTCAACGGTAAACTGTATCAATCTGTACATTATTCATACCATCCCTAGTGCAACGTACAAGGCATAAACAAGAAAACGGGGGCCGCATTCTAATCGAAAACTAAAATAAATTAAAAAGACAAATTAGAATGCCACCGTCACGTCGCCATCAGTCGTCATCGGCGTTCTATACGCTACAAGGTCGTCGTCTAATATCCGTACTAAAAACGACAGTTGGCACTTTCTAGCTATCTGCGACGTTCCCTCGAGCTGTTCATGGCCAATCGTATTGGCGGCTGGAACATAAATTCTAATTAGCGAAACACGTGTTTCGGCACTTTCGGGGCACATTCATTGCAGACAGCTCCAGGCAAACGAACAACGCTATTATTCCTCCGCTATGGTGTCGCTCTTTGGTGCCACAAATCCATTCCCAGTTCGTGCTGGGAATGAATGTCTTAATTCCGTGATAAAGAATTATCGTGCCGCCGAATCTTGCTGGCGCTTGCATGATGATCTAGCGTTGGTGGAATCGCGGCGGCTTGGTAAAATCTAATAATTTTCACTGACGAGTTACACTTCGGCTGGATGGCACTGTCATTGATTGCGAATAGAGCAACTGTAGCGGAAGTCCGCATTAGTCGTATTAGGGCTGTTTTTTGTTTACGCTCTGGTCGCGCATTTATTGAATTTATTGTTTCGGCTTGATTGCCTTAGTATTTAGAATTAACCTTTTATTTTTTCTATACAAATTTGAGCGCACAATCTTCTAATAACGAAACTCATTTTTAAATCGTTGGTTACGGAGCTTCAGAAGCTTAGTTTAGTTCTGACTGTACATATCGATGAGTAGCAACCGTATGCGTTCGAGACTAGAAGTGATCATTCCTCCTTACCGTACATTGTACAATAACCCAACTTTTTATAGACCAATAACGGTGCCAGCCACAACTTTACAGGCAGGTGGATATATTGTCGGTTTCTTGCAACACTGGAACAACTCAAGATTCCTACATTTCTGAATTTTTCATGTTGAACAATGTCGATTACGGTTGAGTTTTATTCCACATAGATGTTTGGGGTTGAATAATAGATCAGGCGGGGCAGAAATAGTAAAATATTGGTCGTTTCGCATTGAAAAACTAAATTTAATAGTTTAAGTTTTCAGTCTTGTTTAAAGTTCTATTACTTTATACTAATTATTCCAGCATTTTTCACCATGACAATACATGTAGCAAATCCAGTTAGAGGCACGTTGAAAGCCTCCATTACATACATAATATCACAATTACGTAGCGTCGAAATCAAGTGTACAGTGCCGAATGAAATAAAAGTATTTTACTGGCGAAAAAATCCCAAGAACACTAAATAAAAGCTGACCGTATGCGTTTCTAGCGTAATGTTTGTGTAAAGTTCTCTCTTTCTGCACAAAACAAGCAATTTGCTACGTTTTACCTACCTGTTTCTAACGAATGTAATAAATAATGTTAGAAACTTGAAGTACAATATATACTAAAGTTACTTTCTATGTGGATTTCGAAATTTACGCACTTTTCTACGTGAATTTAAAAAAGAGTCATTTTTTCCGCGGGTGTATTTACTGAATGACTTGGCCTTTTCTATTTGTTCCTGGTTTTATTCTTGATTCGCAGGAGTAACTGTCTCTGTTTAGGAACCTTTTTCAAAAGCTTTCGGCAGACATAAATGAAAACCTTCTTCAGAACAATTTGTTTTTAGAACGGATTTCGCAATATACGTTGTTTTCATTACGCGCCACGTATCCCCCGCATAATAAGCGGCTTTAGTGTTCTGCAGAATCGCCGGCCGGTGCCATAAAACAAACAACCACGTTCCAGAACTGGTCTAAGTAAGCCTAGAAGGCGGTCTTTTCGCTATTCCCAGTGCAAATGGAACTCATCACGCTAGCAATCTCTCACAGTAGCTCACATGGATCCTTCCAGCATTTTAGATAACCGCAATCATCCATCAGAGTTGGAATGAATTTTATTTATTCATCATCTTGAGCAAGGATTTTACTGGCGTACCTGAGTAAGATTCGTCCCGTTTCGAGGAAAACAGCGAAGCACGGTGTGACGAAATCTAAATGTACGAAGCTAGTAAGTAGCTCTCACGCCTAGCCATGATTCGTCGGCAACATTTTAATGGTATCAAGTTCACCATCAGGTTGGAAGGAAATGTGGTATTCTCGTGTAGCGAGGTCATTTCGTTATGGTTTCGTTTACAATACGGGATTCCTCAGGGCACGCGATTTACGTTCAAGTTGGGTAATTTGCTGCATATTGAAATAACGGCAAAATAGATGTATGCTACTGAATATTTTCTAAATATTGAAATGTAATGTAAGGTAAGGTAAAAATATTGCTCGTTAAATCATTCTGTTCCAAATCACAAAAAATAAATAACTCGATCGTAATAATTGGGAAAACATCATTATTCAGCAAACATTTTTGTCGCAACTTGATTATGCCTCTGGGTTGAATAAATTGATAATATTTGCTAGCTGTACTTTCACCTATTGAAGGTATTCCATCCGAACAGAACTGCAACTAACAACTATCTCTTCCGAACCCGATCCCTACGGAAATTGTTTGGTGGTGTACATGGTACATAGGTAGAATATACCTTCTACCAATTGAAAGAAGCCAGAGAAGCGAAAGTTTAGATCCTTGCCCCACGTTATTCACTAGAACACTGACGCGTGGTGAAGTGTCTCTCGCTTTAGTGTACATATGGTACAGTAGTTGTAAATTTAAACCTCCATTCAGGTTGCCTATGGAAGGTGCAAAGCACAGGTCACGTAATCCAAACGCCACCGAGACGGCTGAGTCAAATTACCCGTCGTTCGGCTTCCCACAGTTCAAATAATACCGCGCCGGCAGCTCTTGCGTTATGATGTCAGTTGAGCATGGCATAAATAATTTGAGTGACGAACGGATGGTGAACAATATAGTTTAAAAATTAAAAGTTGTAGACGACGAAGATTTGTTAGCTCTAGCATTATTATATTACATGTCTGCGAAGATCTTCTCTGTTAGTTTTCAAATCGGGCAAAACTGCTCAAAATTTACCTAAAAAATTTTATAAAACGTTTGTTGATACTTTATCAATGAGTAAAACTTCATACATGTTATTTGTGGCACCTATTTCGAACATTGGAAGAAGAAATACAGCAGCCAGTTTTTTTTGTCTTAACGCCGTTGTGCAAATTGATTATATTGATGATCTCATAGCCTTCCACTCTTATTACGTTTTCCTGATGTGGGTCCTTTTATGTCAACCGTACTCACGTGGTAGGACACTTTTGAGCAACACTTTGTTCGATACTAAGGTAGAATTGCTTGTCGCAAATTCCCACAATCCAAATTAACATTCACATGAATGTATTTGTTGGTTTAAATGCAGAGATTTGATTTTTTTAAAGTAACAAATTAAAAATTTCTGTATTGACTGTAGAATTGAATTAGCTAATTCGATAATTTTCTCGTACATACGGGGTGTTAGGTTCCCATTTGTCGCCAACTCTCTCTCTCTATCTCGTAATCTACAATTTTAATGTGATTTCGCTGTTAGACCGAGAACATTAACACAATTGTTTAACTGACAGCTTTTTGTTGGTGCAAGTTCTCCGCCAAACATTCAACAATAAAATTGGATTTTAACTTGTGTTAGACCGATTGCACATTTCGTAGTTGCTCCGTCATGATGGATTTGTGTTAGAAAAGGTGCACAAAAAACCACCGTTCTTTGTCTAATTTGGAATTAATTTACCATCTTTAATGTACTACAATTAGTTAGCTTTTCGCTATAGGCGCAATTCCACTATTTTTGATCTGGCTGGAACTCAGCATAATTGTTTCAAATTTTGTTTCGTGCTATTGGTTGTATTTTTTTTTCAATCGCAACTAATTTGTGCAAATGGTTCATGTAAAAAGAAAATTGATAATTACAAATATTGTTGAAGCTAGAATGTTTTGTTTAATCGATGTGACGTATTTGGCAAAACTGCAGATAACAATTCTGTCTTTCCAAATAAGAGAACATATACCGGGAAAAAAACCTTTTTTATCAAAGAAAAAAAAATGAGGTTTTAAATAATTGAAAGTCAAAGCTAAATTTCTTATTTTTTTTTCATAACAACTACACTAGACTCGATACAGTTGATGATTGGATCATGGGGAGATAAAAATCAAAAAAGTTAAAATTTCCCAAAAAAAAAAAGAAACAAAATTCAAAACCAGAACGATTTATTTGATTGGTATCAGAGACTTACAAAGTCAGTTTCTATTGGGATATTTAGCTATATACTAATTTCCGATTCTAAGCAAAACGTGATTTGTTAAATTGCTTCGGTTTTAAATGAAGAATTAAAAATGTCCATAGTCGCTTGAATGACAGTTATTGGCGGCCATTCATTCAAGCGATTTCGAGCAGTTTCAATTGGGTCCTAAAGCAATACTAGTTTTTATATATCATTTGAAAAAGATGCGTTTTCTGAACACAATGTGATTTTTAAAAATGTTTGTCGTTGTCCTTTGATTTTTAAATGAAGAATAAAAAACTGCCCGAAAGGTGTTAAATAACTGTTCACCCATGTACGGTAAATTGATTTATATGGATTTGTAAAATTTTTGGCTCGAGTGAAAATGCGGAAGCGTGTTACTAAAAATTGCGTTTCTAAGAATGGTCCAAGAGATTACAGTTATTTTAACTTTCCATCCAATTTCTACAAGTTCCAGTTCAAGTTAAGGGGTAATATCTACCAAATGCTCAAAAAAACAAGGCTTTTTTCATGAACTTTTTTATAGGACATTTGAGATGTAAGGTGTATAAATAATATATCATTGGATTGAGCAACTCTTGCAGAATAGAAAAAATATTTTTGTTGTTATTTTTGTTACAAAATGACGGCTGTGCAGGGATTGCCGTGAATCGCTTTTTTTAAAGTTGTTCCGCGGCGAGCAGTCGTGCCCAGCTCCACCTATAACCAAAACAATTTTTTTTTTCTTTATCTACAAAAGTGTCGCTAGTGAAGTACACATGATTATATTTTTAGAATTTTTCTTCGCAAAATGGCAACGGTTTGAAAAAAAAAGTTCTGTTTCGACAAAAAAAAATTGACTTTAATTGTTTATAACTTTAGTTGTTGTTAATCAATCGCTAAAATCGTGTGTACTTCACTAGATAATTTAATGAAGAAGCTACAGTGAAAATTTCAAGTAAATCGGATGTAAACTTTTTCAGTTCTACTGCTCGCTGATTTTGAAAACAGAGTTTTGACAAAAACGCGTTTAAAGTTTCAAATTGCTATAAATCTTAAGAATCGCAACAGTAAAGCCCCTAATAATTTTTTAACCTTCAGTCAGCTACCCCTGTGCCGTAAAGTTGTCCTTTCTGGGCTTTATCTTCCTCTTCTTCCTTTTATTTTATCTGATCTAAGGCTACGCCTACGCTCTTTCGTGGTTTCAGACATGCGACGCTCAGTGACTTTGACGCAGTTGGCGTCCGATCCCACACAAAACTCAAACTTGTCACTCATATTGAAATACTTTTGAGTATACCTCACAGTTAAAAAGTATCAAAAAACTCAAACAAAGAACGTACACAACGAGAACGGCTGATCGACTAAGCAAATGGAATTTGTGAGTAAACACGTTCTGTAGAGACGCTGTAACGGTCGAAACTTGATGCAGCGACCTCTATACTACAAATTTGAAACACGATATCGATCATAGGTAACTTCCACTAGTTTACAAAGCCTCTAAATTAAAAACAAAAACGAGCATCGCCAACTTAAACGAAAAATGTTTTTTGGAGCATGAAAGTTGTTCGGTAAAAATTGATTTGAATGAAATTTGGGTTTAGATCAGTACTTGGGCGATGTAGATTTTGATTCTAGGATAGTTTTAGCATGATTTAAGCCAATAAAAAAATGACAAGAAAAAAAATTTTTTGGTAGATATTACCCCTTAAGCTCTAGCGGAACAGATGTATAGCAACCCGGAAGCGCAACGGTAGTTTCCCGGTAATTTGAATTTTCTAGCGACTCACAGTGCGTTCAATGTATGGGAACGCGGGACAAAAATCAAAACAGCTAGTATTTTTTTCAATTGGATTGTTTAGCTATATCAGTTTTCTAAGCAAAACGTGATTTCAAAAAATTTCTACCACTGTCCTTCAATTTTTAAATCACGAATTAGAACTGATCGAAATCTGCTCGAAATCGCTACAATGACAGTTAGTCCATGTACCAACTGTCATTGTAGCGATTTAGAACGATTTTTAATTCTTCATTCAAAAATCGAAGAACAATGAGGGGAACTGTTCCATTATTCATCTGAGCCCATATATTCATCTTATACAACATGAAAACAGGAAAAACGCATATTTTCTAACTGAATCAATCTACTAATCCATGGAATGGATTCTTCTTAGTTCACTTTAGATTTCTTATAATGAAGAATCCCCAAAAACTCACTTAAAAGCTCTAAATCTGATATTATAGTCGGGCATCTGCACTCTAAAACTCATTCAGTTCTATCACCTACCCCAGAAAACAAAATCCGCGCATTACTTTATACGGATACAACGGGACTCGTTCAGCAGCCAAACAAAGTTGTTTTCATCATCAGTGGACCACTTTTTTATATTAATCACTAAACAAAATCACTCACTACACTAAGAATACTTCAATCTTTAAAATGTTCACCTCAGATTTCCAAAAACAAACTTTAATTAGCAGAAATATATAAAATGAATTGTAACAAATTCCAAATTTCAACTGTATGTATTTTCATCTGTTTTCACTGCGTTGAAGATAATCAAAAGTTGCCAAATCAGTTTTGTTAATACGATCAAATCATACTGAAAATGTTGAATTATTCCGACATAATTGACATAAATCGACAGCACTTCAGTGGTTACCTACGTTACCAATTTTGCACGTAAACAACTACAGCGAATAACAAGGTAACCTACTACGATGGTTTGCGGCTACGTTTATTCATGAAAGTGTGATGAATATAGGGGCGTCGTGAGATGAATAATTGAGCAGTGATTTAAGTTTTGAGATGAATATGGAAGCGTTGTGAAAAATGTTTTGTTTTACACAATTCAGGATAAATCTAGCTAAGGGACCATCCATCAATGATGTCACGCAAAATTTGGGAAAAATTAACTCCCCCCCTCCCCCTTATCACAAATGTCACAACTTCCTTGACACCCCCCCCCCCCACTTAATTACGTCACGTTTTGATACACCCCCCCCCCTACTTTGATTATAATTGACTGAAAATTGAGAAATTTGTATAAAATGCATTTTTTTGAAATTAGAACGATTTTACTGAAACTAAGAAGTAAAGAAGACTATTAAAAACAACTAGAAAAGGCGTTAAATCCTTAGTCCAAAGATTCTGTTGATGGAGTCGCATATCGACGACATAGAAAGCTGGGGCAGTAACTGCAGCATCATTGCTGATTACAGAAAGTCCATCCATATTTAGTTCCTCCTCTCCAATCAGTTCGCAAACCAAATCTTCTCCACATGTTAATAGGATTAAGAGAGACAAAAAAAATTAAAGAAATTACGCTGTCATTCATGCACGGTAAAACAGAACTAACGAACATTGTGCTTTTTAAACGAAAAAAAATTGTCATTTATTTTATCTCAAGCAAATCTTAAACAAAAAAAGAGATCATAGAACTATGAATGAATGATGCAAGTATCATAAATAATTCTGAGTTAAACTCTGTAGTATAGGTCTTCTTTATTTCTTTTGAGTTGAAATGTGATGTCACACTCAAGCTAACCCCCCCTACCCCATATGTCACAAAATGTCACAATAATCGAAACCTCCTCCCCCCCTAAATGCGTGACATCATTAATGGATGGTCCTTAAGTTTACTAAGTTTCCAATGCTGGGCGTTGAAACCACTTCACAGTAGATGCGTTTCATAATCGTATGGGTGAACTTATGAGGTTAATAATATCATTACAGTATGTCTCAAACATGTATAAAACATATCAGCATATAGAATTGGTTCAATAAAAATCCACTTTTTCGATTTTTGTCTATGGAACGTTGCACTGTGTTTCGCCAGCGGTGTAGTTTCGATCTAAACTTATTGTCATCCTTTGAATCTTCTTCATAACAAATATCTTCTGGATATATTATGTCAATAAAACCAGTATATGAAAATCAAATGAAAAAAGTTCACGATTTTGAGCTCATTTTTTGGCATTGACTAGATCTGTGAATTCCAAATACTACAGTTTTCTAGACATTAAAGGAAATTGAATTTTAAGAAGTAGGCTGATATGAAACGGTATGGGTCTCTAAAACAAGAGAAGTTAGAAGAAAGGTGTCTTAGGTAAAGTTTTTTATGACAACAGTAATAATAATTTTACTGAAGACACCATTTTATTGAAGTGTAGGATTGAAAAGATAGATTTTTCTGCGTCACTGGCAGCGGAGTTTCAAACTAAAACTTGTTAGCTCTAGTTTTTTATACTCAACTAGCTGACCCGGCAAACTTCGTCTCGCCTATTTAAGTGTTTAATTTAATAATATTGAACATTTCAAATTTATTGATTCCTTGCGATTGGATTATATCGTTTAAAAATATTGGTTTTATCGGAATGGCAACATCCTCAACTTTTGGCTTTTGTACATGACCTCTATTCCGGATATATATTGGGTGCATTTCAGTTATTTTCGTTGTTTTCCAGAAACTGAAAGTGGTCATCTTCCGATTCAAAATGGTGGCCAGGGTCAATGCTTGGCTTTTTTACATCATTTCGATTACGGACTTATCCATATGTAGCAGTATTTGGTTATCTGCGGATGTTTTCCAGAAGTTGCCATTTTGCAATTAAACTGTTGTCTAAGGTCAATTTATAGCTCCTTGCATCATTCTGGATCCGGTGATCCGGAATCGTAAGTCGCCATCTTGGATTAAAAAATGGCATTTGGAGACAATTTCTGGCCCCTGAGCGTCATTCTGGTGTGAGAAACACCCATATTGGGTGTTATTTGGTCATTTTCGGCTGTTTTTCAGAAACCGGATGTCACCATCTTCGAATTCAAAATGGTGTCTGTGGTCGATTCTAGCTCCTGTGTATCATTTGTAGCCGGCCCTGGTCGATCCCTAGCTTGCGGGCAGCTTAAGCGCCACTCCGAAATGGAGACTGCCCACCTAGATTAGTTTTGCCCGGTTGAGACTCCCCTAAAGGGTCGTTCCAAAGAATATACCAAAAAAAAAGGAATCAGGATCTGACCAGATGGCTACACAAAGTTCGGTCACCAAAAACGGGTCGACACCCTTTTATCCCCCAGCAGAAATCTTCAACACCATCTATTCTCTCAGAGAGTTTGCGGTGAGAAACCACCCGCACTATAATTTCTCATCACGGGTAATGCCGCTATTTACCACCAGAGATCGTACGCAATCTGGAAGAAAAGCTTTGCCGACCATTCGAATCTCGCCACGCGGAAGACGAAACTATCACAAACGGAAAACGAACCAAAATGACGTGAAACACTAGAACCGGACTTAAACCTTGCGGGAGCATTACATAAACAAAACTACAACACTATCTGCATGAAACAAACTCCATATATTATTATTGAAGAACAGGTTTGTATTTAAATCGAGCAAGCATGCTTTTATATTATAATTTCATTGTATGTGTGTAACTTATCGTCTAGACTAAGCTCCTATTGTGTGCGTTTTTTCTCTCCCTATCTCTAGTGCTCATTGACCCATGTGCTTTTCAAGTTTCGATCAGCTGCTCCAGAATGGATATTTGCAGTGACGTCCTGCGGTGCGAGCAAATGGCTAGCTACCCGGGATTTAGATTTGTTGTGTGGGGCGATCAAAAATTCTGAAACGCGTGCACGCTATTTCGGCCTCCACTCAACTGCAAAAATCATGGGCGCGGCTTCGATACCGGCCAGTGCGACTAATAGTCGATTATTGGGAAATCACAATTAAATTGTGGGGTCCTTCATGGACGCGCCCACCGCTCTCGAGAGTAAATTGGAACGACTCACCAATAGATTGCTGTGTGCTGCTGCTGATGCTGATGTTGGTCGTTGGCGTGTTAAACTGCTGCTGCTGGCGATCACATAAGGCCAACGCGGTCGATCAGCACACGCCGATTTGGATGATGGAAATAATTCACTGCATAGTGCCGCTTTCCGGGATCCCTCGACCGGAAACGGCCACTAGCCTCACCGGAGGACTTTTGTCTATCCGATGCTGGTCACGTGGGCAGATAAAGTGTGATCTGCGAGTGTCCCGCGCGATGAAACGGCTGCCGGGAAAAATTTCGTCCTGGGGGAAAACGGTACGCGTTGCGTCTTTCGCTGTCCTGCTCTCGCTCGTTCGGCTGTGGGTGAGAGTGCGCAGCCCTGTGGCTGTACAAACGGGGTCATTAGCATATGGTCGGGGTCAATGGCTTTGAACTTTGAGCACATTTACCTTTCTACTTTGCACACAATTTCAAAACGCACTATTCGCACTGAATAAATCTCAATTAGACTTCACTTGGTAACGAGCCTATTGTACACTAAAGGACAAGGAATTAAGACAAGTAACTAATAAATCACGTCACTAAACTTACTTAACAAAAATTAATTAGAAAACGCGGACAACAGACTTTCAACGCGACACTTCCAAATTTCTTGACGATCTAGGACGAAATGAACGATCATTATTAGTCCTCAGATAAGGGAAGGTGATTTCGTACGAATTAACAGGAAGTACGTAATTTCCCGCAAATCTCGTCGTGAATATTCGGAAATCTACAATTCTGCTGGTTGTTTCATTTTGGCTGCCGTCATTGGGCCCTATCTGTCCCTCTCCAGCCATTTTTTGGCAATTCTATATGGGGACTACTTCGGGTTTTCTCAACCGCCTAATCTAGAGATGCACATTCTCGGAGAGACGCGTGCGCTAGGGTGTTGCGACAGATACGACAAACTACGGTTGTCTACATCTTGGCGCAACACAATTGTGTTGATCGATTATAAATTAATTCTAAACAAATTCTTGAAATACTATGACCGCTGGTTCCGAAGATACTCATTTTGTATGGAAATCGGCCATTTTTGGTTGTTTTTTAGAAACCGGAAGTTGCCATCTTACAATTCATAATGATGTCTGAGGTCAATTTTCAGCTTAATTCTCGTTCCAGAGATACTCATATTGGGTGGTATTTGGTCACTTTAGGCTGTTTTCCGGACACCGGAAGTCGCCATCTTGGATTTCAAAACAATTTCGGCCCTCCGTGCGTCAATCTGGTTAAAGAAACGCTCATATTGAGTGGTATTTGATCATTTTGGGCTGTTTTCCAGACACCGGAAGTTGCCATCTTACAATTCAAAATGTTGTCTGAGGTCGATTTGTGGCTTCAGTGCATCATAACAATCCCGGAAATACCCATATTGGGTGGTATATGGTCATTTGCCGCTGTATTTCAGAAACCGTAAGTCGCCATCTTGGATTTCAGCATGGCATTAGGAGACAATTTTTGGCCTCTGAGCGTCAATCTAGTTGAAGAAACATTTGTATTGGGTGGTATTTGGTCATTTTCGGCTGTTTTCCAGACACCGGAAGTCGCCATCTTACAATTCGAACTGTTGTCTAAGGTCGATTTATGGTTTCAGTGCATCATAACAATCCCGGAAATACCCATATTGGGTAGTATTTGGTCATTTGCTGCTGATTTTCAGAAACCGGAAGTCACCATCTTGGATTTCACATTGGCATTAGGAGACAATTTTTGGCCTCTGAGCGTCATTCTGGTTGAAGAAACACTCATATTGGGTGTAATTTGGTCATTTTCGGCTGTTTTCCAGATACCGGAAGTCGTCATCTTACAATTCGAAATGTTGTCTGAGGTCGATTTATGGTTTCAGTGCATCATAACAATCCCGGAATTACCCATATTGGGTGGTAATTGGTCATTTGCTGCTGATTTTCAGAAACCGGAAGTCGCCATCTTGGATTTCACATTGGCATTAAGAGACAATTTTTGGCCTCTGAGCGTCATTCTGGTTGAAGAAACACTCATATTGGGTGGTATTTGGTCATTTTCGGCTGTTTTCCAGACACCGGAAGTCGCCATCTTACAATTCAAATTGTTGTCTAAGGTCGATTTGTGGCTTCAGTGCATCATAAAAATTCCGGAAATACCCATATTGGGTGGTATTTGGTCATTTGTCGCTATTTTTCAGAAACGGGAAGTCGCCATCTTGGATTTCGAAATGGTATTTGAAGACATGCCAGAAGAAGGAAGGGTGTCGAAATATTATGGACATGTTTGTTACACCTAAAATCATTCACCTACTAAATTTGGTTATATTTGCTTGATTGGTTCTCGAGCTGTGCGTAATTTGAGTTTCATTTGTATGGGACCCCTCCCTTATAGAAGAGAGAGGGGTGTCAAACCATTATATTTGTTACCCCTAAAAACAATCACCTGCCAAATTTGGTTCCATTTTGTTGGCTCCCTTGAAGAAGGGGGAGGGGTCTCGAACTATCTTAGTCACCTTTCCCGGCCCCTAAAACCCCTATATACAAAATTTCACGCCGATCGGTTCCTTAGTTTCAGACAGAGCTGCATTTTTATATGTTTAGATATTTTACGAAGTCATATGTCAATAAAATTAGTATTTGAAGAGTAAATGGAAAAAAGGGTTCACGATTGTGAGCTCCCGCAACACTGTGCAGTTGGACAGTTTCAGCGAGAACTGTTCTACTATTGTATCCCATTCCTAGCACGCCTCAATGAACCACACACACTGCCTCGTGTGATTCATTTTGTAACTGAGGAAGTGTCTCTCTTTCACACGACTTACTCTATTTATGACTTGTGAGTAGTCGAGACGCGCAAGTGGTGAGACAAAAAATGGAACTAGTTCGTAAGGTGTCGTACACAAATTACGTAACGCATGAGGGGGGGGAGGAGGGTTGAGTCTGCGTTACTTATTGTTACCTAGGGGGGGGGGGGGGTAGAGTTAGACAGTTACGTAACTGTGATGTTTGCTCGAAATTGAAAATTTTGAAGGGGGGTCAGGCTGATCAGCGTTACGTAATTTTAGGGGGGAGCTATGTCGAACGTTACCTTTCGCTACATAGGGGGGAGGGGTTCTAAAATTTAGATTTTTAGCGTCACGTAATTTAGTACGACGCCTAGAGTGAAAAAGTGAGTTTTTCAGTTATTAACCTCTGAGCGAAATCCTTCCACTGCTGGAAGTTTGAAATATCTACTTAGACTGTTAAAAAATAAATAGTCGAATATGTTAAAAAAATTTACAATTTTAGAACATGACGATAGAAATACATAACATACCCGTAAAGAAATTGTTCGGGCAGGTAATTATGTTTATAACTGCGCGGATTAAGTTAAGCTGTCGAAAAAAAATCCGAAATTTGCGTAAAAAAACTTCATTTATTGAAGGTTTTCACTCATTTTTGCTAAATACTTTCGAAAAAGAATCGATAGCAGTGTAACTTCCACCTGCGAATCGCGTTAAATATCAAGGAAAAATATGAAAAGGTGCATTAAGTAAACTCATTTGACACTCTAAACAAGTCACACTCTTCTAATGAAGTGATCAGTCCAAACACCACTATTTCAGCGTTGCCATTCGTACGCATATTTGAATTAACTTTTCTTATACCAAAGATAGTATAAAATGGTTGCATACTTGAAGAGTTTTTAGAGTGGAAAGCTTTCAAATCATTCCACTAAAACAAACACACACATTCATAAAGTGGAATTGAGTTCCACGTAAGCTCTGTGCCTTTCGCTCAGAATGTCTCGGAAGCCAGATGGAATCTAATTGACTGATAATTTCCCATTGGAGATTTCAATGAATGTACCTTTCACAGATTGTTTTGACATAAACAAGAACAATAATACACAGACGAGAAAATTTAATTTGGCACAGTGTGGAAATTTTATTTGTCAATTAAACCATCCAAGAAATATAAATAATTGAGGGCTCTAGAAGTGATTGTGCCGGTCACAGGCAAATTTCCTTATATGTTGCTGTGTGTACTCAGTCAAAATCGATGAATAATTTACTTTGGTACTTGACGTTCCTCGTACACCGAACCGGCACCAGTCCATTATTTCGATTGGATTGCAGTTAAATCTTTCCCGGTTCCTACAGAAGAGCAAAGTGATGGGATGGTCACAGGAAACATACCACCAGCGGATTTGCAAGTGATTTGTTCACAGCCACCGGGTGAGTTTGCTGAACTTCAAACGCCCTCTGGAACATACTGAAATGATGCTGCATGTGTAGCGTCAATTTTCAATTAACACCGTGCAAATATTTGCGCATCACGAACATCGTTTGCTGCCGTTGCGACGTTGGTTGGACGAAGAGGCAGTAAGCATCTGTTTATCAGTTCAAGTAGACGATGAAAGCGTGCACGCTATTTGCTCGATCTGCAATAATGCATATTATTGACGCTAGATACGTGGAACAAATGTAAAAAAATGAATGAAACGGTAACCTAACTGATGCCAAATTAATAGAAGTTAAGCATTGAAATCTAATTTACTACCGCCAAACAAAACGTGATGTTACAGAGCACCGTTAGAAGTTTGTTGATTAAATTGTAAATACTCAACATTTGTACAAGCCGGAACAAACAGAAAGCAGCAGTAGCTGGAATTATTCTCTCTACATGAGCCGTAAGCGAGACATATTCAACTAAAATCTACCGTTTCTAAGCTTTCACCCACCACATTGAACAGAGCACGTATGTACTCACAAAAAAATTAATGATTGCCAGAGCTTCCGGCCGGAAAATCCGGTTCAACTTCATCGTTTCAACGCTTTGAAATTGCCTTGTGTGGGGACGCATGGCTATTTGTGTCAGTGACCATTTCAGAGCGCCTCCATTTTTCTAGTTTTATGGATGTTTCTAAAAAATTACAATATTTTGAGCCCCCGACAAAACCAAATCTATTATTCCGAACCAAAGCTTGTACGCACCCATTGCAAAGCAAATATGTGGAATACGAACATCAGCCAGACGATCTTACTATAAAAAGTACATGGTGGCAGACAACAACAAAACAACAAACCTGACAATGTATCTATCCAGATTCAAATTCCGAACTGTTTTGGAATTATTTAATAATTTTATTTTTATTTCACTATCACTTCAATTTTTCCGTATTTCTAGCGCACACAGTTATCGTTATTTTGTATTGTATTGTGTTAACTTTCAAGAGAATCAAAACTTTCATTCGAGAGAAAGTCATAATAACCATACCATGCTAATTTAATGCACTTTTATCGCAAAAGAAAACTTCACAGGATCACATTAAGGAGAGAGGCTTGTTTTTTTTTCACTTTTCCTGACAGTCTTCAGCTCAGTGTTCTGTTGATGTTGGCTGTCAATCGATGCCTTAATCATCGTGCAACACCAACAATAGATGTCTTACTTTACCTACTTAAACCAATTGCAACTTTTTCCCTTCTTTATTTTAACAATAAGATGATTAAAAATAATAGTAACGACATCAATGCAATGATGTCGCGTAGACACAAAACCTTTTTAAAGGTTTTCCAGTTTGACCTGATGAACATGGTTGAGTAGGTAAAAGAGGACAGAACTCGTCCACTGATTGATAAATGTAAGCAATTTATCTTGGCAAACCAAAGGAAACCAATTCCATTATCGTGAATACACACCTGAGCGTACGGGGTCGGGTGCATGTTAGTATGTGTTTGTAGTGGTGGTTCGGTGAGCATACGCTAGGGTTCCGATTTGTGTATTCTCATTCGCCATGTTTGCTCTGATGATTGAACACAACCTGGTAATTCCGCTTTCCCTCCGTAACCAAGCATCCAAATGCATCAACATTCCCGTGCGAGCTGCATTTCAACGTTGTTCAATTTTACTACGCGAATGAACGCACATTATTTGCGGTTTCCTCGAATAAGCGTGTAAATATTACAGAGCTACGTGGAGCGTGTTTTCACGGACTGTTACATCATATAATTAGTTATCAACGTATTAAATTTCGATCATTACTTTCGGGAAATGTACTGCGCAGCTCTGGAAACGTAACGAAAATGAAGCCATAAATTTCTTTTTAATTGAAACATGAATAATTGTTGAATTATGCACCCGTCGTCATGGTTCACCACCTTTGACTTATGCATGAAGTTGTTACACAGGAAGAAGTAATATGTATCATTATTTATACAAGCCAAGTGCATCAAATATACGAGATGTTTATATCCTCTCATTAACAGGAGTTCTAAACTTTGTTTGAAGAACAAACTTTTGATTTACAAACAAATTTTTAGACCAGCAATGCTTCATGCTGTACCGATCTGGTCAAGTTGCTGTTCAACAAGGAAGAAAACGCTCCAAAGGATTCAGAATAAAATTCTGAAAATGATTTTGAAGCGTCTCCTTGGTTTGGTACACTCGAATTACATAGACTTACTGGTGTTGAACCATTAAAAGCTATGTCAAATAAAATTATTAACAATTTTCGACAAAAATCGTTGCAATCCTCAATTGCGATAAGCTCTCTTTATAGCCAATAAGTTAGCAATTAAGTTAGTTGTAAGTTTACTTCCCCTTTTCTGACAAGTAGGTTTAAATCCCTACGAATGATAAGTCCTAATTGCGAAAGCAAACAAATCCTAACAATCAAAATTACAAATTTCTAACAGTGTTGAGAAGTCATCATTTGTGATTGGACACACATACTCATTATTTACTAATATTTATCAAAATTACTTAAGCTACTAACAAATCCCCCCTTTAAAAAAATGTATCATTATTTGGAAATGAAATTCATTCTCAAGGACAATAACACTGGTAAACACAGGTATTGCCCTAGAGCTCACGAAAAAGTGAAAGATTATAGCTTTTTGAACATTTCGAGGGGCGTCAAGCCCCTAGAGAAGAAAACTTTTTCAAAGACTTCAATGAGTTTTCCCGTAAGCCAACGTAGAAGCGACGGTAAGCAATTACTCTGTCGCCTTTTGACGCACCAGGGGCACCTAAATCCACAGGAATGGTTTTAAAACTATAATCTTTCCAGGGCAACTTTTTTTAGCTTTAGGGGAACATTTTTTGCGCCAGTGTAATTATTTACTTGCAGGATCAAGGATGGACTAGTAAGGCTTAGGATTATTACTATTATAAAACGAATCATGATCTATCCATGGTTCTGTTATTTTCTCAACGCTTTGTTGAAAACTAATTATATTTTGTAATAGTCTTTGAAAGCACGCACCAAGTAGCTCTGTAAAATATCATGAGCTAGACCTAACCGTAAATATTGTGCGAACTTTCGCAGAGTGAAATTTAACAACACTGAAATGCCAATTGCGTGATATACTAGAATGTTGGTATGTTGTCGCAAAATAGGACTATTCAATAGTTCAATCACTTATACGTTCATAACTGTTTTTTTCTCCATTTTACTATCACCAAATTTTGACATATAGTAGTACATACTTCAATGTGTAAGAAAATCAGATTTTGAAAAATAGACTTTTTAAGATATTTAAAATTTTGTGACAATTTGGGAAATTTAGCTAAGAATTTTTTTTTCTACATTTTACATACTTTTTCTAGAACCGCAATTTTATTACTTGCAACTTTGCTAAAGACACTAATTTTATCAAACAAGCCGTTTTACTGATATAGAATTTTTTTATGACCTTTTTATACCATTTTATCAAAAAGGAACAACTGTGAAAAGTTTCAGCAAAACCGAAAATAATATACTAAAAAAATATTTTTTCGCCTGTTTTTCATGAAATGCCTCAACAGTTTAATTGACATGCGTAATTGCATCTCCCAGAATCGAAGCTTTAAAATTCGGACTGCTTTCTCACGCGGCCTGTTCACTAGATTGCGCTCCCCGGGTTATTTTCTGTTTCAAAACATAGAAAAATGCTGGTGGGCCCTACTATAAGCATAAAACATCACTGGGAAAAATCTCAATTTATTCAACTCGAGTATAATTGATGTTCAATTGTTTTTTAACTTTTCCACCAGCCTCCATGTAGGGGAACTGCTCCATTAATCATCTCATTAAGCTGATATTCACGAAGGATGCACTGATTAAACACCAAATTTTCACGAAATCACTAAACAAATAAACTAAATATGCTAACGTGCTCTTATGGAATCGTTCAGCATTGTATATTAAGAAAAATTAGATAGATTTATCCTGAATTTTGTAAAACAAGCCATTTTTCACAACGCTTCCATATCCATCTCAAAACTTGAATCACTGCTCAATTATTCATCTCACTACGCCCCCATATTCATCACACTGTTAATCATGAATGAATCACATTATCATGAATAAACGTAGCCGTAGCCCGTCGTAGTAGGTTACCTAGATATCCGCTGTAGTTGTTTACGTGCAAAACTGGTAACCTAGGTAACCACAACAGTGCTGTAGATTTATGTCAATTATGTCAGAATAATTGAACATTTTCAGTATGATTTTTTCGTATTAACAAAAAGGGATTTGGCAACTTTTGATTTTCTTCAACGCAGTGAAAACAGATGAAAATACATACAGTTGAAATTAAGGAATTGTAGAAATTCATCTCATATATTTCTGCTAATTCAAGCTTGTTTTTGGAAATTTTAGGTGAACATTTCAAAGATTGAAGTATAGTGATTTTGTTTTGTGATTAAAATAAAAAGTGGTCCGCTAGTGATGAGAAAAACTTCGGTTGGCTGCTGAACGAGTCCCGTTGTAGCCGTTTTTTATTTTCTGAGGTAGGTGATTGAATTAAATGAGTTTTCGAGTGCAGATGCCCGACTATAATATTAACCCTTTCCCGCTCATGGTGACTCTAAAGCACCAAGAATTATAATCATCATATCTTGACATAAAATAGTTTGTTGAGCTTACGATTGTTCCATAAACTTTTATATGCTGCCTCAGAGCATGGATTAGCAGATTGGTCCAAGAAGAAAATATGCGTTTTTTCGTGTTTTCAATTGTGTTTTCAAGTTGTATGAGATGAATATATGGGCTGAGATGAATAATGGAGCAGTTCCCCTACTTTGTTTTGATAGAGTTGATGACAACTCCGATTCTGGCTGCTTTCGCAAAGCCAAGAAGCATATGAGCCTTTGAGATAATAGTACCGCTTGTTTGCACGCCAGCTTTCCGTACTGCACCCTCCAAGCCAATGTTGAACAACCGGTTCGAAAGCCCGTCACCCTGCTTCAGAGCGTCTTATGTCACGATCGGATCCGAAATAACGTCCGCTATGCTGACGCATGATGAAAAACCGCCAAGGGTGGCATGAATCAGTTTCGTTGGGAAACCGTGTTTAAGCATAATATGCCATAATTCGTTGCGCTTAACTGAATCGTATGCCGCCTTGAAGTTTTTAGACAGATGATGAGTTTGCAAGTTTACTTCTCTTGTCAAGGTGAAAATTCATTCCATTGTGGATCCCCCTTCCTCGCAACCGCACTGTTGCTCTCTCTAACAAAGGTTTACTGCAACGGCCTCAGTCTAGTTTAAATATAACCATAGGTTTCATGTAAAAATACAATTGCTATGTATTTATTGCATGGAATACACGGTCCAGTACTTTGATACTCTATTCAACCTATGTGCCAGCAAAGTTTCCCAGTGTAATAAGAACTTCAACTTGACGCTCAGTTTTGTTCGCGATTTGACCGCAGAGATAGCGCCTCGACACCAACTTTTTATTTTTACACGCTAGAGCTCTGCAGTTTTCGGCAAAGTTTCAGATTAGAAAATTTTATGTAACTTCGTAGAAGAAATAAAATTTCTGTCTCTTATTTTTTTTGGAAATTCACGATTTTTTGAAGAATTTGTTTGAGTTTCACGTTTTTTGTGATAGTTTTGTGATTCGAAACATTAAAATCACCGAAGAATATACAATTTTCTGAATCAGCATACGTTTTCGGTTTAAGTATGCGTCGAGTTTTCGTTAGTAAAGCTAGGTTTATTGAGAGTAGATCCGTTGCTATTGGATCAAATGTTACTTTGTTTGTTTCATAGCCAAATCCAATAGCAACGGATCTGAAATATCACAAAAAAAACACATCTTTCTATATTTCAGAAAATGAAGCTTTTTTTGATGGACAATTTTTAGAAAAAATCATGGTTTGCTAATACTTACTACCCGCTGAGCTATCTACTTCACAAAATTATGTTTTTTTTTTCAAATTTTGTGTAATATTTTCACTTAAGTACTTCAAAAACTTCTGTATTCGGAAGAAAACGATGTAATTATTCAATTTCTATCGAGAAAAAAATTGTAATAAAATATTTCGAGTGAACTCATAAAATTATCACAATAAAACGTGAAATTCAGACAAAATTTATAAAAACTCGTAGATCTCTGAAACTTGAAGAGTTAGAAATTTTGTATATTCTGTAAAATTTCATGAAATTTAGAGATCTACAACTTTGTCGAATATCGCAAAGTTCTAGCTTGTAAGGGAAAGAAGATGGCATCGCAACGCCACCTTTGCGGCTAAATTCCGGAATAATTCAAGCATCCAAAATGAAGCCCTAGACACTTTGTAGAAGATCGAAAACCGATTGGTCAAACCCCGAGAGCGCTATTAGTTTCGTTCCGCTAGATTCCGTTTCTGGGCCAGTGTGCATTGCTACTATCCACTGTCCATTTCCTGCTATTAAAAGAGTGTTTTACATGCTAAAATATTAATTTAAAAATAAAGTGGATTTTAAGGGATTTTTATTGCATACAAACAATCGGTTCAAACATATACAAAACAACAAGCTGCGAAACGTGAAGTTTGTTTATTTTGTTCCCATATTAGTTCTTAGTATAAAAAAATATAAACCTACGGTTTTCAAAGCTAATGTTGAGTCCCAATAATCTGTGTGTAAGTGTATTACATGTTTTCTTCTTAACGACAACCCAAGACGCCATATAATATGCAACTTTGGACTATTGGATAAGCCATATTCTATGTGGACTAGTTATTGAAGATTATAGGCCCCTTTCCCTCTCCGTGGATAGTCGTTCATGTATATTTCGAAATTTTGGATGAATCTTGGACATTCGCCAATATAGACTGTTTACGTGAAATGTGAATAGCCCCAAACTGCTTTTCATATTTATAAACTCGTTCAAGTCGTTTTAGATTGCTCAAATTTGTTAAAGTAGCAAAGTTTCACTTCAAATTCATCAAGATAAAGAAGTGATCAAAGTCACCCCGGAATGATGACTGATGTGAAAATTTTAGAGCATCATCAAAAATAGCAGAATTGTTGTTAAACTTTTGATCTAGTATTTGGTTCTTTCTCAATGCATGCCAGTACTCATTTTAAAAATATCAAACAATTTTGTATTCTGTATATTCTTAAAATATTTAAGATATATTCAAAAAAGTGATCAAAGTCACCCCAGTTTACGATATTTAAACAACCTGACAAATAAAACAATTTAACTATAGAAAAAGGCAGTACTTAAGCGGAAAAAGTTCAGTCATGAGATCCGTAAAAGTTTTGAGATTCGATTTTTATTTTCGATTTTTACCAAACAACTGGTTTTTACACTTGGCGTTAATTTTCTTTTTCTTTTTTTTTTTTTGATATATTGCGCGTTCTGAAAATGACCCCCAGAACACATTCAAAAAATATATACAATGATTCTGATGAAGGCAAAGCTGGAACAAATTCATCTGCAAGCTCATTTCCTTTTCTACCGCAATGACCAGGAATGCAGTACAGATTTACTGAGTTCACCTGGCTTTGTTTTTGTAGGAAGCAGCGAATTCAGTCCAGTTTTAAAGTGCACTTAAAAGCTTTTAAGGTTTTGAGTGCCGTTCTACTGTTCGAGAAATGCAAATGTTGGCATGACTATATTTTCTATAAAGACAGCCGTTTCTGCATCTGTTCCTGTTTGAGGACAGACAAATGTAGAGATGTTTTGTTTGGGAATCAAACCATTTAAATCGAATCCTCTCCGCTTCAGAACCAAAAAAATCAAAAACCCATCACAGTGTAACGAAATAAATTGTTCATTCCTGCATACATATTATGCCGCTATACATCATCGTAAGAATTTTTATGGACAGTACTTGTTCAACATGCTCGTATTTCCAATTGATGAGTTACTATCCCCCGAATAACCTATGACCGGCCCCGCTCTGGTCAATGGCTTCCACAATCCTCTTTACGTACAGAGAGGGCAGCATGACGAGCCCTGCTTGAAACCAAATAGCTCGTAAACGGTTTTTTTACTACCAATAAAGCACATAAGTGCCTATTTATATAGGTATACGTATACTTATCGATGAATATAATGTATCCTTCACCGGCACGTTTTCAGTAGCCATCTAATGCTACAGAATGCCCCTACGGCTCACGTTGCGACGATGTGTACTTTAGTTTCCCACTCCAGCCGAACTAGAAGCTGTAGGTATGTGCCACAGTAAAGTCGACGAAAGCATATTTAAGCACCGCATGTTGAGCTCCATCATCCACCCGATTTGTTCCAGCCGACATTGTAGGGAATATGAGGTGTCAAAAGGGAGCAAAATGTATTCCTAATCGGTTTATCTTGACATAGATTCGGCGTGCGTAAATTTTTTGTCGCATATGCAAAAAAATTTGGGATGTGAGGAAAATAGAATAACTGTTTCTACAACCATGGTCTTGAAATATTTTACTGTTTGCTGTTTTGGTAGAAATATTCACTTGTTTTACATCAAGAACAATAGGAAACATTACACATGGAATATATTAACTTAAGCGAATAAAAAGTATAATAAAGTTTTACATAACGACGCAAATTGGTATTATTGCGGTATTTGACTGATTGGGTTAGGCAAAACAACCGTTTAAATTGTAAATATATTTTTATTGCATACCGATTTCAAATTTGCGGAAATTCGACTGTAGAATACTGATGCTTAAATTCTACTCAGCAGTTGCACTATGACTGTTTCAAAATTTTCATCCCATCCAAAAACATGCGGGTTCATGCAGAGTGTGCCTACCAAGTTTCAATGCACGTCTTTGGTACGTGTGAAAAGGAAAAACAACTAAAACCTTTCTCAAACATTCTTCAATATTGTCTACTTGACACAACTAAATGAACAAAAAAGAGTCACCATCTGTACAAACAGTGCTTGAATCGTTGTAGAATGTACGTAAAGGTCTCGTACGCGTACATGTCTGGACAAACAATATCCCAGCCTTTCAGTCGATATCAGTACACCAGTACGGACACACCATGGAAATAAAACTTATACTAACCCTTACGGCAATCTTTTTATTAACGATGACGGCGGTCGTCATGGCAGATCAAGACGTTTATAGTTATTCTGGCGAGCAAAATAGCGGCACGCAACAGGAATCATCGTCGGTAAGCGAAACCGGGAATGATGTGCTGGCGAAGGTTGGCAATTGGTTCCAGCAGGCGGCCAAGGATGTGGGTAGTTTCTTCAAAAATCTGTTCTAAGCAAGCAAACGTGTCAATCGCAGAAAGATATATGCCAAATAAACAGTCAAGAAGCCTGCTGACCAAAAGTTTTATTTTTTATCCATTTCAAACAATAGGCACACATTTCTTAGTCTTCCTTCTTCATAGCTTCGAAAATCCCTCTTATTACCATACATTACTGTTACGCTTCTGGATTTTAAATCTGCTCAAATAAGGTCGAAAGGTTGGAATAAAGAATCGAAATGGGTCGGATTATTCGCACCCGTGGGGCTGTTTAATATAGAAGATTTTTTCTCACCTTACGGGCACGGTCGCACAGTGCATGTATATATTCACAACAGTTCCTTCAGTAAACTTTTTTTTCGGTGGATTACTTCCGCCGAGATTATACACCTGTTTTGGCTTACTTCAGTCGAATCCTTTGAGTAATGCCTGGATACGTTATAATGTTGTGTTTACTTTTACTGCATACAGAGGTTACGTACATCATACATCGCGACAATTTTTACGCGCTCTGCTTGAATGCCCTAGGCCATTGCACCGTTTGACTCAGTTCTTTATCGAGTCCGCGAACCAGCCGCTCATGTGTGTGAAATGTTTTGGTGCATGTTTTCTGAATGGATGTTTTCGCAGTCACAATGTTTATACCCTATGGTTCACAATTTAAGCAATACCTTGAGCGTTCTGCAGAAGAGAGTGCAAAGTATACGCTACAGCGCGTGGCCAGCATACATATGTAATAAGGTGCCAGCCAAAATGATCATCTCGAATTTGAAAAAAAACCTCTACAAAATGTTCACCTGCTCGAAAAAACATCTTGTGCAAAATTTCAGCTCAATCGGACTTGAAATGGGGTGGCGCAAAGCGATTAAAGTTTGGCCTTTTTTTACGTGAAATTTCGGTTTTCGATTTTTTTTTATGCCAAATGACTTAAAAACGCATGAAACGTCGAGAACTGGTGTCATCTGAAAAAAAAATCGACTCTGGGACTTAGTCGTTTTTTCAATTGTAGAAGGCGGAGCTCAAAATGTTTAGAATTTATCTTTTGAAATTGATCACTAGTCTCTCGAAATAGCCTGTATAATGAAATACACTGAAAAATTAAAAAAAGCACTTCGGTTCGTTTGATTAGTGTGACGTCTTCGACAAAGTTGTAGATAATAATTCTGTCTTTCCAAAAAATTACACCTCAAAAAATTAATTATTAAAACAAAGTTAGAAGAAAAATTTAAAATATTTATTCAAAAGAGCTCGATGTTTAAAAATCTTATTTCTTTAATAAAAAAACCTACAAAAGTTAAAAAATAGTTATCATTATTTGAAACAAAATAAAAACATTTTTTGATTTTGAAACATTTTGTGTGGTCCCCGTGGTTAGCGATGTCGGTCGGCTAGCTCTCCCACACGGTTGTGATATCTGGTTCGATTCCCGATCGAGTCGAGGATCTTTTCGAGCTGGAAATTTTCTCGACTCAACACTGGGGCACGGTGTATCGTTGTACTTATCCTACACATGCAAAATGTGCCAAAAACAATATCAATAACGAATTCTCTCAATTAATCTAGTTGATCGAGACCGCTATTAGCCCCAAGGCTAAGCGTGCGATATTGTTTACATTTTTTGAAAAAAAATATTTTTTCAATTATTTTTTTTAAAGGCATATTGGAAGGACAAAATATTATCTGCAACTTTGCCGAAGACACTATGCCAATCAAACAAACCGTTTCGACTTTATTTGATTGACATAGTATATTTGGCAAAGTTATGAGTAATAACTTTCTCCTTCCAAAAAAATGTACCCTGTAAAAAAAAATTTTAAAACAAATTATAACTTTTTTTTTTTATTTCTCCATGACCGGTTTCGTTGTTTATGTAATCTTTCGTAGTTCTCATAAAAAAATCAGTTTTTTTAAATGGACTGTTTTGATAAATAATTTTTACCTTTCTTCTATTTTTTTTAATTAATAATTTGTTTTTAGAGTGTATATATATATATTTTTTTTTTGAAAGACAAAACTATTACCTTCAACTCTGCCGAAGATGACACACCGCTCAAACTTGACAGAAAATGTAAAGTCGAACTGTCAAAACGACGCATCTGATTGAGATCCCTATACTCTCATTATCACTGAATAACATCGATACAGTCTTTTGTCCGATTATATAAGCCAGAGCACTGTGTGTTCGATCAAGTGTTGGCAAAGGACATTATTGTGGTGAATAAAACGAATAAATTGTTTGGTACAACATTCGAAAGAACAAGTACAAGTGTCCTAGAGAGTAAATTTTTCAATCAAAATAAAAAAACATATTCCATCAGTTTCCACCGTTCCATGTACTTTAAAGACACTTGGAATCGAAAACATTTTTCAAATATCCAAATTCCGTGTACCTTCCGTGTGTGTTTTTGCAAATGACATGAAAGTATTCAACATTTTCCGCAAGACACAATCTTAATTTTGGTTGAGATGATTTCTGTTTTTGCACAGAGTAGTTTTTTGGTACATTTTGTAAATTTGTTTTGTTATATCTTGCTATTTTGAATAGTATTTTTTCCAATTCAACATTTCCACCCTAACAACAATGATATAACAAATATTATATTTTCAGAAATTTTTCTAATGGTATTCAGTGAAAAGTAATTTTTTTTTATTTTATACTCATTTTTACACAATATTATGACCCACCCTATGTCGAATAAATGAACCACCCTAATGAAACATAATGTATTCGATGCTAGTTACAGTGTATATCATTATACAGGCTATTTCGAGAGACTAGCGATCAATTTCATTAAATTAATTCTAAATGTTTCAAACTCCGCCTTCCACAATTGAAAAAAGAGAGTCGATATTTTCAAAAAAAAAAATTCAGATGACACCAGTTCTCGACGTTTCATGTGTTTTTAAGTCATTTGGCATCAAATTTTTTTTTCGAAAACCGAAATTTCGCTTACCTTTTCCATCAAAAGTGATCAAATTTTATTGGGCGGAGCCATTCGGAGCCATTTCAATTTATCGGGACGGCCAGGTTATTCAATTAGGTGAATCATCATGCTACCATTAAGCAGAGCGAGTGTAGGAAAGCAACACGTGGGCTAGTGTTCAACCGGTTAGCAATGCCTGTCACTCATGTTCTATCGTGTACCACAATTTTGTGGTTTTATCTTTGATTACTTTTCAGGATGCATTCTATCTTTCAGCATATCCAGTATTGTACTACTAAAGCAATCAGCATAAAACCAACTAAACATTTTTTTTACAGGTACCAACTAAACCAATGAGAAAGAGAATTAGTTTTACGTTTTCTTATGTGGGAGACAACTTACTTCCAAATTTCCCGTTCAGAAAAAAATCTTTATATAAATATCATATCTAGCCTACAGGTCACCAGCTTTCAGCTTCTCCATAGGTCGCCTTCCTACCTAATCGAATTCACCTCACGAGCTCAATTTACCTATAACAGTCGGTGTCGAGACTGTTGAAGCAGAAGAGGAATACAATTATAGTGCAAAATAAAAATTTCATTTGAGTCTGGGCAACAAGAACAGACCCACGTCGTTTGTGAGGCCAGTCGACTGAAAGAGCACGTCTCTTTGGTATGTAGTATCAAAAACATGAGACAAGCCTTTGGTTCATGTTTTTGATATTCATTCATATTGATATTCATTACAACATTGAACTTGATATCCTATCCCACTCGGGTAACGGTTCTGCTAGCAAGAACTACTCTCAATGGACGCCAACCACAGCGGAAAAATGTTCGACATGTTTTACTGGGGCGTGAAAACACAACGTAATGAAAAGCAATTCGTCTTGCCCGGAGGCGTAAAACAAATTTTGTTTTCCTTACAGAAGACTTTGGATTCCATTTCAATTTCTTTGGCGTGTGTGACAAATCGACTGACATAATAATATACCACTTGGATTCGAATCGAAATGTTATCGAATAATTTCTCATTTTATTTTTGTGTTGAAATTAGGATAATCGCTGGAATTAGCATTAGTTCTCGCGATTATAATCATACAACTCACAATTATATTGGTGGATTGCAGCAGCGAAATTACGCACATTTTTCAAATTGCTTCCGAAAATTATTTGGAGATGAACAATTTCCCGGCGACGTTCCAAAGGAGGCCAAAGGAGAAAAAATGGAAGCGTGGAATTAAAAAACTGTTTCAAAAATATGACGCCGTTATTAAAAATGCTCTTCGCTTTTCTCTAAATCGGATTTTTGTTCTATTTCCAGCTGAATCTGTTTTCGGTATATAATTTATATTCTCCCAACTGTCTTTAAAAAGAATTCGCCACTTTCCATCTTCACGCTGTTTTCATCGTTCCGATGTTGCAAACGACGTGAAAATGTAGGCGCGGAAAAAAACATTTCCATAAATCATTTTCTTATTTACTGGGGTGCGACGTCCTGCTTGTCGAAACCAATCATCAACCAGATTCGAAAGGTATCATTGGTTGTGGTGGCGAAATGGCAGTTAATCCAAAATGTAAACGGAACTTTTAGGGTGTCCCGATTATAGCACTTTATTTTATTTTATTTTCCATACATTTTATACATTGATTCATTTTCTACTTATTCTGTTTTGGTTTTTATTTATTTTTTTATTATACTTCATGTTGCCAAATACGTCTAGTTTCATATCAAGTCATTCTAACAAAAATTGCACCGGTGAAACGGGATTTCCAGCTGGGATATGTGTATAATTTTATTCTCCGAGAAGAAGATTGAGTGAGTCGAAGATCTAAGCGAGCGCTGCGTGCGGGGTTGTATTGCCATTTTTCATCGACTTCTTTGATGCCAAACCCCGGAGCACACTGAAACTGCCCTAGGTGTTGCGTGTTCAGATAGGTTGAGAATATGATTTACATGGATAGAAAATTCTACGCACGTCTCCGACCAGAAACCCCACCAGGGCAGCACGTTTCAGCGCGGGTGGTATCATTCATTGAATTTATCATATCTACGTACCATAAGAAAAAAAAACGTTGCGGTAACTCGCTTATCAACCCTTCGCGTTTAGTTGCAAATCTTGTAAAGATCAAAATATGAATATCGAGCGAGCCGCAATATAACATCAAACCATTTTGTTGGTAAACATGTTGCGATGTGACGGTTTGATTTATAATGCAAAGAAAAAGAGCACACAGGTATCATATAGGCCGTGCACACTTTGCAGTGCATACCGGTAATGCAGAATAAATTTATGAAATCGAATCCCTCTGCAGTCACACCTTTGCCACAGCAAAAAAATTGATCACATGATTTATTAGTGATCTCAAAAGAAAACAGTGAGGGTCCAAGTTCAGCATCGGAAAAAACGACAGCCAGATTGGAATAAAAAAGATACGGGAAACGAAGAGCAAAGGCAACACCATCTGATCACATATTTTGCCAAGAGCGTCTCTCCGATACCATGACATGACAGATATGTATACATACAACAGGTACAGCAAGCTCGGTGAATTACGAATCGATTGGTGTCAGGTTGACGAAGGACATGATCTCACGAGAATACGCCCGTCAGCTCATTTTATATGAATGTATGTATGAACAAACAATGCAAAAACATCAAAGGAAGAAACGTTTGCCAGGATAAAAATAGATATAAAAAGCAAACTCCTTTTGAAAATTTTTATTGATGATGTGCGTGAGAATTTGTCACACCAGATTCTAGATTGCATTAAAGGGCAAAAGTAATTTTTTTTTTTGCTGATTTTCTTTACCTACGATGTACCAGAAGTGCAGCAGGAAAATTAGATTGATTGTAACACACAATTAAAACAATAAACGAAATTCACAGTATTTATCATATAATAAATAGTGTTAATCTTCTCCATTTTTTTCAGATGCCGACTCCGTACATTCTTACATTAGAGAAACCATAAAGGTGAGCCAAATTTTTATAACACTTTTTTGCTTAAATTTCGGAAGCATTTCAAAAGGTCTCATATCTGCTTTTATCGATTATCTTGATCGACCTTTCATTTTGTCAATGGTTCCTTCTTTTCCTTTTCGACTTCTTTTCCTAGCGTAATTTTCGTCTAGAAGGCTGGAGTTAACCCGCAGCCATCAAATTGTGCAAATAACTGGTCATGAAACGTGTTTGATAAACTGTGATCGAAAAAAAATATCTTGCTCGAACAATCGATCAAAGCAGGTAGGACCTTTTGAATTGTTGCTCATCATTCACGTGGCAACCCTTTTCGAATGTTTTCAAATGTATTCAAACGTATCTTAATCGAGTTATCTGTTGTCTAGCAAACTATGTATATTTTATAATAATATTGATTTTTATATGTATAAAGAAACATACTATTCTTTTGAACTTATTATCTGATGTTCAACAGCGAATTCCCACGCTATAAAACTTTCGGAATGCAACGAGAAATGTAAAAACGGTCGACCGTTACCATTATATTAATTGCATTTGGACAGTCCAATTCGATAAATCAAAACACATGTTAATGTGTGTTACTGTAGAATAATAATAAGAAGAATTGCATAGAATTACATATAATTCTAAAGAAACATTTCAAAAGGTCCTATCTGACATCGACACTAATCAGAGAAAAATGAACTTGAATTTTTGTAGATCTTTTTCAAATGCCAATTTCTACAGAAAGAAAGTTTAATCTCTTTTATGATATTAAGTGCAAAGAAAGAATGTTGTCTTTACCTCCAATGCCTTTTTTAACGGTTGAAATCTTTTTTCCAGGTTTTATTGATGGTTTTGTTATATAGGACCTATGTTGTTTTCCTTATCACATAGGACCTATTTGATTGGTCTCTTAGTAAATATTAGCGACACATTGGACCTTTGATTTAATGGCTCCAAAGGATTAATACGAACTAATATATTTTTATGATTAACGTATGATATTCGAATTCGAAATTTATTTCCATAAAAACATTATTTACCTTTTTAAGGGTTTTTTTTTATTTGACCAACATTATTCTTACATAAAATTCTTCTTTGTGGATTAAAATAAATAGGAATCCAGGACCCACTTAATCATGAAGGCAGGCGGTGGCAGTGTAGTGGTCTATGAAATTACCGCAAAACCGAAGTGGGGGATCAAATAGAAATTGAAAATGTTAAATTCAATCAAGAAGGGAAATGTGATATGTCATGCGATGTGAAAATATCTAATATACCTAGTTTCTTTAAAAAAAAATTACAAGAAACGTAAGCAACTTTTATGGTATATTTATTTTAATTTATTATTGTGAGATGGTTGCGGGCCGTACATAACTGGAAACGACGAATTACCACCTGAAGTTGTATAATAAACACTAGCATAGTAAATAACACTATATGCATGAAATGAAAACCTTTAACAACAGAAACTTGGACAGGAAGCCCACGGCTTTCATCTTTGCTGCTTGACGTGAAGGGCTGATCGCGACGTGAACGATGACAATGACATGGTTGAGGGGATCGATCACTTACGGCAGAAGCTTGATCAGCACGGCCACGGTCTGTGCTGCCTGACGTCAATGACTAATTACGACGTGAAACATCATAATGGAGACGAGAACGATTACGGTGTGAGTGCGATGAACCTGACAAAATCGTGTTATCAAGAAAATTAGTATCCCATCCAAACATGATAGAAGCTTTCGCATGAAATTTTACCACAGAGAAAAAGAACAATCATGAGGAGTTGAATGGCTATTCTCTAGGCTGCTGGAGTGGTGACACCGACTACTGATGGCATAGACTGGAAAAAAAAGGACCAGGATGAGGTGAACCTCCGTCAGTAGAACGGTAGTGACATGGCCGGGAATGGTATTGACTGTCGAATGACGAATTAACATCTGAAATCTGTTTTTAGTTTTAAAATTTAGTTTAATTTTCACAGAAATTATGGCATTAAATTTTACCTTCACACAAATCGCTATAAAAGATTTCCATTTGATTTATATTTTTTGGACTTCGGCTGGCGTTATCTGCGGCATCTAGCATAATAACGAAATATAAAAATTTACTCAAGGAATTCCAAAATAATTCTTCAAATTACCGAGATTAGACGAAACGAATTCCATTTTCTTTTTTTCACTTCGAGGTACGAGGTCCAATTTGTTTCTGTCAAAGTTTTCGTTTGAATAACAGAAGCAGATAAAAAGGTCCAATCAGAAAGCTGTGCGATATTGTATTACTTTTCAAATTGGACGTTTTTTTCGCCCACACTGATTTTTTTTTTAGAAATCAAAACCAATTTTTTTTTCAATTAGCTCAAAGACAAGAAGCTGTTTAAAACGAATACGCATAAATTGTATTTTGTTTACAAATGTCAGATAGGACCTTTTGAAATGTTTCTCGAGAATTACATATAATACGTGATGCCTGAAAAACAGATGGAAAAAGCAAAGCCTTGGTGCTACATTCCGATTCGGAACTTGACCTCCTGTTCACTATACCCAGACTTCGCAGCCAACCGTTAAGTGTACAGGACAATTGCGGGGCTAGCGCTACGATCCTACTGACACTAACAGTCTCTCCCGAGTCGAGACTCGAACCTACGGCGACCGGCTTGTGAGGCCAGCATCTTACCTCGAGACCAGATGGGGAGGCAAACAGAAAAACAGATGGAATCTGCTTAAAATAGGTTCGGGGTGATTGGAATAGTGTCCCTCGATTGGTAACTTCAATTAATTATTGTTAAAGTTTGCTAACATAGTTTTACAATCTGAAAACATATTCTGACAGAGAAAAACATAGAGCACAGATTGATATACTTCTGTTTGAATTTCACCAAACACATTTCGAGTATTTCGTCTCAATACACAGGTAGTTTCTAAAGCTGCTTAGAATATGTTCCCTACCCTAATATGCTTGTCTTTAACAACGAAGGACCTGGTTGTACTGAGATTCGAGCCCGAAATCTTCCGCTCTGTACCAGTTAGTAGAAAATACATGGCTAGTTTGTGCAAAGAAAGAATGTTGTCTTTACCTCCAATGCCTTTTATAACGGTTGAAATCTTTTTTGACGTTGACTAACGTCTATATCGAAGTTAGGCCCCTGAATTTAAAAATCTAGTAATTCAACCAGGGAAAACCAGAGAAAAGTGGTCAGGTTTTGAGCGCTTATTTTGCAGTCATCTATAATCAGGTTTTCGAGGTTTTGGCATCAATCGATCAGAAATTCTTTTACGGTTAAATTTATGTAACAAAAACAAACTATTGTTTGAGATACACTATTGAAAAATTGGTAATTAATATCGATTGTCTAAATCATACCGCGCAGCCAATCACTACCTCTCTTCCCAAGCACAGTCGACACTAACGGATACAATCGATCTGACTTTGTTGTTATTGTTGTTGTCACTTTCTGTTTCCGATGTTTATGCTGCTGCTAGCGGAAAAAACCTTGCAAATATGCATCTTTTTGTTGGTGTTAATTTTACGACAGCGGCCGGCGCCCCATCATTCTGATTCCAAAACCGCACCAGTGACATGCGGACGCTAGGTGATAGCAGCTGAAAGGAGGAAATACAATATAGTACCGGTCATCTCGTGCCGGTTTCACCCGTAATGCTGGTGGCTTTAGTAGTAAATGGCTACTGCAAAACACTTAAATGGCTGGAATTCTGGACGGACTAACCAGGAAACTATAATCGGCAACTGGCACCTTTTGGTGCCTCTAAATTTTGTTACAGAAGCGGCAAATTGAATTTTCTGTTTTACCAAATGATGCTGCTAGCGGAAAAAACCTTGCAAAAATGCATGTTTGTGTTGGTGTTAATATTATGACAGCGGCCGGCGCAGCTTTCAAGAAACATTTGTCTCTTCCATTCCATAATTTGCGTAGCCCATCCCTCTTTTAATTTATCTGACGAAGCCTTGGTATAAAACGTACCGTTCGAACATTTCACCCCATCAGTTTCATTACTAAACCGTACCGGCTACATACGGACGCTATCTTGAAAGAATTCTAAACGGACTGACCAAAAACATGGATATATTCGGCACCTGGCCCCTTTTGGTGCCTCGAAATTTTGTTACAGAAGCGGCTAATTGAATTTTCTGTTTTATTACAAAATGCTGCTGCTAGCGGAAAAAACCTTGCAAATATGCATCTTTTTGTTGGTGTTAATTTTACGACAGCGGCCGGCGCCCCATCATTCTGATTCCAAAGCCACACCAGTGACATGCGGACGCTAGGTGATAGCAGCTGAAAGGAGGAAATACAATATAGTACCGGTCATCTCGTGCCGGTTTCACCCGTAATGCTGGTGGCTTTAGTAGTAAATGGCTACTGCAAAACACTTAAATGGCTGGAATTCTGGACGGACTAACCAGGAAACTATAATCGGCAACTGGCACCTTTTGGTGCCTCTAAATTTTGTTACAGAAGCGGCAAATTGAATTTTCTGTTTTACCAAATGATGCTGCTAGCGGAAAAAACCTTGCAAAAATGCATGTTTGTGTTGGTGTTAATATTATGACAGCGGCCGGCGCAGCTTTAAAGAAACATTTGTCTCTTCCATTCCATAATTTGCGTAGCCCATCCCTCTTTTAATTTATCTGACGAAGCCTTGGTATAAAACGTACCGTTCGAACATTTCACCCCATCAGTTTCATTACTAAACCGTACCGGCTACATACGGACGCTATCTTGAAAGAATTCTAAACGGACTGACCAAAAACATGGATATATTCGGCACCTGGCCCCTTTTGGTGCCTCGAAATTTTGTTACAGAAGCGGCTAATTGAATTTTCTGTTTTATTACAAAATGCTGCTGCTAGCGGAAAAAACCTTGCAAATATGCATCTTTTTGTTGGTGTTAATTTTACGACAGCGGCCGGCGCCCCATCATTCTGATTCCAAAACCGCACCAGTGACATGCGGACGCTAGGTGATAGCAGCTGAAAGGAGGAAATACAAAATAGTACCGGTCATCTCGTGCCGGTTTCACCCGTAATGCTGGTGGCTTTAGTAGTAAATGGCTACTGCAAAACACTTAAATGGCTGGAATTCTGGACGGACTAACCAGGAAACTATAATCGGCAACTGGCACCTTTTGGTGCCTCGAAATTTTGGTACAGAAGCGGCTAATTGAATTTTCTGTTTTACCAAATGATGCTGCTAGCGGAAAAAACCTTGCAAAAATGCATGTTTGTGTTGGTGTTAATATTATGACAGCGGCCGGCGCAGCTTTCAAGAAACATTTGTCTCTTCCATTCCATAATTTGCGTAGCCCATCCCTCTTTTAATTTATCTGACGAAGCCTTGGTATAAAACGTACCGTTCGAACATTTCACCCCATCAGTTTCATTACTAAACCGTACCGGCTACATACGGACGCTATCTTGAAAGAATTCTAAACGGACTGACCAAAAACATGGATATATTCGGCACCTGGCCCCTTTTGGTGCCTCGAAATTTTGTTACAGAAGCGGCTAATTGAATTTTCTGTTTTATTACAAAATGCTGCTGCTAGCGGAAAAAACCTTGCAAATATGCATCTTTTTGTTGGTGTTAATTTTACGACAGCGGCCGGCGCCCCTTCATTCTGATTCCAAAACCGCACCAGTGACATGCGGACGCTAGGTGATAGCAGCTGAAAGGAGGAAATACAAAATAGTACCGGTCATCTCGTGCCGGTTTCACCCGTAATGCTGGTGGCTTTAGTAGTAAATGGCTACTGCAAAACACTTAAATGGCTGGAATTCTGGACGGACTAACCAGGAAACTATAATCGGCAACTGGCACCTTTTGGTGCCTCGAAATTTTGGTACAGAAGCGGCTAATTGAATTTTCTGTTTTACCAAATGATGCTGCTAGCGGAAAAAACCTTGCAAAAATGCATGTTTGTGTTGGTGTTAATATTATGACAGCGGCCGGCGCAGCTTTCAAGAAACATTTGTCTCTTCCATTCCATAACTTATGTAGCCCATCCCTCTTTTAATTTATCTGACGAAGCCTTGGTATAAAACGTACCGTTCGAACATTTCACCCCATCAGTTCATTACTAAACCGTACCGGCTACATACGGACGCTATCTTGAAAGAATTCTGGACGGACTGACCAAAAACATGGATATATTCGGCACCTGGCCCCTTTTGGTGCCTAGAAATTTTGTTACAGAAGCGGCTAATTGAATTTTCTGTTTTATTACAAAATGCTGCTGCTAGCGGAAAAAACCTTGCAAATATGCATCTTTTTGTTGGTGTTAATTTTACGACAGCGGCCGGCGCCCCATCATTCTGATTCCAAAACCGCACCAGTGACATGCGGACGCTAGGTGATAGCAGCTGAAAGGAGGAAATACAAAATAGTACCGGTCATCTCGTGCCGGTTTCACCCGTAATGCTGGTGGCTTTAGTAGTAAATGGCTACTGCAAAACACTTAAATGGCTGGAATTCTGGACGGACTAACCAGGAAACTATAATCGGCAACTGGCACCTTTTGGTGCCTCGAAATTTTGTTACAGAAGCGGCAAATTGAATTTTCTGTTTTACCAAATGATGCTGCTAGCGGAAAAAACCTTGCAAAAATGCATGTTTGTGTTGGTGTTAATATTATGACAGCGGCCGGCGCAGCTTTCAAGAAACATTTGTCTCTTCCATTCCATAACTTATGTAGCCCATCCCTCTTTTAATTTATCTGACGAAGCCTTGGTATAAAACGTACCGTTCGAACATTTCACCCCATCAGTTTCATTACTAAACCGTACCGGCTACATACGGACGCTATCTTGAAAGAATTCTGGACGGACTGACCAAAAACATGGATATATTCGGCACCTGGCCCCTTTTGGTGCCTCGAAATTTTGTTACAGAAGCGGCTAATTGAATTTTCTGTTTTATTACAAAATGCTGCTGCTAGCGGAAAAAACCTTGCAAATATGCATCTTTTTGTTGGTGTTAATTTTACGACAGCGGCCGGCGCCCCATCATTCTGATTCCAAAACCGCACCAGTGACATGCGGACGCTAGGTGATAGCAGCTGAAAGGAGGAAATACAAAATAGTACCGGTCATCTCGTGCCGGTTTCACCCGTAATGCTGGTGGCTTTAGTAGTAAATGGCTACTGCAAAACACTTAAATGGCTGGAATTCTGGACGGACTAACCAGGAAACTATAATCGGCAACTGGCACCTTTTGGTGCCTCGAAATTTTGGTACAGAAGCGGCTAATTGAATTTTCTGTTTTACCAAATGATGCTGCTAGCGGAAAAAACCTTGCAAAAATGCATGTTTGTGTTGGTGTTAATATTATGACAGCGGCCGGCGCAGCTTTCAAGAAACATTTGTCTCTTCCATTCCATAACTTATGTAGCCCATCCCTCTTTTAATTTATCTGACGAAGCCTTGGTATAAAACGTACCGTTCGAACATTTCACCCCATCAGTTTCATTACTAAACCGTACCGGCTACATACGGACGCTATCTTGAAAGAATTCTGGACGGACTGACCAAAAACATGGATATATTCGGCACCTGGCCCCTTTTGGTGCCTCGAAATTTTGTTACAGAAGCGGCTAATTGAATTTTCTGTTTTATGACAAAATGCTGCTGCTAGCGGAAAAAACCTTGCAAATATGCATCTTTTTGTTGGTGTTAATTTTACGACAGCGGCCGGCGCCCCATCATTCTGATTCCAAAACCGCACCAGTGACATGCGGACGCTAGGTAATAGCAGCTGAAAGGAGGAAATACAAAATAGTACCGGTCATCTCGTGCCGGTTTCACCCGTAATGCTGGTGGCTTTAGTAGTAAATGGCTACTGCAAAACACTTAAATGGCTGGAATTCTGGACGGACTAACCAGGAAACTATAATCGGCAACTGGCACCTTTTGGTGCCTCGAAATTTTGGTACAGAAGCGGCTAATTGAATTTTCTGTTTTACCAAATGATGCTGCTAGCGGAAAAAACCTTGCAAAAATGCATGTTTGTGTTGGTGTTAATATTATGACAGCGGCCGGCGCAGCTTTCAAGAAACATTTGTCTCTTCCATTCCATAACTTATGTAGCCCATCCCTCTTTTAATTTATCTGACGAAGCCTTGGTATAAAACGTACCGTTCGAACATTTCACCCCATCAGTTTCATTACTAAACCGTACCGGCTACATACGGACGCTATCTTGAAAGAATTCTGGACGGACTGACCAAAAACATGGATATATTCGGCACCTGGCCCCTTTTGGTGCCTCGAAATTTTGTTACAGAAGCGGCTAATTGAATTTTCTGTTTTATTACAAAATGCTGCTGCTAGCGGAAAAAACCTTGCAAATATGCATCTTTTTGTTGGTGTTAATTTTACGACAGCGGCCGGCGCCCCATCATTCTGATTCCAAAACCGCACCAGTGACATGCGGACGCTAGGTGATAGCAGCTGAAAGGAGGAAATACAAAATAGTACCGGTCATCTCGTGCCGGTTTCACCCGTAATGCTGGTGGCTTTAGTAGTAAATGGCTACTGCAAAACACTTAAATGGCTGGAATTCTGGACGGACTAACCAGGAAACTATAATCGGCAACTGGCACCTTTTGGTGCCTCGAAATTTTGGTACAGAAGCGGCTAATTGAATTTTCTGTTTTACCAAATGATGCTGCTAGCGGAAAAAACCTTGCAAAAATGCATGTTTGTGTTGGTGTTAATATTATGACAGCGGCCGGCGCAGCTTTCAAGAAACATTTGTCTCTTCCATTCCATAACTTATGTAGCCCATCCCTCTTTTAATTTATCTGACGAAGCCTTGGTATAAAACGTACCGTTCGAACATTTCACCCCATCAGTTTCATTACTAAACCGTACCGGCTACATACGGACGCTATCTTGAAAGAATTCTGGACGGACTGACCAAAAACATGGATATATTCGGCACCTGGCCCCTTTTGGTGCCTCGAAATTTTGTTACAGAAGCGGCTAATTGAATTTTCTGTTTTATTACAAAATGCTGCTGCTAGCGGAAAAAACCTTGCAAATATGCATCTTTTTGTTGGTGTTAATTTTACGACAGCGGCCGGCGCCCCATCATTCTGATTCCAAAACCGCACCAGTGACATGCGGACGCTAGGTGATAGCAGCTGAAAGGAGGAAATACAAAATAGTACCGGTCATCTCGTGCCGGTTTCACCCGTAATGCTGGTGGCTTTAGTAGTAAATGGCTACTGCAAAACACTTAAATGGCTGGAATTCTGGACGGACTAACCAGGAAACTATAATCGGCAACTGGCACCTTTTGGTGCCTCTAAATTTTGTTACAGAAGCGGCAAATTGAATTTTCTGTTTTACCAAATGATGCTGCTAGCGGAAAAAACCTTGCAAAAATGCATGTTTGTGTTGGTGTTAATATTATGACAGCGGCCGGCGCAGCTTTCAAGAAACATTTGTCTCTTCCATTCCATAACTTATGTAGCCCATCCCTCTTTTAATTTATCTGACGAAGCCTTGGTATAAAACGTACCGTTCGAACATTTCACCCCATCAGTTTCATTACTAAACCGTACCGGCTACATACGGACGCTATCTTGAAAGAATTCTGGACGGACTGACCAAAAACATGGATATATTCGGCACCTGGCCCCTTTTGGTGCCTCGAAATTTTGTTACAGAAGCGGCTAATTGAATTTTCTGTTTTATTACAAAATGCTGCTGCTAGCGGAAAAAACCTTGCAAATATGCATCTTTTTGTTGGTGTTAATTTTACGACAGCGGCCGGCGCCCCATCATTCTGATTCCAAAACCGCACCAGTGACATGCGGACGCTAGGTGATAGCAGCTGAAAGGAGGAAATACAAAATAGTACCGGTCATCTCGTGCCGGTTTCACCCGTAATGCTGGTGGCTTTAGTAGTAAATGGCTACTGCAAAACACTTAAATGGCTGGAATTCTGGACGGACTAACCAGGAAACTATAATCGGCAACTGGCACCTTTTGGTGCCTCGAAATTTTGGTACAGAAGCGGCTAATTGAATTTTCTGTTTTACCAAATGATGCTGCTAGCGGAAAAAACCTTGCAAAAATGCATGTTTGTGTTGGTGTTAATATTATGACAGCGGCCGGCGCAGCTTTCAAGAAACATTTGTCTCTTCCATTCCATAACTTATGTAGCCCATCCCTCTTTTAATTTATCTGACGAAGCCTTGGTATAAAACGTACCGTTCGAACATTTCACCCCATCAGTTTCATTACTAAACCGTACCGGCTACATACGGACGCTATCTTGAAAGAATTCTGGACGGACTGACCAAAAACATGGATATATTCGGCACCTGGCCCCTTTTGGTGCCTCGAAATTTTGTTACAGAAGCGGCTAATTGAATTTTCTGTTTTATTACAAAATGCTGCTGCTAGCGGAAAAAACCTTGCAAATATGCATCTTTTTGTTGGTGTTAATTTTACGACAGCGGCCGGCGCCCCATCATTCTGATTCCAAAACCGCACCAGTGACATGCGGACGCTAGGTGATAGCAGCTGAAAGGAGGAAATACAAAATAGTACCGGTCCTCTCGTGCCGGTTTCACCCGTAATGCTGGTGGCTTTAGTAGTAAATGGCTACTGCAAAACACTTAAATGGCTGGAATTCTGGACGGACTAACCAGGAAACTATAATCGGCAACTGGCACCTTTTGGTGCCTCGAAATTTTGGTACAGAAGCGGCTAATTGAATTTTCTGTTTTATTTATTAATTATTGTTCAAAGCGCTCTAATGTCAGCAAATAAGAAAGCACTGTTAGATGAAAAATATAGAGTCCTACGTCATGCGGTATGTATGAAATGACAGCGATTAAATAAGAGAGATCCATTCTTCTAGTATTCAGCATTCAGAAATGCACTGTTAGATAAAATTGCAACAAATACTGGAGTTGCAATTCCCTCTACTATTTGTTTTGATGGAATATAAGAAAATACGGTAGTCAACGTCATGCGGTCGTGTCTTGAATACCACCCTCCTACTTTTTCCAGGTTTTATTGATGGTTTTGTTATATAGGACCTATGTTGTTTTCCTTATCACATAGGACCTATTTGATTGGTCTCTTAGTAAATATTAGCGACACATTGGACCTTTGATTTAATGGCTCCAAAGGATTAATACGAACTAATATATTTTTATGATAAACGTATGATATTCGAATTCGAAATTTATTTCCATAAAAACATTATTTACCTTTTTAAGGGTTTTTTTTTATTTGACCAACATTATTCTTACATAAAATTCTTCTTTGTGGATTAAAATAAATAGGAATCCAGGACCCACTTAATCATGAAGGCAGGCGGTGGCAGTGTAGTGGGGGATCAAATGTGGGGGAACTGAAAATGTTAAATTCAATCAAGAAGGGAAATGTGATATGTCATGCGATGTGAAAATATCTAATATACCTAGTTTCTTTAAAAATCTTGGTTAATCATTAACTGTCAAATACTCAAAACACCCGTAACGAAGAAATCTTCTAAAACTAATGTTTTGAAATAAATTACTAGATCTTTCTTAACCTCAATATTGAACTTTGAGTACTTTATGCGAACAATATACCTGCATGCTTTTTCCTGCGTGCTCGAAGATTGCTGCATATACTTTCACAGCTCCTTAAGGGATTTTTTTAACGCTCCAGTAGAGCGAAGTAATGATTTTTTTGTCGACTAGCTTGAAACGTTTGTACCAGCAAATAATTGTCAGTGTTACGTATGTCTTAAGTATGTGGCTGTATCTCGACCATATTTACTTTTTAAAAGTCGTGTGGAACTTTCACTTGTAAATTCCTTGTTTCCACAATGGTGAATATATGTACTCTGGGGTCGCTTTTTACGCGGGTTGTTTTTTGCGTTTTTTTAAACGGGATATTTTTACAATAACGCGAATTATTTTCACTCGATTCGGAAGATTATTTGTACGCGGTATCAAATAAGTTTAGTATAATAATCTTTTAAATGCGGTACAACCAACCGCGTAAAAAGCAACCCCAGTGTATACTATTGTTTTAAGCTTTCACTTTCTTTCTTGGCGTAAACTAATGATGCGATATATTTTTTTATTTTAAAATTCTTCAAATAAAAAGAAACCATTTATGACGAGTTTTCCATACTCATAATTTGAAGTCTACTCATTCGAGTTACACTTTTTTAAATATTAATTATATTCACTTGACATGTAGAACAGATTAGATGTACTAGTCACCTGTTTTGTCATTAGAAGCGCCAATTGGTTTTTCTCCACGATAATAAAAAATCCACGAGACAGGTGTGACCCGCTGATTAGAGTTCAGGTCGCTACTTGGATAGAACCCCGATCGGGGAAGCGCGAAAAACAAATATCCAATCGGTTGCTCTAGTATCGCGAGAATAGCCATCCTTAACACAACAATAAAATACCACTCTTGATTTTTTTGCAGACATTAAGATTTTGTGTTCGGTTTGAGGTTGCAAAAACAATAACACAAACAAACGTACCAACCGTGAACCGCACCCATGTACTGCCTCATACATAAGCGAACGTTATTCTTATTATAAAATTCACAACAATGTGCATTCTTTTCAGTGTACCCATTTGGGTAATTTCATTGTCAAAAGTGATTCTTTCTTGAATGTCCTGTAGAACAAAACCAGGAGTGGCGCTCCTAGCGGTCGAAAAGGTGACTAGCGCTTCTGTCATTTTCATCTTTACATTTTGCTCCACTCGGTCCACCCACCTACGTCTTGTACCGGACGGATTCGAGACAAACACCCTTTCTGCGAAATTTTTGTCTGGCATTCTTACAACATGTCTCGCTCTTTGTACCTTTCCAGCTATAGCGACCTTCTGGATACTGGGTTTGCTGTAAAGTTGCGCCAGCTCGTGGTTCATTCTTCGCCTCCATACCCCATCCTCACATACTCCGTCGAAGATAGTCCTAATTATACGTCGTTCGAAAACGGTTAATGCTTGCAAGTCTTTCTCGAGCATTGTCCATTTCTCGTTTCCCGTAGAGGATTACCGGCCTTACGAGCGTCTTGTATGTGGTGCACGGGGACGTAGTTTACCAGACTTCGACGTCTTGTGGAGTCCGTAATAGGCACAACTTCCAGCTACAATACGACTGCGGATTTCTCTGCTGCCGTTGTTGTCTGACATTACCAATGACCCGAGGTACAAAAAATTCGTCAACCACCTTGAACTCATCTCCGTCGATCACTACGTCTAAGCGAGCTCTATCGCTGTTGGTTCACCCTGCTAGCAGATACTTGGTCTTCGACGTATTAACCTTCAATCCAACTTTTCCTGCTTCATGATTCAGCTTGGTGTACTGCTCAGCAACCGCCTGGAACATCATGGAACCCTGGAACAATGGATTTATTGAAGATCGTTCCCCGCATGTTAACGGCCGCACGTTAAATGACACCTTGAAGGAATGTTGAACAGGAGGCAGAAAAGAGGGTCGCCTTGTCGAAGTCCCTTCCCAAGTAACAAAACTGGTTTTATCAAAGTTTTATAGCGCTATTTTGGCTGTATTTAGCGCTATAAAACTTTAACAAAACCAATATTGTTACTAGGGTTGCGTGTTTCAAACGAGCTTGATAACGTCTTGTTAGTTTCGCAGGGAAACCATTTTCGTTCATAACTTTCCATAGCTCTACATGGTCGATAGTGTCGTAAGTGGCCTTAAAATGGTGGTGAATGGGAACGCAGCGTTTCATGAACTGTTATTGTTATTGTCCGTTGGTCCGTTGTCGGCGATTCACAAAACCGGCCCGATAACTTCCCACAAACCTTCTCGCTAGCGGTGAGAGGCGGCGAAAGATAATCTGGGAGAGCACCTAGTAGGCTTACGTTGAGAATCGTGATCGCTCGGTAGTTCTCTCATTCCAACTTGTCGCGTTTCTTGTGTATTGGGCATATTACTCCCTCCTTTCACTTCTCCAGTAGCTGTTCTGTATCCCAGACCCTGACTATCAGCTGATGCTGATTTGACACTCCTCGTCGAACCAGCCGTTACGTCGATTCCTCTCGACGAATCCAGTAGCACCTTCCGCTCCATTGTTAATGGCTGCTTTATCAGTACTCCAGCAATCCTCCAGAGGGGCTTTGGTAAGCTTCCTATCTCCGGTAACGCTGCCTCAAGGCTTACTCAGTAGCGACTTCGGGGAGTTTTAGTCGCTCCAGATCATACCGTGGCGGGCGACGGTAGTGGATGTTGTTGACAACCGAAAGTCTTTGGCGCATTTTGACCATAAGAAGACAATGGTCAAAATCGACGTTTGTACTTGGTCGTCGATAATATCCGTTTACGTTCGGACGTTGATAATATCCGAGAAGAGCCTTCCGTCAGTTGCAACGTGATCGATTCGTGTGTTTACAGTCTGTTGTGGTGATTTTTATGGGAGGCTACGCTGTAAGTAGGTACTGGCCATATTCTTGGATATCTATGAGTCGAAGGCCATTTTCGTTCGTGAGCCGTTGTACGCTGAACTTTCCATAAACCGGTCAGAATTCCTCCTCCTGGGAAACCTAAGCGTTGAGATCGTAAGCAGCTCTGGTAGACGGTGTAACCATCTGCGTACGTATGTACTGTTTTTTTTTGTAAAATTTGGACTACTACGACCATTTTTATGATCTTTTGTGGTAGTATGTACCGATACTCCCTCCCAGCATACTTCCTGCAGCGCTACAATATCAAACTTGCGGACCCTCAATAAGACGGAAAGAATACCGGTATTCCCAAAAAAAAAATCAGTGAATTTGCAGTTCCATGATCCGAGTTCCCAATCGTTAGTCCTTTTCCGTTGCCTAGGTCTATGCCGATTTTTCCGGTCCATATTTACATTTTTTGCTTTCTGTACGGATTGTTTTCACGACTGGCTTATAAGGCCTGCACCAACCACCAGTCTCGTGACAGCTCTGATTAGAGTCCAACGCTGACACCAAGTCAGTGATCAGCCGCACCTAACACGGATAACAGACGCTGTTTTGAGCTACACTATTTTGGCAAACAGGAGCTTGAATTGGCATTTCTTCTACCGCCGAGATATGGTTAATGCGCACCTCTTCACTTAGCTATTGTCGAATGACAACATTGCTCAGGAAACACCATCCAGTTGTGACCATATTTCAGCTGACAGTCTATAATGATCATATGAAACTTGTGAGGAACGAAGCTTAGTATGACGCTTCTGCCAAGGTCAACTCACCAATTAAATGTAAAGTGGTAAAGTCTATATTTGGGCGTGTAGAGGGAAGGGTAAAAGTATAAAAATCAGTCACTAACCACAGTGATAAAATAACCTTCCTTTCCGTTATAGTCGTAGAGATGCAGAGATATCTGGCAACCACGATTGTAACACTTTCTACTTTTCTTCCCTAATACCCCGTTTACACTTCACCGCATATCACCTGATATCAGGCGATTCGTGCTATGGAGGCCATATTACCATCCATATCACCTGATATCCCATACAATCGAGCTGTCACCGGGTATCACCTCGGCTACATGATATCAAGGATATCATGTTCGGAAAACAATAAAAACCTGGTTTGCAGCAGTTGACAACACGGCCAAAAAACATTTGACACAGCCCTACAAATTTCACAATTCGCGTTACATGCGAAAAAGAAGGAAAAAAAATTTTTGCTCTTGTCATCCCGCACATTTTGAAAACTGCATATGAAAGTTCACGTCGGAGCGAACCAACTATCTGACATCCCTATCCTAAATGCGTTGCTCTCGTTGTCTTTTTTTGCTTTGACCTGTTTTTGTTCTCTGCTCTTTTCAATTACCCAAGCAAATGTCAAACCATATCATCTCACTGTAGTGTGAACACCCGAAGTGATATCCGATATCATCTGGCGATATCAGGTGATATGCGGCGTAGTCTGAACAAAGCATAAATGACCGTAAGAACGTAGCCGGCGCCGTTATCGATCTATACCAAGCTGAGGCCGCTGAATTGTTGTGCACAGAAGATGATATATTAATCCCAAATTAATGGTTTTTTTTGTGCAACTTCACTAGCTCAGATCAATCAACTACGAAATGTGCGATCGTTCAAGTTCAAGCCCAACTAAAAGCATTTAAATCAGTTGAGCCGTTTTTTTATTCGAACATGCACAAATATTTGCTAACATTCCATTCTCATATTACACTTTTCAAAGCCTTACCTCGGTGAGAAAGGTGAAATGATTGAATTGTATCGATGCAATATTTCTACACCAAATTACAGATTATACTATAATGCTATCTCGATCAGAAAATTAATTCGAACCAGCATCTTTCCGTCTGCCCGCAAAAACACAACTGTTGCAACCGTTTTAGCACATTTTATTCTTCAACAGGTAACCCCTTCACCATTCATCACCAATGCATATTCATTCGCTTAGTGCAATTCATACCTATTTAGATTTATGCTGATGCGCAAAAATGTGCACCACCAGCAAGCAAGCACTTCAATAGTAGCTGCTTCAAGTCTACCGGAACTGAAATACTATGTATACTATTACGTTCCGTTCCTGTCCAGTCAGTGTTTCTGCTATTATTATTATTATTACACATTGTGTTTCACTGCTTGTGGTGGCTCGTGTGTCAGAACAGCACACCCCAGCTACGCCAAAGAATATTGTGTGGTCTAATAACGCTGCGTTGCTTTGGTTGTGCATTTTTGGTCACCGGCATGCAGGCTTAGAATCAACCTGCTGCTTTGAAAACCTACTGCGTCAGTACCGTAATGCGGTTGAAGTGCCCCGTGTGACAGAAATCCCCACGGCTGGCTACATGCAGGTGCATCGTCGGGATGATCAGACTTGCTGGAGTTTTTCAATAATCAGGGGCAGATTTCGGAAAGTAACAAGCACTGCTACTAGTTTTTTGTTTTTTATCTCCGGACAATATTATCAATCACAACAACTATTAAATTTTAGAAAAAGTCATCAATGTAGAAATCCAAATAAAAGTTATCATACCGCAACTGATGAATTGGTTTGGTAAATAAGTGAATTTCTTAAACTTCAAGCAGCTTACATGCTTAAAAAATATGAAAATTGTCACATTTGGTTGGCATTGCTCTTAAGTTAAGAGTCTTAACTACAAGCTAATATTGTAAATACATATTTTAATTGATGATTATAAATTTCGCATAAAACTATAACCGTGACAGGAATATCTGAATAAATTACAGACATGATCTAACATGGATATTCCTAAAACTGGTATTATGCGCAAAATCAACTCCTGACACCAGCTTGAATTCCAAAAAAGTGACTTCGAATATACCTCCCTTCAAAATCCAATCGTTGATAAATTTCTGATCGAACTCGTGAATCTGATGAAAAATGATTAGATAAACTATGATACTCTTTTGAACCTTTTGATAAAAAATGACTAATTGTTGAAGGATTTATTTCACTGAATGAAACTAAACCTTTACATTTTTTCAAGATTTATTTTGTTATTTAGGACAAATATTATTGTACATTATGTTGCTCCTAGGAGGTGAATGACTTCTGTGTTAAAACCTCGATCAAATAAATAAAACATTTACATCATTTCGCTCCTAAAATGTAGGTAGGAAGCAACACTACTTGATCATCCCAATCCGATATGGCGGACAACGGGCGATGTACAAAAACCAATTGGTTGCCTTTTGCTGTCTTGGTGTGAACGGTAAATGGTTAATAAAATTTTAACACTTTTTACCTCCCGAGTCATCTGCCATTTGCATCAGCTGCAACACCCACCGGACCGGCATGTGGCTGATGCGGCAGAATGAAAGCGCTCATTTCGAGTGGTTTTATTTTTATCGGTAGACTTTCAACCGCAACATGTCCTGCGCATGTAGGAGAAAAGGGGGCCTAATTGTTTAGTGTCCTACACAGATTTTGCGGTAATGAAAGCGATTATGCCAACAAAAGCGGATTTTGCTGAGAATCAAACTTTTTTATTTAACTACTAAATTGGGTTAACCAGCAGCGTCTCTGCAATTTCAACAGCAAATTTGAATCAAAAACAATCTAAGTACCATAAAGATTCATTTACTATTGCTTCGCACTAGAAGCAAGTGTTTGTACATTAGCATTTATTTGATCTGCAAAATAAGCAGGTGTGTGGTCTATGTAACTCACTGGAGTCTGTATTATCTTCATTCCCATAATTAAACAAATGTTTCTAACAATGTACCTGCATCAGCTGTTTAACCGTGTTCGTACCACTGTGTTGGCTGAATGGTGGAAAAGATCCCAGAAATTATACTGTTCGGTGGTTGCTTGGGTTAAGTTAAATCGACCGTATAACCGTCGACCGTGACCTAGCTTGAACCAAGGAATTAGTTCAAACGATGTTTAATAGTGTAGGCTGCTCGAAGCCCAGAGGCACAACAAAGTTCAGTTTGAAAATCCGAAAACATGTGCTGCACAAAAAGTTGTATGTACTCTTGTGTATATGCATCATAGTTAAGCTGCTGCGCTAGTCGCCGTTTTATAGCGTGCAAATGTAAACATAAACTGAGCGTTTGAACAGAAGCAAAAACGAGTGCTAGTGCTTTCATTGTATAAAGATTGTCATCCAATTTTATACGCTTTATGTTTGTTGAGCAGAAAACAACTTGTTTCTGCGAACGCGCTAGCTTGTTAAGATAAATTCTATCAGCGTTTTATTTCCGTCATTAGACAAGTAACATTTTCAGGAGAAGGAATCAAAGTTTTACCATGGGAAAACGATATCAGTTTATAATCCTTATTCAATAACAAATTATGTTCTCCATAGACAATTGTTTTAAACTTTTTCTCTTTCAGAGAAAATATAAAATTGTTATTAAAATGTCAAGCGTATTTATGATGATTGCGATTGATTATTGAGAAAATGCAATTGTTTTGGTCATAACAAATTATTTAGCTTTTTTCTCTTAGTTTTTATACTACAGAACTATAACCAAAACTATAAGTATGTATAAAATTTACAATAGCCAGGAGCACTTTCATTCATTTGTTTAAAAGCAAACTCAAATATAAATAACTATAAAATGTATATAAACCTCCGCCCCACTTTATGGCTGCGACACATAACACGCAGCGGATAACTACAGACCATGTCAACTGTGTATCTTCTCGCTCTCGCAGGTGCTAGGGTTATTATTTATGCTTTTCACGTTCTCTTAGTCGGTGCAAGGTCATGCTAGCTCTTCTATTCTGACAGCGCTACGTTTTACATGATATCAATAAATAATTGAATTCTAAAACACGATGTCACGTACGAAAATATGTATTAAAAAATTTTTGGTCGATTATTTGAATTTTCTAATTTAAATGGAAAAAAAAGTTGAAATTTTGAAGCTAATTTTTATTTCACTAGTTTTCTAATTGGATTGCCTATCAATTGGCCTCTTGTAAATTTTATCATTTTACTTATTAATGTCAAAGAATTTTTCATTATATTTATCAACCACAGATTTTAGAAAAAACAGTAATTTTTGAAGAGGTTGTTTTTAAGACACGACCGCGAGGTTAACGTAGAGTTACGACAGCCTGTCTTATGTCAATATATTTTTTGCAATAGGGTTGGGAATACACTCGATCAGGGTGAAGCGATAAATTTCAGTAATAGCTCTTTTTCAACTCCCATTTTTATTAATTGATGGGTAACCTTGAAGGGAAGCGTTTATTTTTGATTGCCACTTACCGATGATACGAGATGATTCTAGTTCTCTTGTTATTTTCCGATCTGTACGCTCTGCAAGCAAACAAACCAGACGTAACGACCATACACGCACGCTACCGTCACACTCACAGCTATTAGGCGCCATTCACATTTCCCGTAGACAGCTTAGGGGACGGAGGGGTTTGTAAAATGTCCACGGTTTAAACAAAATTTTATGATTTTTTATGGGTTGTCCACGGAGGGTGAGAGAGGGGGAGTCCAAATCGTCAAAAATCTGTCCACGTGGAATGTAATTGGAACCCGTGTAATGTGGCTGTGCAGTGCTGCCTTATTTTCGCTGTTCCCTGCGATCGCAAAACAAACAGAAAATATATTAACATCTTCAATTATGATTTGGAGCGTTAAATAGCATACCGATGATCTCTTGTTATTTCTCCGCACACACTGTGAGCAAGCAAACAAGATTATAACGAACGCTACCACTGGAAATAAACGCGACGCGACAAATCCGGATAAAATTACTAACATTTTCGGACATGTTCAGCAATGCTGTGCAGTCCGCCGGCTGGTTCATCTGCTGTGGAACGTTGCGATCGAATGAAGCAGGCTATTCTCAGGCTAGTGATGGGAAATATCGCCCAAAACAGACATCGATAATAATCGATAATTCCTGGGCTTTCACCGATATTATCGATAAATATCGATAATTTGACAGCTAGCGTTTGCGGTAAAAAAAAATTCAGATGTTGATGAAAAAAAACTATTTCAGATGGTGATGAAAAAAAACTATGACAGATAATTCAGTTGGATAAATTTCATGTTAGCTTCCTCACAAAAAATATTACGTCCTTGCGTGCAGCCTTCCGGCAGTTAACCTGAACATTCGCCATGGCATACGAAAACATGCGTGTAGCCGTGTTTTTAAGCTCTTTCTTCGTTTTTTTATTAATTCCTCCTTCGTTTTCGCGACAAAATTGTTGGAATAGATCTTGCGCTCCAAGTTTGTCCAGAAATTCTCGATGGGAAGCAGGTGGGGGACATTGGGCGGATTCGTCGGCTTCGGTACCACATCGATATTCAGCCGCTCCATCTCCTCCAACGATCGCTTCGAGTAGTTGGCCGACGTCAAATCTGGCCAGAACACCGTGTCTTCGCGCTTATGGTATTTCTTGATGAACGGCGCAACTTCTGTCAGGCACTTCGTACTATAAATTTCCCCGTTCACGGCCAGCCCGTAGCGAAAGAAGAACAACTTAGACATCCCTTTCTCACTGATTGTCAGCCAAAGCCGCACCTTCTTGTGGAACTTGGTCTGTGAAATAAACTTTACCTCGGAGCTCACTTCCTTCGTGGGGAAGGTAAAATACGAAGAGCCCTGCTAGTCGTTGCCATCCAGGGTGAGATAGGTCTAGTCGTCCAATACCACTGCTGCATCGCGATTCACCAGGAAAATCGACTTGACCATCTTATTCAACCGCTGTTGCTGCGTCATTGCCTGCAGCTCCGAGACCAGTGGACGGGACTGCCGCTTCCTACATGTATGTCCATGTTCTCCACACTGTTTTAGAGCATGCACCAACCTCTCGGCCAAGTGCACGCAGTGATTTAGCCACTTTTTCCTCGGTCTTCCTCTTCAGCATCCTTTGAAGCTTCTTGTCGCTCAGGGTCGTTTGCCGTCCGGAACCGGGCTTTCTTTCTATGCTCTGATCGTTGGCCAATAGTGTCAAGATGTTGTAGTTGACAGAACCGGCATTCTCGGCGTCCACAAAGTGCCGCACGATATCCGTTTTTGACACGGCGGGGTACCGTTCTTTGAACGCGTACACTTCTGAACGGAGTAGCCTCACTTTTTTCGCCATCACAGTTAGAGTTTGACTGATAGAGCTGTCAAATTTTTTTTGCTTACTCATGGGTTACTATGATTGATGATGCATGAGTAGTTTCGTCAGTGCGATTGAAGGTAAACCCATGAAAAATCGGCAGTTTTTGTCCATTTGTTTTATCGCAAACGTTATTCGACAAATGCAATTTTGCTATATAAATTTGTTAAAAACAGAGACAGAGATGGCCCAAATAGAATGGATACGTTTGCGTTGCGTTGACGTCAATGTGACAGTAAATGTATGGGCTAACTGTCAAATTGCCGCAAACGCAACCGCAACGTATCCCTTAAGGCCTTGAATGACAAATCTTACGATACTGCGAATGGAAATTCAAACAACCGGATGAGTTAAACAGTTTGTTTTAGAAAGTCTTCGGGTTTTACGCCGGGACTGCTTTCTACGGAGTAGTTTGAAGCCGAAGTTCGTTTTGAAGGTTGTATAATAAGGGAAATAATTGAAGCAGGCAAAATACTGTCAATTTTTAAATGGCCAAAACTTCACGAAAAATGAATCAATTCTTACAAAACAGGTTGCATTTTACTGGAAAACTGTCCTAGTTTCCTAGTATTACTTGAGAACTGGACGTGACCAAGGATCACAGGAAATGTTTCGGATTTCCGGAGTGTGTGCCAAAGTGCACATTTTTGCAACGCGTAGAACTGTTTCACTTAGGTTTATATGTTGTCAATAAATCAGAATTTATTTCGGGTTTATTGGTAGTCAAAGATTGAAAATTTGCCAAGGAATCATCGTGGTATGAATTTATTAAGTATGAGTGTTGATTTTGGCGGTTTTTTCCCTGTTGGGTACTATGCACGTTCTATGCGTTGCAAAAATGTACACTTTGACACACACTCTTGAAATCCGAAACATTTTCGGTGTAGGTTGGTCACACCAAGTTCCCAAGTAATACTAATATAATACTGTTTTCCAGTGAAATGAAGCCGGTTATCAAAATTGATCCATTTTTCGTAAAGTTCTGGCCATTTAAAATTCGAGAGAATTTTTTCTAATCTTAATTATTTTGTCTACTCCCTGTATAAATCAGGATACTTTTATGGCGCAACTATTTCGTTGATTTGAATTTTTAGTGGAACTAAAAATTGTTTGTTGGGTAACAGATACTTTAAACTTAAACAGTTCCAAGTTAAACTAAACAATTACCAGAGAATTGCCGATAGACTGCCGCTATGCATGTCCATCATATTATAAGAAATGGCAAGCCAAAGAAAATGCATTTTATTACAATTTCGTATCATTGCTTTTTATGAGATGGTGCAAAAAGTTTGGATATTTTTTTAAAATTCTCCAGTACTAAGTTGTCGAATTCATCTGTTTAAAAACTATAAATACCTTTTTAGTTACCATTATTTCTCAGAAACTCAGTGACACCCGGGGCGAACCTTTACACCACCCGCAACTATGCTAAATCTTGTCGAATAGCAGCACCCAACAAATACCTAGCGGCAAAAGCAACTCCTGGGGTAGGGTAGGAGAGGTCTCCTTCTTTTGGGTCTCCTCCAGTAACCAGCCGCACCGAGCCTTTGGCATCCCTATACCGAGTAACAGTGAATGACAATGAACTCGTGTCCTGGGCTCAAATTAATTTGTGCCCGCTGTAAGCAGTAAGATGAAGATGTATGAAAAAAGCAGTGATATGCTATCTCGCTTTTACATATGTTGAGATGTTAGCCCTTGAAACATGGCGTGATGCCAAAGGGGTGAGCCGCACTGACTTGTGCTCACCCTTATAATATCGATAATTATCGTTAACGTCAAAAAATTAACGATAATATCGATAAGCAGCATTTATCGATATTATCGATAAGTATCGATAAGTTTCCCATCACTATTCTCAGCCATACTGCGCTAAAATCAGCTGCTGCTTCGCCGGTTGCAGGTCGAGCCAGTTTCCAGTAAGAGTCAACCGTTCTCTCACTACAACAGAAATCGCTTAAACAATGAAGACTAATTTATGAAGCGAGTAAGATAACAACATCAAAAACAAATCGTTCACAAAGTCAAATCGGTTGTATATTTTGGTATCAGTTGTGCTGGGGAAAAAAGGTTGCCGGTTTTGGGGATTTGCTCAATAGTAAAAAAGTCTAGAATCCACTAAAGCGAGATGCTCAGCACTTTTACGAATTAAGTGATTATCTACCTTTCCATTTGATTTATCTCTACCACTCCGCTGGAATTTAGCAGCAACTATTCTTTTTTACATACAGCCATAAAGTTTATAGTGTTAAACAATAAAAATGAATGAAAGTTTAATTACTTGCCGGTTTACAGTTTTTCCGTAGCTTCGCAAATTGATGCTCCTAGTAGCTATACACTACGTTTAGTACCCGGTCCATATAATCCAGCATATTTTTAATGACGCAGGTTATTAAAGACAAAAGCATAAAGGTAGCAAGTGTTGAAGTGGAGATTAATGCGTAGCGAAACACGGTGACAAGCACACCTTCTTAGCTCTGATCACATAGGTAAAATATAGGGATGTTACATATTTTCTATGTAAGTGGGAAAATAACCAACATTACGGATTATTTTGAGTTCATGACCCAAGAAACAGATAAACCAAAGTAACGGTGCACACTTTTTAGTTTACTTTCATAGGACCGATGCCATTCCATGATTATTGCTACTTTTCCATCGGAATTACTATGAGGAGGAAAAATATGTAGGTTTATAGAATCGAGAATTTCTATAGAATATTCATCATTACTATACAATGCATACACACAATTTCTTGAGATATGTTTTCGTCGAGCTTTCCTAGTCCCAACTTGTGCGAGTCATAACAAAAGAACGCTCGAGGCATCATGGTGGGTACGCAAAACATATTACAGAAGAGCCGTCCATGACAAAAAGCACACTAGTAAAACGGTCTTTCGGTTCGGACCATGTGTGCTGCTACCGTATCCGTTCAAACATGGAGCAGCTCACACTTACGATTTAATATAAACATATTACAATACACGAAAACTAACCACATATTTTATAAACATGTCTCGAAGAAAAAACCTGCCATTAGCTATCGTTTTAAAAAATAAATTGCGCTTCTAGGTGCACGGTGATTAATCTGACACATTCCAAACCTTTGACCGGAATTCGAGAAACAGCGTTGTTATGCTACGAAACGACCGCAGTATAGCAATAAATACAAATGGAGCATACAGCGCCAATGACTTATTGTATCTCCGGCTCCCTCTTGGATCTGCCCGGTCGGTTACACTGCATTCACCACCGGCACGGCAGGTGAAAATCTCCGAAGAGCAATTCCGACTGGCGTTAAATATATCATTCGCGGTATTTTATTATATACATCTTCTGCTGCTTCTGAGATACCCACTGTTCTATGGGCGAAAATACCGTGAGAAGTAGCCAGTACAGTTTCCGCAGTATGAATCATAACAATGGTTTGCAAATGGATGAATATTTTAGATTTATACCGATCGGCTAGCTCGAACGGTTAAATGATTTCTGAATATAAAATGATCAAATATTTCGTGCTTATAGCACTAGTATTAAAATTGAAATGAGTTTGGACTTCCAGAAGCTTGTAGAAAATATATTTCCAAAGAAGGTATGTGCACGTCCTACAGACGTGTAATTCAATTCCTCGAAATTCAATTCAATGAAAACAAATTGAATAACAATTTCATGCCAAGTTATTCGTTGCGTGCGAAACAATGCCAACAAAAACTACGTGAACGTTTTTGAATACTTCTCGGAACAATATTTTTTTATAATCTTTCCTCAAATGGTTGTTTGATCTAGAGAGTCGCAAGTTTGTGTTTGGTAAAGCATCGGCGATATTATTTGTGTCAAAGACGATGACCTTTAAAATCACTTACAGTATGAAATTGGTGATACGGTATTTTCTACTACCTACCCTAGACTGCTGTCGCTGTACATGCGAAAACATTTTCCACGAACGCCTATTCGTAAGTATACTTACCCTCTCCAGTTTTCTCCTATAGGTACGGAGCTCGACTCGCTTCTCCCTTTTTTAGCAAGCTATTGCAATTTTAACATTTCTCATTTCAATGCGCAAAATTATTATCTACTCGTCAGTTCAATCTGCGGTATCGTTATGACATATCTGCGGCAGATTTCGAATGAATAATGTATGCTGCATGATCATGGTGCGACAGCAGACATGTTATTGCATATGGTATTGTTAGCATATAATCATATTTTTTATATGCTTCGTTTAAAAATAAGTGAAATACACCGAACATAGAAGAAAAAACTTATGATTTTTCCTCTCAATTTGTAACGCTGATGTCACACAGCACGCTCCATGGTGAATATAGATACTTTTCCTAGTTTGCAACTTTGTCTAGTAATGGACGATCATAAAATTGAAAATACGAATCAATATGACTAGCGGAATGATCTCGCCTTTCTCACTAAATACCATCTGCATCAAATTTCGAACACCTAAGATGTTACATCATAGCTTGCACTAAAAACTCAACGAAAAATAAATTTTCCCGTCGATTTTAAAGGTTTAGCATGTTGGTTATTTTGTTTTGTTGCAATTAAGTGCTGTTTTTATAGATTATATGTTTTAAATATGTAAATAACGAGAATTCAGAATTCGGCTTAGATTCTAATTCCGAACACTTCAACGTAATCGCTAGGCAAACCGTCTAAATACTGACTGTCACATTTTAGGAACATCATGTTTAGGTACACCATATTAAGAAATTACTTATGAAAAATCATGGTTTGGTTTAAGTTGGTTTATTTGACACGGCACGATACATCTTATGCTTTACTGAGCCAGATACAATTCTTATTATGTCTAAGTTAGCAGGAGAAATAGGGAGGCCATTTTTTTATTTCTCGCGGCCGACTATGAGCTAGTGGGGATTAAAGGTTAGAGGAGGGGAGGTACAATTTTGAATTAAAACTATTTAGCACTTTGTTTTTCAACTGGTAGAACAGTAACAGTGATGTGGCGCAGTTTTGGTCTGAAGTGTTTACATAGATGTTGGCTCTTCGTTTTCGTGTCTCCAGCATAGTGGTATTCTGACAAATAGACAAAATAATTTTAAATTTCAATGTGAGCATTTTTCAAAAAACAGTATAACTGTGTCATGTACTGGAGATCCCCGCTTCCCAGAATGTCTCTGACGGGAACGTTCGGTTGTTTTCCTCGGGCCCGAAGGGAATCTATCAGCTTGGACCTAGCAGCAGAGAATTCGGTACACGACCAAACAACATGCTCAATGTCGTGAAAGCCATCGCCACAAATGCAGTGATTACTTTCCACAAGCCCTACACGAAAGAGATGCGCGTTTAACGTGTAGTGATTGGACATAAGTCTGGACATCACGCGACTGAAGTCCTGACCTACATCCAACCCCTTGAACAATGCTTTCGTCGATACGCTAGGAAAAATGGAATGTAGCCACCGTCCCAGTTCATCTGAGTTCCATGATAATTGCCAACTGTTGAGTGTTCTCTGACGCAAAATGCTATAAAATTCATCATAAGCAATTGGTCTGACATAAAAATCGCCATCAATAGCATCCACCTTAGCTAAAGCGTCAGCATTTTCATTGCCCGGAATGGAACAATGAGAAGGGACCCATGCTAAGGTAACCCGGTATTTTTTATCTGTTTTTTTTTTCTTCACAAATAATTTTTTATCTGTTAAAGCACTTAAAAACCGCCGTTTTTTCCCCAGGAAATACGGGGTGTGCTTCACAGGCTTAATCGATCGCAGAGCCTCAATGGCACTGAGACTGTCTGTGAAGATGAAGTAGTGGTCTATGGGCAGGGTTTCGATGATCCCAAGAGCAGCAAGTTCTGCGACGTAATTGATCGGTCGCAATTGATCCGGGATACCAATAATGTCTTTTTTCATGGTGGTGTCGAAGAATATAGCATTGTCAGAAGTACCTAAAAGTGCAACATTGGAGGAAACGTATGAAGGAGGGTTAATATCTTGAGCCATATAGTCAAAATATAAAGTCATAAATCTGGATTGAGATTGAAGGTCGACCAACCTCTCGAAATTTTCAATTATTAATGGGTCCATAACTGTGCATCGAATTAGTAACCGGTAAGAGAGATTCCAAAAGCGATGTTTCAACGGAAGAATACCCGCTAGCACTTCAAGACTCATCGTATGGGTCGACTGCATGCAGCCCAAGGCAATACGCAAACAACGATATTGTATTCTCTCTAGTTTTATAATGTGCGTGTTCGCGGCGGAGCGAAAGCAAAAACAACCGTACTCAAGAACTGACAATATCGTTTTTTGGTATAACCTTAGTAGGTCTCCTGGGTGAGCACCCCACCAGATTCCGGTAATCGTACGAAGAAAATTGATCCTCTGTTGGCATTTTCGTGTCAGATACCTAATATGACAAGCCCAGGTGCATTTAGAGTCGAACCAGACCCCGAGATATTTAGCAACTAAAACCTAAGTGATCGTTTTACCCGATAGTAGGAGCTGCAGCTGAGCTGGGTTATGCTTCCTAGAAAAAACGACCAACTCAGTTTTCTCCGGGGAGAATTCGATACCCAGCTTGAGAGCCCATTCAGACAAATTGTCTAAGGTATCTTGCAATGGTCCTCGCAGGTCGTTAGCCTCGCTTCCAGTATTGGAAACAACGCCATCGTCTGCAAGTTGCCTTAGCGTGCATGAATTTGCAAGACATTAATCGATGTCATTGACGTAAAAATTATATAAGAGAGGGCTTAAACATGAGCCCTGGGGAAGACCCATGTAACTAATTCGGGAAGTTGTCGAATCACCATGTGAGAAATACATATGTTGTCAGAAAAACAAATTGAGCAAAAAGTTATTCAAATTTGGTGAAAGTCCCTGCGAGTGAAGTTTCTCGGTTAAAACTTCTACAGACACAGAGTCGAAAGCCCCCTTAATGTCCAGGAATGCAGAAGCCATTTGCTCTTCTCGAGCAAAGGCGAGTTGAATTTCAGTAGAAAGCAACGCTAGGCAATCGTTCGTTCCTTTGCCCCGGCGAAAGTCAAATTGAGTATCTGAAAGTAAACCGTTTGTTTCGACCCATTTGTCTAGCCGTAAGAGGATCATTTTCTCCATTAATTTCCAGAGACAAGAGCATAGCAATCGGCCTATATGAATTGTGATCAGAGACAGGTTTTCCGGGTTTTCGAATAGCAATCACTTTGACCTCCCTCCACTCGTGCGGAACAATGTTTAACTCAAGAAACTTGTTGAACAAGTCAAACAAGCGTCTTTTTGCAGAATCGGGTAGATTCTTTAACAAGTTGAATTTAACTCCATCCAATCCTGGAGCTTTATTGTTGCACGAGAGGAGAGCCATCGAAAATTCCAACATCGAAAATGGAGGCTCTTCCGTAGCTACTAAAAACGCGTCGCTAAAGGTTTTCTGTTCCGGTATAGAGTCCGGGCAGACCTTTTTGGCAAAATCGAGTATCCAGCGGCCTGAATATTCCTCGCTCTCGTTCGAAACATTACGATTCCGCATGCGGCTGGCCGTGTCCAAAAGAGTGCCCATTGCTGTTTCCCTCGACAACGCGTTTACAAACCGCCGCCAGTATCCGCGTTTTTTTGCTTTGATTAAACTCGTCATCTGCCTATCCAGTACATCGTACTTTCGGAGCAGATCAAGAGTACCGTGTTTTCGGAAGGCCAAATACACCGAGAACCTTTGCGCGTACAGTTCAGAGCAATCTTTGTCCCACCACTTGGGAGGACGCTGTCTAATCGTTACCCCGGGTATCGGTTTCGTCTGAGCTTGAGTCGCGGCGTCTATGATCAAGCCAGAAAGGAACGCGTATTCTTCCTCCGGAGGAAGTTCCTCGTGAGACTCGATGAATTCCATTATGATCGTCTCATATGACTTCCAATCAATATTACGAGTAAGGTCGTATGAAATATTGATTGGGTCCGGGGGAGTTGAACCATTAGCAATTGAGGTAACGATTGGGAGATGATCACTACCGTGGGGATCATTGATTACTTTCCACTGGCAATCTAACGCTAGTGATGTCAAGAAAAGGATAGGTCAAGCACGCTTTCACGAGCTGGAGGATTAGGTACACGTGTCGCTTCCCCAGTATTTAAAAGTGTCATATTGAAGTCGTCTATCAAGTTACAGATTAAAGAAGATCGGACGTCGTCGTAATGCGACCCCCATTGCAAACAGTGGGAGTTAAAATCTCCCAATATCAAAAAAGGTGCGGGAAGCAATTCTGCTATATCCGAAAGTTGCCTCTGTTCAATCCGCACGGATGGAGGAATATAAATCGAAACAAGGCAAAGGTCTTTTCCATTCATATTCGTTTGAATGGCAACGACTTCAATATTCGAGAGCGAGGGGAGGTCGATTCTGAAAAAGGAATAGCACTTTTTGATCCCTAAAAGTACCCCTTCACCGTGTGAGTTTCGGTCTCGACGAATTATGTTAAAATCGTGGAAATTGGGTTGGTCATTTGAATTAAGAAAAGTCTCACAGAGCGCAAACGCATCACAATTGTATGTGTTTATCAAATGAGAAAATAGATCGAATTTGGGGATGATACTTCTGCAATTCCACTGTAATACAGTGATAAAATACCTAACCTCTTTCGCCGTATTAGTCATCGAAAGATATGATAGCTGAAATGAGGGGCCAAGTTGCTGTGAGTTGCTTCAAAAATGTATTCACTGTAGGGAGAAGGGCAAGAAGAATATTTTTAAGGGGATCTGTTATGTTGAATGTTTTGAATATCCAGTCCACAATATCAGAGAAATTTATAAACCCTGTTTCTTTTTTATCCTCTGATCGAGAAATGGATGCACGAGGGGTTTTCGGTGCCCCGGGAAGCGGTGGATTCTCCTGGTTTGATTTGAAGTTAAACCCGGGAGGTATTTGCTTCGGCATTTCTCCACCGCTTCCTTTTTGTGTTGGCTTATTGGTCATTCCGCTAGGGGTTATCTTGCGACCTCTGCGAGAGAGATTAGGAGAGTTAACAATTCTCCTCTTCCTTGATCCTTCTGGCATGGCATAAAAACAACCTTCGACGGGATCGTCAGATGTACCCTCATCGGTTGGCAAAAAGGAAAAGATGTTTCCTGTCGAGGGTGGCTCAGCCCTCTTAAGCATTTCTGCAAAAGAGCGCTTTGATCGTTCCTTGAGGGAACGCTTAATTTTTTCCTCGCGTTGTTTGTACGCGGGACACGCCGAAAGGTCATGCCGGGGACCACCGCAATAAAGGCACTTTTCAGTGTCCCCACTGCAAGCGGTCTCAACGTGATTCCCTCCGCATTTGCTGCAGCGTGCCTTGTTGCAGCAGTAGGTGGCTGTATGACCCAACTGCTTGCAGTTTTGGCAGTGCATGACCCGCGGCACAAACAGGCGTACAGGTAGACGAACCCTGTCCAAACGGATGTAGTTCGGCAGTGCGGATCCGGCAAATGTCACTCGAAAGGACTCCGAAGGAAAGAATTTCTTCTTCCCTTCTTCGATTGATACTGAATGCAATTGCTTGCTATCCAGCACCTTTACACTTTGCATTAGGGGGTTCTTGAAACAGCCCACCCGTAACGCAAAATGTCTTCGACAGTGAGATTCCCTTCGGTGACCACACCGTCGATTTCTACATCCTTGGCAGGGATGTACACGCGATACTCTCTCGTGAAGAGCTCGTGGCAAGCAATTGCGTTTGCTTGCTTCAAGCTGTTCACGACAACTCGCAGTTTGTTCACTTTCGTAATTTCAGTGACGTCCGAAAAATTTTTTGCCAGGTCCTTGCCGATTTGAAAAATATTCAATGGCTTTTTAATTGGCCTGAAGAAGACTACGAAAGGACCGCCAGCGGTATCTGGGTAAGCTTTTGCTCGTACCGGGACCTTCGGTACTGGGCTAGGTACAGAGGAAGGTACAGGGGAAGGCAGGGGGGAACTGCAGGGGGAGATTTCAACCTCTTCCCCATTTGTTTCCACATCCAGGAAAAGTTCCATCTGGATGTTGTTCATTTTTGCGGGAGCGTTCTGCTCTACCGCACGCAAACTATAAATATGCGTATATAGGGGGGTCAAATAATTTTTGTAAAATGTGAAAACAAGTTTCCAAAATAAGATGTGTTAAATAGAAAAAAAGACTATTGTATTGAGAAAAAAAATATATATATATATATATATATATAAAATAATAATAATAAAAACAAATGTGAATACTTCACCAGACTATTCCAATTTCGACCTACGCGCCTCACTGGCTGATAGTTGGGTTGATCCAGTAGGTGGCAGGAATCACAATCAGTCTCCTTCAGCTGAGCCAGCACTAGGGACTAACCAGCGGTTGGTGGTGCGGGAAGTTTCCTTCGGCAGCTGAACGGTTGATATAGTACTGCACTGGTAGCACAAACGACATGTGACCGTCTACACACAATGCACAGTAACCACACCGCTAGGGTATAGCCGGCGCCCAGCGGCGCGGGGGGTTTGCTCCAACTACTGAACGGCTTTTGATTTGACTCCAGTATCGGTACCGAAAACACAAGTAGCACGTGTATCGTCTGGAGACAATGCTCAGTCTTCTGTGCCACAAGAAGTAACCAGCGCCCGGCGGCGCGATAATTTGCTTCGACTGCTGGACGTCTATTGTATACTTCACTATACCGAAAAAACAAGCCACGCGCGCACCAAACGGTATTGTTTGTTCGAGCGAGCAAAGAATAACGGAGCTGTGTTCAAATGCTTCCTATCGCAACGGTAGCAGAGAAGCGAATGATGAAAAATCATGCTTATTAAAAGATTCAACAAACCAAGAAAACTCATTCTTAGCAGTGAAATCTGCATCAAACTCTGTGTCCCGCAAAACTTTTTTGCCTGCAAAACTGTGTATATTTTATTGCTTTAAATCTATTTTCAATGGCATCAACACATCTTTGTTATCAGAAACAATGAATCGTCTGTAACGGCATGGAACAAAGGATGTCAAAAACCAAAAATCGCCAATTATTGGGAGCATAATCACATTTTTCATCATGTTGATTACATTACTGACCTATTAAAGCATAATTAATACCCTATAATTCGTTACGCTTTTACGCCTCTATGATTTAATCGGATCACGATAATCAAAAAAAAAGTTTCATTGCTTTTCAATGCTGATACCGAAGTCATGTGCTGTTGTTGAGCTTCGATTCATAATGAAAACATAATAGTTATTGAAAAATTGTATTTGAAAAATGAACCCTTGCTTTCAAATATTTGTTAACATGTTCACGAATTAAGTAAACTTTGATAGATAATGCAAATAATGTCTTAATAAAGATTTCATTTTTTTTTTTCATTCAATAAAAAACCGACATTCACCCCAACCCTTATCATATCAACTATCAGCAAACTATCACTGCATATGTATCAGTGCTGACTCAATGGATAAAGTATGTCCTTCCTTTATCTTACCTAACCTGCACCATTGCCGGTTATGTGATGTAAGTAATCTTGGGCGAGAAAAACAGATCATCTTCGGTAAATCGTTCGCATATCAACTCTGGTAACACGATTGAGTAAAATGTGGACAAGTTTTTCCAGCCTGTCCTATATGCACTTTTATACAGGGAGTGATAAGAATCAATGTGAGATATACTGCCATTGTCGTAACCCCCATCCGCAACATGAACTGTCCCTTTTCTGCTTCATCATGAGTGCATGTTTCTTATTTTAGTCTATTTTTCTTATGAAAGCTTAGTCTAAAATTCGAAGAGGCAAATTCATTTAAAAAAAATAATTTCTACTGTATGGAAGAGCGTATTATATCACGAAATAAACGATAGCACAATGCTTCCAAAAAAAACACTCACACTGGTAGATGGATGAAACAAAAAAACCGTTTCCATGTATATCCCATGGATCAGTCCTGCGATTGATTATGATGATAAGCTTGCACGATGTACGCATCATCCTTTCATCACCTTGATGCAACCCATCGAAGCCGGGCGGTTCTACGGTAAAAGCTTGTCATAACCTCAGAGCGAGCACTAACCGGAGAACGTAAATAGATCCACCGGCGGATAACGCGTTTACGTCATGCAAGTTGGCGAAGAGTGTGCAAAGTATTTTCCCAAGCTCATATGTATGTCAAAGTTTCCTAGTTAACCATCTTGAATATTACGCAGCAAAGATAATGGAAGGAACAACGCGGAAAGATTACGGATAGCACGTGCGTAAGTACTTTCTCTATGTCGTATGAACGTTCCACCGCAGGATATTGAAAAATAAGAAGGAAAACTTTGCTCAACTGTAATTAGTATTATTCATGGGAAGATCTTCCCTTCTCGCTAAAAGAAACAGCGCCTAGACGAGCCTTGTGTGAGTCAACACAAACGGCATAATGCAGAATGAGCATTTCCATAATGAAGAGAAGAACAGCCAGATGCTTTCAATAGTACAAGTAGAACAACGGTATCAAGTTTATTGACTAAAAAAACTTTTCTGTTCCAACGACTCCAAGCTGAAATTATATTCTCCTCCGAGTTCGTATCTAACAACACTGAGCTTGTTTGCTACCGCCGAAAATTCACTAAAAACTATTTCTGTTAATCCGGCTGTACGGTATTGGGCTGTATTGCCCTGTCGGAATCCTCTAATCAAAAATAAGCACATGGTTTTATTTCTCATGCACTGCATATTGCACGTCAATTGTAGCTGAATTTTAGCCTTTACAGTCACTTAACACTTCACACTTCACCACAGTGCAACAAAAATTGACTTTTTCTGCCTTGGTTTCAATATATATTTTTTTTGTGTAATGCGCTAATATCTAAAAGTAGTAGTCAAATTATGTCTTATATTGAGTAAAAACATCTCAGGAATCGAATGGTTTGTATCTGATCTACGTAAAATGTCAGCAACATATGAATTTTGCCCCAATTTTTCTACAATACTAAAATAGGTTCTTCTCGACGTTAAATTAACTTATTTGAAACCTGTTTAAAGTAATATCAAGAGTGTAAGCGATACTCAAATATACAATAACAATTTTTCTTTACATGATCCTTCCCCTTTTGCAGGGAGGGGGTTTCTTGAAAAAATAAATTGAAATACGTTTTGAACATCGGGGGAATTTATTTTCGCATCAAACTCCAACAAAAAATCATACATAGAAGCAAAGGCAAAAAAAATGTTGCACTGTGTAGCTTACACTTGAATAAATTATCTATCATGGCAGCACTCCTTATATGTGACCTATTTTTTCCGTACTACAGCAAACAGCAACATTCTAAAATATTATATATGGTGAATTACTCCTTTCCCATAGTGGACTCCTCTCCTATAGTGGACCATTCGTCAGATTAATTCAATTTCTCTTAACATTAAATCGGAATTGAAACTTTATCTCGCGATTCTGATGCCAATTGACTGGATAAGATGTTTCCCGATAGAATTTTTTTGAAAATTCCTCGAGTTTACTCAAACATTGAGGATATTTGACAAGTGATTTACTGTAGGACAGAGGGGCCCTATAGGTGAATTCACCCCAAATCAGAATTTATAAATGATTCTCGTGATTCTGATGCAGATTGACTAGATGAGATGTTTCGCGATGACAGTTTTTTGTACATCTCTCGAGTTAATCTAGTAAGTGGTTCACAATAGGAAATGGATCCACTATAGGTTAATTTACCCTACAAAATGTAAATGGTAATGTTTTTTTATTGTGGACTTACAGAGTAGAGCTTCATTGGATGTACCAATTCCTTCAGTGGGCCACCCTGACAAATAGCTGTTTATTCTCTTGACCTAAATTGGAAATTACAAATATTTCTCGTGATTTTGATGCAGTTAGCTAAATAAAATGTTACTCGATGGATGTTTTCTGTATATTCCTCGAGTTTTCGCATCAATTTTGTTTTTCTGACCGGTGGTTCATTAAAGCACATGGTCCATCAAAGGTAGTTTTACCCTGTATGGCTGCTATTATAAGCAATGACTGCCTTGAGAATATTCGGCTGATAATGTTCATGCGTTTCAGGGACTCAATGATTCATCCATGTTTTAGGAAAATCATGGTGAAGAGTTTAAATAGTCTGTTCTAAACACCGTATAAGTCATTCATTTGCTGCAGAGCAAAACTCAGACACATGGAATTTTAAGGAATAGAACTTCCTTGGGTGGACCACTTTCCTCAGTGGACCAACATGGCGAAAAGCTTTTTTAATTCTTTAAATATGAATTGGAATTTGCTTTTAACTATGAATCTACTGGTTTTGTTCATATCGTCAGTTGAATACAATACTGTCACAACTCAAAATTTTGCAGTTTTGATTTTTTGATGGCAAACGATGCCAAATCCAGCAATTCCAGAGTTATAAATTGATGCGCCTTCAAGCACAAATCGAAAACATCCCAAAAAAGACGAAAGAATAAGGTAACAAGTTGTATAACATGCTCATCATATGCACTTAATAAACCCAAACAGGTCCAATAAAAATTGTCTGAAAAAGTCCTCAATTTTGAAGTTTTCACGGAAATGGAAAAAGAATTTTGTGACGAAAATTTACAAACACGTTTTTCCTGAAACTATGAATTGTTAGTAGTGCCAGTATTGAATTCAACTGACGATATGAAATCGTTTCCATGTTACTGATACTGTCAAAACTAAATTCATTGCATTTGCTGTTTCAGTTAAAGACGGTGTTATCAGGGATGGACGAACGGCTCACGAAAATGAACAACGGTTTGAGCGGTCCAAAATGCCTAAAACCAAAGTTTACCGAAACATCACGATTTTTTGCATACGATATGGTTTTCCAAACCCGAACCCGACTCGAACTTGATTTTTTTTCACCAAACCCGTTCCCGACATTTTCAACAATTTTCAAACCCGAACCCGACGGGTACAGGTCGGGTTCGGGTTTCGGGTTTGAAAACCCGAAACCTGACCATCTTCGATATATTTTGATTTCAGTCTGTGTGAATGTATTCATTGTATAAATGTTGCGTTACGTATCTAACGCATTTGTTGTGCAAAATCATTGCATAAGTTGTGCGAAATGAGAAGACACATTGATTGATTAGGACTTGAGCTTTTGTGTGTTCCGTTGATTTTCTCCTCCATTGATCATTTCTTGACTTGTTTCGAATGGCCTTCAAGACCAAACGATTTTGAGACTTTTCAACCAGCATCGAAAAGTTCAGTAACCTTTTATTTGCGCTATGTTTAACAGCTTTTCGAAGTCATGCTAGAATCAAACAATCATTGCATGTTTTGGCAAACGAGTGTTCGTCTTTTATATCTCTCTCTCCTTCTTTCTCATGCACACACGCATTGTTTTCATCGTTACCATATCACATTTTTCAATATATCTAGCGTCTTCATAAATGGCCAACATTTTTTTAAAAAAATCAACTAAAGTTGCGTAATATCTAAAAAAAGAAGACTGGCAACTGATTAATCCCATATAAATGACAAGCGTCAAATCAAACAGCGCATTCCATCTTTTAAAGGTAGGAGCTTGTCATCAAAGTCGTAATTACATCGTTACGAAGAAATTGTGTGCGAGTGTAATGATCCTGCCTGTGTGTTCGAAATGCATTCGCATCGCCAGCACACACTAGCATGCATTTTTTTTCCTGTAGGAGCCTATGACCACTGCTACCATTAGTTAGATATATTGTGGTATACTCCGCGTTAATTTTTATGCACTGTCAGTTCGTTCCATCACTATGGGTATCAGTGATAGTCGCACCCAGTCTTTGCATTTCACCCCAAGAAGGTATGACTTCTTTGATGAAGTTCCCTCCCTTCATTAGTTCAGCAGACTAATCTCGTTAGGTGTGAGGATACCTTTTCCAAGAGTCTTTGCTGAATTATGCTGCATTGGCACAGTAAGTGTTCCGAGGTTTCTACAGATTTACAGAAACGACATAAGTCATCTGTCAGTTTACTTAATTTTTTAAGGTGATACTTACTCGGACAGTGCCCAGTAAGTAGGCCAGTTAACGTACTCAGATCAGCTTTATTCATACTGAGTAGGTTCCGTGTGATTCTTCTACATGGTGTAATGAATAGTTTAGATTGCCTTGCTTTGGAGTAAGACTTCCAGTTGGCATCAATCATCATTGATTCCCAGCCTCTTAGCGCAGATTTCAAACAGGATGAAGATACCCCACAGAATGGCTCCGGCCCGACGAAAGCAGTTGAAGAACCAATTCTCGCTAAGAGATCGGCTTTTTCATTTCCTTCTATACCACAGTGACCAGGCACCCAGTATAGATTGACAACGTTTGTTATAGTGAGTTGTCGTAGGGATTGAATACAATCCCATACCAACTTCGACTGACATGTGTATGCTTTTAAAGCATTGAGAGCTGCTTGACTATCTGAGAAAATGCAGATATTGGCATACCTATATTTCCTAGCCAAGCAAATACTTGTGCATGTTAGAAAAGCATTTATTTCCGCTTGAAAAACTGTGGGCCACTGCCCCATTGGAATTGATATATTGATTCCTGGTCCAGTGACCCCAGCGCCTGTAGACTCGTCCATTTGAGAGCCATCTGTATAAAAAATGACTGACCCTGGACGAACCTTAGGACCTCCTTCATCCCATTCGGTGCGATTGGATTCAATCACTTTGAAAGGAACACTGAAGTTAGTCTTAGAGTCCATCCGATCTTCATTCATGCACAGTACCAAAATATGAAATTTACAACTAATACAAATGAAAGCACATAACGATATCTAGCACATAAAGTGAAAAACATATACAATTTCACACCGTAAATAATGTACAATACAGAATCGTTTTAAGACATGTAAATTTGTACGTTAATTGATATAAACTTAAAGCTTCGAATATAAATATGCATACAAATTCACAATATATTCATTTACTTTGCATGTGAATATAATGCCACACGGAATATTACGTGGTTTCCAATGCTCCATTTATGTGCATTTAAAGTAATGTAAATTTTCTTTACTGTGTGGTTACTAAGGTGTTCAGTTGGAAATTTTTGAGGATTCGTAAATGCCCCTGTAGATCTCCTTCCAGAAAAATTTTAACACGTTTTAGCCTAAGAGCACCTTTTTCGGCTTCAAGTTGTACATACTGATGTAAGGGTAGAAGATATAAAAGAGCTTCTAAGGCTTTGGATGGTGCACTGGCCATTGCTCCTGTTGTTGATAAGCATGCCAGACGTTGTAGTTTATCTAACTTTTTCTGAGCTGATCATTGTGAAGTTTTAGGCCATCACACTAGCGAGGCATAAGTTACTCTGGGTCTCACTATTGCCGAGTATATCCAGTGAATCATCCTCGGCTTGAGTCCCCATTTTTTGCCAAATGTATTGCTGCAAGCCCAAAAAGCGTTGTTTGCTTTTGATATCGCATACTCTAGATGGTCGTTCCAGTTGAGCTTATGGTCAAGCATAACACCTAGGTACTTGGTTCGCTTGGATAGCACCAACTGTGTGTTTCCCAACTTAAGAGTTGCAATTTCATACTTTCTATTTCTTGTAAATGGGATTATGACTGTTTTAGAAGGATTGACGCTTAGTCCTTCCAGGTTACACCACTTAAGTGTGTAGTTTAAGGCGTATTGCATTCTATTGGAAATAGTAGATCCGCATTTACCCCTAACTAAAATAGTAATGTCATCAGCGAATCCGATGATTTCGTATCCTAGGTTCGTTAAGTTGTTAAGAAGATCATCGACAACAAGAGACCACAATAAGGGAGATAAAACCCCTCCTTGTGGGCAACCCCTTGTTGGTTTTGTCGTTAAAGTTGATCTTCCTAAATTGGCTGTTATCAACCGGTTTGATAACATAGCGATAGTCCAATTCAAGATGCACATGTCAAAACCGCGTTTTTTCATAGCATTTTTTATAGATTCGTGAGAAGTGTTGTCAAATGCTCCCTCAATATCAAAAAAGGCTGTCAGTGAGATTTCTTTAGCCTCAAAAGACTTCTCTAGTTTTGAAACCAGCGTGTGGAGTGCTGTTTCAGTTAATTTACCAGTTTGACAGGCAAACTGAAATTTGTTTAATGGTCTACTTTTTAAGTATGATAATTTGATATGTAGATAAATGATTTTTCCCATCATTTTCAAAATGACAGAAGTTAGACTGATTGGTCTATATGCTTTGGGACTCGTCCTATCTCGTTTTCCAGCCTTAGGAATAAATATGACGCGGACTTCTCACCATTTACTCGGAATGTAGCTTAGTGTCATGCTAGCCCTGAACATCTCCACCAGACAGGGAACTATAATATCCTTGCTTTTTTGTAAAAGCACTGGATAAATCACATCTGGCCCCGGCGATTTAAAGGGCTTTAAGGAATCCACTGCCCATTCAACTCTCGACGTCGTGAATATTACACTGGCCAATTCTTGAGCTTTAACCTTGTCGTGAATTGAGCTAGGTTGAGTCATATAGAAGTCCTGTGCATTTTCGGAAGTCAATTGAGTCGAGCCTGGGAAGTGTGTATCCATCATGACACTAAGTGTTTCCTGAGAGTCTGTTGTGAACTGACCGTTTTCGTTCTTTAAGCGGCCAAGCCCATTTGTGTGATCTGTAGAGAGGGCTTTATGGAGTCTAGCTACAACTTTCAACTTGCTCACATGTACGCTTCCAGTCCCTTCTCTTTGATTTTCGAATCTCTCGATTGTATTCTGTTAGACAGCTTTTATATTCTGTCCAATTTGCGGTAGTTTTAGCTTTATTGAAAAGCCTCCTTGACGATTTTCTTAGTTTTTCAAGTTTATTGTTCCACCAAGATACGTTCTTACTAGAAGTTTTCCGTTTCACCGGGCAACTTTCTTCGAAGGAATCTATCATATTAGTTAGAAAAGATGAGGAAACAGATTCGAGTTGCTCAGTGGAAGAGATGTCCACTGAGAGCAAAATCTTGTTTGAGAGTGTGGAATAGTAGCTATCCCAATTAGTTTTTCTAGGATCTCTAAATTTTTCGGACGCGAGCTCCTCAGAAACATAGTTGAACATAATTTGTTTGTGGTCCGACAACGATTGTTTTTTTGACACGTGCTAGTTCACAATCATTCAAGATAGTTTAGCGCTACAAAGTGTTAGATCAAGAACCTCTTGTCTAATTCTAGTAACAAATGTTGGATCATTACCTTGATAACAAATGTTTATGTTGTGAAAAAATAAATAATGAAATAAAAACTCACCACTAACGTTGATGTTGCTGCTACCCCAAACCGTGTGGTGGGCATTCGCATTACATCCTATTATGAACTGTTTGTTTTTTTGTTTGCAGTGTTGAACAAGCGCAGCAACTTCTTTTGGAGGAATCTCAGCGTTATCTCCTGGGAAATACGCAGAGGCAACGATGATCTCCGTTATCCCACGAGTCGTTGGAACGTCCACTTATATTGCCACGACGTCTCTACTGATGAATTTTGTAACGGGTATAAATGTTAAATTTTCCCGTATAAGAATTGTTGCTCTGGGAGCAGTTTGTGTACTATCATAAAGAAGCTTACATTTTGGTGTAGAAATTCCTTGAACTCTATTGTTGTTGGACCAGGGTTCTTGGATTAGAGCCACGTCCAAGTTTTCTCAAGTGAACCTGCTACATAGGACGCTTCTAGCTTCTTTGGCGTGATGTAGGTTCACTTGAATAAATTTTATTTTATTGGACATTTTTGTTTGGTTTACCATTTTTCAGGGGCGTGTGATTCTTCCTCTTGGAGTGGTTTCCAAATGTGCGTGTGCTCGATTGGATCGTATCCCTGGCCGGGACTATAGGTGGAACTAACTAGCATGCGTTACTGTATATTTGAATTTAGATCTTTAAAGGTAGTAATATCATAAGGAGTGTATCGAAAAGTAGTAGTAAATCTTGAAACACACAAAAAATGAAACAGAATGATTTATTATATAGGAAGCCTATATACATAGAGAGAAGACGAGGCTCTCACCGTTATATCAACTGTCAACATCGAAACGGGTGAGCTGTATGATTTTGTATTCCCGTTATTCGTGTGTGACAGTTCCCAGAGAGCGTATTTTTTTTAATTAATGCTCAAGTTTTTCTGATATTTTTAAAACTGCTCCACAGAATATTTTATAACAATGCAAACCATAAAAGGAACTTGCTTGATGACTCCAAATCAGTATATTGACATTGATTGGCGTTTTATGATGGTACATAGCGAGATGGGCTTTTTGAAACGCATTGTGCTCATATTGAAAAGCAGTAGCAACAGTCAGTCTGCAGTCATTAAACAATACATATTGGTAACTAATTAAGTGAGGACTTTGTTCTGGTTGACACTAATAATATAATAGTACCATTATAAATGAAATGGTGAACATATTATTTTACACGGTACGTTAACAGGTAGGCATTCAGATATGACTCATTGCTAGAATATGCTTTTAAGGTGTCATTAACGTTTCAATTAATTCAATGTCGCAACTGAGGACGCTTTGTGATATGTATATGTATATTTGTGATATTTCCTGTCATGATGCATCATCAGGTACGAATTAGAGATGGTCGGGTTTGATGTTTTTCGAACCCGCACCCGACCCGAACCCGATTTTTTTTTCGGTTGAAACCCGAGCCCGACCCGAACCCGAAACTTTTGCATTTGCCCTCTTAACCCCCCCCCCCTTCAAATCCGGGCCTGGAGCCTACACACTAAGAGAGTTGACAAGGAGCTCAGTGTTATGATAAATGTCACATGAAAACGGGTGCACTGTATGATTTCACACGGCCATTACTCGTTTTGGCGTGACAATTACTACAACGGTTAGCGCTTTATCATTTGTATAACCTACATTTCTCTAGGTTTACCCTATTTACACTACTTTCCAGTTCAAGTATCACAAACGATAGTAATAAATTAAAGCTTTAATCAGATATTTGCATTACCCACTTTGACCAACAAACAACAGCATCACTCGCGTCATTATCGAGATAAAGTTCATTATCGAAAGAAATTCAAATCACGGGTGAAAAACCAAATTTAAAATAACAAAACAGAAAACGACGGCATTCTTCATTCAATTGCATCAACCCAAAAAAATGTAAAAATCTATACAGATGGAAGCGATTTCTTCTTATTTAGTTGCTTGCATCAGGAAAGTGCCCTACGCTGTATAGTCTGCGAAGCTGCCATTATTCGCTGCTTTTCATGTGACTTTCACGGAATGCAAAGTTGTCGCTGAAAGCTTTCACCGATATTTTTTTATTTAAATTTTACTGGCTGCCGGTATCTTTCTATATAAATGCTAGGATTGGTGAATTAAACAGATGAAAACGACGATCGCAAAGCAAAACACAAAGCAGCAACAACTTTGCAATGGGAAAAAAAGATGCAACATCAGCAGCAGCGTAAAGATTACTTTTACCTCGTTTGACTTTTCAATTCCGATGGTAATGTAGATCCAAAAGCGAAATAACAATCGATAAAGAAACAGCTTCCGTACTACCAGACCAGGTACGACCATAAGCCCACATCCAATTTGGTCAACGTTAAAATTATATTGCGATAGCGAACCCTTCCGAATGGGAAGCGAAGCGTCCTGATAGTTGCACTTTGTGATAACTTCTGCCGAACAGGCAAGTGAAATTCCAGCAACCGTCTACAGTGGAACACATAAAAAAGTTTTCTAATCAAAGCGTGAATACGGTGGCAGTAATTTAAATGTAAGTCCGGAATGATTGCATCGGAACAGTTTTTTTTTGCAGCACAAAAAGCGAATGGAAATTTGCTCATTTCGGCAACGATTTTCTTAATAAATGAAAATAACATTCATTTTCCTATCGCCGGCCATATTTCATTAGGGCTTCGGTTTAGTACCCTGAACGACATGATTTGAAAATGTAGTTTCATATATAGTTTTTATGACAATAACACATGTGGGATGGTCCTGTGACCCCTCGTCGAAAAATACGAAAACGAAGCTATATAGTACCGAGTCGTCGTGTAGTTCACATCGCTCATTCGATTGTTCTTAAATACTGTTTAATAAAGAAATCTTCCTAACAACTTAGACTTTCCTTTCTACATGGGGGCACGTCCGGGAAGCGAGTTGTTATGGAAATACCGGCGAAATACGTGAAAGTTGTTCCATAAACGATTATTAGTTAAAGTGAAAAAGTAAATTCTTGTTTGCAAAGATGGCGGACCGTATAACCGAGCTATGCGAAAATTTTACCAAAATTGGTTTAGCTCGGGAGTGCGAGAAGAGAGGAATTCCCGCTACAGGAGACAAAAAGGCGATGGCAGAGAAAATTCTCTCTCACGACAACCTAGCGAAAAACGGTGTAATTCCATGTACCAACGACGAGGTACACGACGGCAGCAAAACGCAGGAACGTAGAGAGAAACGATGACGCTGAAGGTAGCAACGACGAAAACGACGATAAAGATCATCATGACGACGACGAAGAAGAGGTTAATCCTGACGACGATGAAGCTAGCAGCGAAGATGGCGCTGTCAAATTTCGTACTGCCATAAACGATGAAATGACGTCGACCCCAAGGAGAGTACGTGCAGTGCAAAGACCGTATACGTTTCGAGACGTAGAAGATAGTATTGAATCTTTTGGAGCAGAGGACGGCCAAAACGTGAAGATCTGGATACAGCAATTTGATGATATGTCAGTAGCCGCTTACTGGATTGACGAGCAGAAACTCATCAAGTGCCGAAAAAAATTAACTGGTACCGCAAGACGATTCGTGTTCGCTCAACGTGACCTTGACTCGTTCAAGAAATTGAAATCTGCATTACTAAAGGAATTCGCCCCATTTACCCGAGCAACTGATGTGCACCGTAGACTGGCATCACGAAGAAAAAAACCAACAGAGTCTACAAGGGATTTCATCTATGAAATGCCGAGAATCGCCCAGGCAATCGACCTCGATGAACCGAGTGTTTGTGAGTATATAGTTGATGGAATTACTGACGATGAATCCATCGTTCTCTATTATACTAGAGAACCTATACATTAGAGAAATGACAAGGCACTCACCGTTAAGGCAACTGTCAACATCAAAACGGATAACGGCAATGCAAAATTATACAGATCGCCCGTTTTGATGTTGACAGCTGCCTTAACGGTGAGTGTCTCGGCGTCTCTCTGGTGTATAGGCTGACTAATTATACGAAGCACATACCATCACACAGCTAAAAGCGAAACTTCTGAACTATGAGAAGGTACAAGGAAAATCTAATAGGAAATCCCGATCAGACGAAAACCACATGAAGCCGATGGAACAGCGAAAAATGGGACATAAGGAGAGTGACAAAGTAGGCACGAAGCGGCATTGTTTCAACTGCGGCGAGACTTCGCACGTCGCAAGCGAGTGTCCGCAAAAGAACGACGGCCCGAAGTGCTTCGGTTGCAATAAATTCGGCCATCTGTCAAAAGAGTGTACAAAAAAGAGCGACAAAAAAACCGAAAAGAATGTGAAAATAGTAAATGCCATCTGTAATAGAAAACCGTTTCTTCAGGGTAAAGTGAGTGAGATTGATATTAGCGCAATTATTGATACCGGTAGTGAAGTTTCATTAATTCGAAAAGATCTTTGGTTAGAGCTGGAGAAAACTGGAATGCAAATGCGTAAATCTTTCCTTAAAGTACGTGGATATGGCGGAGCGGTGAACGATGTGTGCGGTGAGACTGTATTGAAGATGCTGTAAAGTTGAATATGAAATTCGTGTTTACATCGTGCCTTATGATGCTGTCGATATACAAATGTTAGTCGGAATGGACTTTCTTGCTAGTGTCGATTATTCTATTACACCGGCGGGTGTTTGCATTAGAAAAAAATCGAACGAGGATTTCGAGCCAAGTGAAAGTGATGCGAAATGGATTCATCGTATAGAAGAATACGTTGGTATGGATGAAATAACTGTGCCGTATATGTATCGCGCCCGAATTACGGATTTAGTCAAAAGCTACAAGCCAGCAGAATCCGTAAAGGCTGTCAACGAATTGGTAATCAAGCTAACCGATAACGATTCAGTGTGTCAAAATCCGCGTCATCTCGCGTATTTAGAGAAGGAAATCGTTAAGAAGCAAATCGATGAATGGCTCCAGAATGGTGTGATACAACCATCTCACAGTGAGTATTCTAGTCAGATTCTAGTCAGGGATTCACTGCTGTCAAATTTCATATATGTGTGCGTTATCGCAGATCAACTCTGGTCCATGACGTTTGTTGGTCCATGATGTTTATAACTATGAACAATAATGAGGGAAAAATCGCTACACAACACATTCATGAAAGCGAGTTTTGAAAATAAAAAGTACCAATTCCATAATATTTCACATCGATCAATTTCATGACCAAAAAGAACAAAAACCAAAACAAACGCTATGTTGCCGAATATGTTGGTTACACGATGTTTGACAGATAGATCCCCCCTGATTCTAGTGCAGTGGTTGTAGTTCCTAAAAAGGACGGATCGCGGCGCGTGTGCATCGACTATCGAGAAATTAATAAGAAAGTGATACGTGACAAATTTCCAATGCCAAATATAGAAGAACAAGTCGATCAGCTAGCTGAGGCTCGTGTGTTTACCACTCTTGATCTACGAAATTCTTGTTTCCATGTACCGTAAACTGGGGTGACTTTGATCACCGGGGTGACTTTGATCACTGTACCTCTTTCTTGAAAATGTGGTAAAAAAAAGCTCATAGTGCTTGGGACTTGTCGTAATCTTCACTGAATGCGTGGATATATGTTCGCATTGCTACTACTCATGCATTTCCTGCTATTTAAAGAGTGTTTTTCATGCTAAAATATTAATTGAAAATAAAGTGTATTTTTGGCGATTTTTGTTGCATACAAACAATCGGTTTAAGCAGATTCAAAACAACAAGTTGCAATACGTAAAGTTTTTTTATTTTGTTCCCAGATTAGTTCTTAAGATAAACAAATATTATAACAATACATTTTATTGTTATTTTTGCAAGTTTTTCCTCAAAGGCAATGTTGAGTCCCAATATTCTCCACAGCGTATTACATATTTCTTCTTAACAAAAACCCAAGACGTGAAGTAACATGCAAATTTGGCCAATTTCATAAGTCATATTCCTCGTGGACAAGTTTTTGATGATTTTAGACCACCTTCTCTCTCAGTGGATAACAATTCATATATATTCTAAAAATTTTGTGTGAATCTTGTACATTCACCATTATAAACTGTTCACGTAGAATGCGAATGGCCCCCAAATTGCTTTCCATATTTATAAACTCGTTTAAGCCGTTCAAGGCTGTTCAATTTAGTGAAAGTAGCAAAGTGTTACACCAAATTCATCAAAACAATGAAGTGATCAAAGTCACCCCGGAATGATGATTGGTGTAAAATTTTTTTCAATGCATGCCAGTACTTATTTTAAAAATATCGAATAATATTGTTTTCAGTATATTCTGAAAATATTTGGGATACAATCGAAAAAGTGATGAAAGTCACCCCAGTTTGCGGTATCTGTGGAAGAAAAAAGTCGAAAGTACACAGCATTCGTCACCAGTGACGGGCAATATGAATTTCTACGGGCTCCTTTCGGGTTGTGTACTAGCGGTTCCGCGTTCGGTAGATTTATTGGAACAGTACTGAAAGATTTGGTGCAGGATGGTAAAATAATTGTATTCGTTGACGACATTATTATTCCTACGAAAGATGAAGAAGAAGGTATACGGGTTTTGGAAACGGTACTAAAAGTGGCTGAGTCAGCTGGTTTACAGTTCAACTGGAAGAAGTGTGTTTTCCTACAGCGTCGTGTTGAATATCTTGGCAACACGATTTATGGCGGTTGCGTCGAGCCTGCCCCAGCGAAGGTAGAAAAACTTAAGCAATTTCCGCAGCCGACAACAGTTAAACAGTTGCAACGATTTTACGGATTAGCGAGTTATTTCAGGAAATTTATACCTTCGTTCGCTGACATCGCTCGTCCTTTGTCAAGAATGTTAAAAAAGGATGCTTGTTTTGAGTTCAATGAAGAAGCTTCAACCGCTTTCAGTAGCATCAAAGACATTCTATCTAAATACCCTGTGCTGCGCATATTCAGACCGGATGGAGATATCGAAGTGCATACAGATGCCAGTAAAGTCGCTTTGACAGGTATTTTGATGCAGCGTGCCTTGGATCACGGTAAGTTTCATCCATGTTACTACTACAACCGATTAACCAACGGTGCCGAACAGAACTATCATTCATATGAACTCGAAACGTTAGCGGTAGTTGAATCATTGAAGAAATTCCGATGCTATTTGTTGGGGTACATATTTAAAAAGTAACAGATTGTCGTGCGTTTAAAGATACAATGATGAAGCGGAAAATGAATGCGCGTGTTGCTCGATGGGTTGTCGCTCTTGCTGAGTTCGAATACGAAGTCGAACATCGCTCAGGAAATCGTATGCCCCATGTTGATGCATTATCACGTGCAACGGTGCTGACATTGTCTTCACCAGTCAGTGCTCAGATCCGTGTAGCGCAAGAAAGTGACGATAAAGCGAAAGCTGTTATGGCAGTTATTGAGAGAGGAGATTCATTTGAAAATTATACCGTGAAAAACGGCGTGTTGTATAAGGGTGACGAGAAATCGCAACGAGTGTATGTCCCGGAGTCCATGGAGACGTCTATGATACGATCGGTACACGAAAAAGGCCATATAGGTGTGAGAAAGATTAAGGAAAGGATTGATGCTGAATATTTTATCCCAGGTCTAGAAGAAAAAATCAAAAGATGCATAAGTACGTGCGTTCCCTGCATTGTCGGAGAGAAAAAGAAAGGTAAAGCAGAGGGTGAACTCCACCCGATCCCCAAGGGAGATGTGCCATTGAATACGCTCCACATTGATCATTTGGGTCCAATGCCATCTACAAAGAAATCGTACAATTATATCTTAACCGTAATCGACGCGTTCACAAAATTCGTCTGGCTTTTTCCTACGAAAACAACTTCTGCAGAAGAAGCGCTAAGGAAGCTTAGATTGATAACCTATAATTTTGGGAATCCAAGAAGGATAATAACCGACAGAGGTGCAGCATTTACGTCGAGAATTTTTACTAACTACTGTGAAGAAGAAAGCATCGAATTGCATACCATCGTTACTGGTGTACCACGCGGGAATGATCAGGTTGAACGCATTCATCGCATAATCATACCGATGCTAACGAAGCTGTCCATCGACAAACCCGATGAATGGTTTCGCTATGTGGGCGAGACGCAGAAAGTATTGAATAATACGTGGCAGCGTGCGATAGAGACCACACCTTTCCAACTACTGATTGGTGTAAAGATGCGTACAAAAACTGATGAAGTTCTTCACGAGATTTTGCAACAGGAAATCCGAGATGATTTTCAGCGAGAACGCGATGAGCTTAGAAAATCAGCACACGATAATATTTCCAGACTGCAAAATGAGAATCAGCGGTCGTATAATCTACGCAGAAAACCGTTAAGAAAGTACGCTATTGGAGAATTCGTCGCAATACCGAAAACTCAGTTTTGTGTTGGACTGAAGCTAAAGCCGAAGTTTTTTGGACCGTATAAAATTGTTAAGGTTTTGCCGAATGATCGCTACGAGGTGAATAAAATCGATGAAAATGCGGAGGGACCGAGAGTAACTACGACTGCTGGAGACTGTGTTAAACCTTGGACACTTCCGGGATGGTCCTGTGACCCCTCGTCGAAAAATACGAAAACGAAGCTATATAGTACCGAGTCGTCGTGTAGTTCACATCGCTCATTCGATTGTTCTTAAATACTGTTAAATAAAGAAATCTATAGTATCTTCCTAACAACTCAGACTTTCCTTTCTACACACATGTATTTATTTTTTACATTTACAAAATGATTAACGTCCAAAAATATTAAGTACGTAATTTCAAACCTTCATTTTTACCTTTGTTATACTAAACAAAGGTTATAAAATCGGTCGAAAAACGCAAAATAGATCCGAAGACCAGAGGGCCGAGTGATATACACCATTCGACTCAGTTCGACCAACTGAGCAATGTCTGTTCGTGTGTATCTGTGTGTATGTGTGTGTGTGTATGTATGTTGTCTGTATGTATGTGACGCAAAATACTAACGCACCTTTCTTATAGAGCGCAATATCCGATTTTGATGATTTTATATGCAAATGAAAGCTACTGTGCTCCCCCAGAATGGATTTTTGATTATTGGCTTAGATTTTGAGATATTGATCAAAGAGTATTTTTTTACATAGAGTGTTTAACTTTAAACATAAAATAAATCTGTTGAGGGCCAAGTGCCGTATACCAATCGACTCAGTTCGTCTGAATGAACATTGCCTGTATACATGTGTATGTGTGTATGTACGTTAGTATTTGTAAATATGTTGTTTACATGTGTAGTATATCAAAATCGAACAAAAAAAATTAAAAAAAAATCACACCTTTCACAGAATGCATTATTCGATTCAAGTGTTAACAAGTGCAAATGGAAGCTCCAAACCCATTTGATCATACTGAGTGAGTTTTTTATTGGTTGCTTGAATTTCAGAATATTTACGAAAGAATTTTTAAACATGGATTATTTTACTTTTTGGATCATTTCTCTCTCTATCCTTTATTTATATCACTATCTCTCTTTTTCTCGCTCTCTCTTTTTTTTTCAACTACTATTTATCTCTCAGAAGAAACTAAGAGTAAAAGACATTTGTGCATAATTTTCATACTATGGTAGTTCGTTCTAACTGGTGTAAATAAATGAACATTCTATTTTTTTAATAGTTTTACCTTTTTACCTTCATTATACTAAACAAAGATTATAAAATCGGTCGGAAAACGCAAAATAGATTTGTTATACTAAAAACAAAGGTTATAAAATCGGTCGAAAAACGCAAAATAGATCCATGATCCGGAGGACCGAATCGTATATACCATTCGACTCAGTTCGACGAACTGAGCAATGTCTGTTCGTGTGTATGTGTGTGTGTGTGTGTATGTTGTCTGTATGTATGTGCCGCAAAATACTAACGCACCTTTCTTACAGAACGCAATATCCGATTTTTATGATCTTATACGCAAACGAAAACTACTGTGCTCCCCCAGAATGCTACCGAGTGGATATTTGATTATTGGCTTAGATTTTAAAATATTGATCAAAGAGTAATTTTTATATAAGAAATTCAACTTTTAAGGCAAAATTAATGACACGGAGAGCCATGTGTTGTATACCAATTTACTCAGATCGACGAATTGAACAATTTATGTATGTTTGTGTATGTGTGCCTGTACGTATGTATGTGTAAATATATTGTTAATATGTATAGTATATCAAAATCGACCTAAAAAAGAAAAATAACAAACAAAAACACTCTTTTTACAGAACGTTTATTCCGATTTTGATGTTCGCTTGCTCAAATGAAAGCCCCAGAGATCTTTAAAAATCATACTGAGTGCGATCTTTTATTGGTTTCTTGAACTGTAGAGTTTTGACCAAAGTATATTTTAGACATGGGATATTTTACTTTCTGGATAATTTTTCTCTCTCACTGCTCTTTCCTCTTCTCTATCCCTCTTTTTTCGTAACGCTATTTATTTCTCAAAGGAAATCAACAATCATGGACAAAAGATATGGTCGGGTTTCGGGTTTTTTTCGGGTTGGTTAACTCTCTGAAAACTATCTTTTGAATTCATTTCATTCATTATTGAAATTACTTACAATGCATGGTATACGATTTGTAAGTGACAGGCCAAATATGTATAAAGTAATAGTTAGTATAACAAAGGTTTCTGCACCACTAGGTGGATTAATTCAGGTTTTTATTATATTATCTGCTACAATTATATTATCAGCTACAAAGTCTTCCAGTTGGTCGCGAGGTACGATGCTGGCCTAACAAGCCAATCGTTGCATGTTAGAGTCCTGGCCTGGAAGAGACTGTTAGTGTCAGTAGGATTATAGCGCTAGCCCCGCAACTGTCGTGTACACTTAACAGTCGGAAGCGAAGTCTATGTACAGTCATACCTCGATATAAGGCAACCTCGATATAAGGCAACCTCGATATAACGTAACTCGATATAACGTAACTTTTACCTCGATATAACGTAACTTTGAAAATGTATTGAAAATGAAAATAAATGATACAGCAACTGTTTTCGGGGTATAAATTGCTTCAAAAAAGTGTTTGTAGTAAGTTTTAAGATGAATGAAACTAAAGGGAAAATTGTCCTAAATGGGCATAAAAAAGGTTTAAAAATACTAATAGGTGATGGAAAATAGGTTTTCACGCATCCTTCAGTAACAATTTACAGTCTTGCATCAATTAGAAAAAAAAAAAATTTTTCTTGTTGAAATTTTCTCTAAATGGGTATAAGAAAGGTTGAAAAATACTGATAGGTGATGGGAAATACTTACTCGCACATCTTTGAGTAACCGTCAACAGTCTTGCATCAATTGAAAAAAAATTTTTTTGCTTGTTGAAAATTGTCCTAAATGGGCATTAGAATGGTTTAAAATTACTGATAGGTGATGGGAAATAAGTTTTCACGCATCTTTGAGTAACCTGTGTATCAGTTGAAAAAAATTTTTTTTTGCTTCTGAAAATATTTCTAAATGGGCATAAGAAAAGTTTGAAAATACTGATAGGTGTTGGAAATGGGTTTTCGCGCATATTTGAGCAACCATTAACATTCTTGCATAAATTAAAATAAAAATTTTTTTTTGCTTCGATATAACGTAACTCGACATAACGTAACAAAAATAAAAATAAAGTTGCTTTATATCGAGGTATGACTGTATAGTAAAACAGAAGGTCGAGTTCCAATATGGAATGTAGCACCAAGGCTTTGCTTTGCTTATCTGCTACAATCTACAATTAGTTTTGATCATTTCTGGTATTTACCAGCTAAATCAGTTAGGAATAATAACTCCAAATTTTAAAATAATCGATTGAATGGTTTTTGGGCCTTAGTGTACGCTGCTGACGACATTAATGAAGGTATAGTACTGTTATAAAAATGTATTTCTTAGACATAAAATATGAACTTTGCATTTCAATTTAGTGCGTTAGAATAAATGTGAGCAATCCTCGTGAAAACCAGGTCACTAGTTCCACAATGTCTTCGAAATTGGAAATCAATTAATTAAACCCAGGAAAAAATGATTATACTCTTTTGCTCAAACCGGTCAAGTGGTGAATCAGTTTTTTAAAGCTGGACCTTTGCAATTCTCACCGTTTTTGTTGGGCTATATCTCTAAACTTTGCTATGAAACCTTAATCGAGAAGCATTTCATTATGAGGTGGAATGATCGAGCTTGTGAATAATGACCGGGTTTTAGTGAGAATGGAGGATATATTAAAATATTCTGAAAAAATAACGTATGCATATTAACTCAACTATATGTCACGTTTTAGTGTGATATACATTTATCTACCGCATAACCACATCTGTATGTCTTGTAGTTGGGAAAGTTTTTTGATGAGTTCAGACCCATAGAAGTATTTCCACCAAGACTGGGTTCGTAATCCTCTTTGTGAATGCAATAGGGTAAGAGAAAAAAGAGTCCATGTAAATCCGACCGCATGAAAGGGTACTACATAACGAGCGCCAGTTGTATACAAACTGCTCCAGTTGCTTACCTTTGCTTGGTTGCTACATGCAATAGACGGTAAATCGCGCAGCATGCGGAAACGGAGATTTCTCCACTTGGAAGTGATAATTGTCAGCTTCTTCATTTGTTTTACGATTTAAATCTACAAGAGTTCTTCTCGGGAAAGTTATTCAAACAAGATTTTTTAGGAAAATGAAAAATAGCTGTATATAATAGCGCTCGGGGAAATGTCGCTACTGAATATGGATTATTTCTTTTTAGCAGTATATCTACAAGCTAGCTTTAGCGTGTTAATAGCTTTTCAATGTTTCTACTCAACAATTGGTCATTTGGATATAAATAATCTTCTGCCAATTTCTACAAGACATCCGATAGAAACTTCATTGTCCACAATTCAATCAACCTGACTCAGACGTTTTCTATTGGAATTAAACTTTAAGCAGAAATGGTAGAAATAGAAACTAGCTCTACCATATTCGTATCTGTACAAAAACTACATTCCGGCTTGCAGCGATACACCAAGCTATACATCTATACAAAATGTAATTATTTCACTTCTGCTCTACACACTGCTCTACTGTCCATCTACCTTTCGATATTGGTTGACAAAAATGGATGCAGAAGACATCTTGCAGTGCTGTTTTTTATATGTAGTTATATCTGATTGCAATTATCCTGTCTTGGTTGTAACTTTTTCACAAAAATATATCTGATCAGTAAATACAATCACGAAAACCACATGTGAGCAAGCTCTCAACAATGTTGGTATACTATCACTTAAACGTAAATTGTTAAATTCCAATTCACCTGAACTAACTTCTTGCAAAATTCAAATGCAATTTTTGGTTGCGCCTTCTACTAGTTTTGACTCCATCGAATGTGCGTGAATGGAGGCGAATGGCTACCTATAGGTTTTTTTTTATTCTCGCTTATTTTCCGTCGGTCTATTTCCACCACTGTTGTTGTGCCAATCACCGACGCCCGGAGAGGCGACTCCACCCAGGACCCTAACTCACGACTTGTTGATTAACGGACCGGCGCCAACGGTTTTACTTCCTCATGCGATGGAAGGCGTGATCCCAGAGATTTTTTGCCTCAGAAAATCTCCCGGTGTTGGCTAGGATTGAATCTAGACCAGCTGAGTTGGTTGTGAGTGGATCACGCCACCTCACAACCATCGACACCTATGTCGGCGGTGGGATTCGAACCCAGGCGTCGAGCGTGGTTGGCGGAGACGTTACCAACCATGCTAGGCCCCCGCAGGTTACCTATAGGTAAACAGTTACTATTTTTTTGGTAGAATAGTTTACTGCTTGCTGAGTTGAATACTGTAAAATACAAAACGAAAAAATATTAAGAAGCTAACAGTGCCATATTTTTCAAAGGACTGAACGAAGGAAACGGATAAAAAAAACAAATTTATTTGTTCTATAAATTATTTAATCGACAGAGTTGACATGCATACTTGAGAGTTCGATTCAAATTTTACTAGTTATCTAATTTGTAAATCTTTTTATTTAATTATCCAACATTGGTAAACAAGAATGATAGATGAAACAGTCGAAAAGTTTTCCTGACTAAACCGTTACACTCCGAGTAGCAACTTTTTAATTTAAAATCACAAGAAGAAATAACAAACCGGGCTGAGCTTTGATTTAACAAACGTGAAATATCGAAGCACGGGTAAGGATGAGCAGTGCCAAGAGTAAACGAAAGAAGCGAATGAACAAAACTTACTTCAACGCACTGTAGTACTCGTGAAGCTATCGTGTCATTTGTAATTTCGTTGTAATTTCATCTCAAACCGTCCAGCTCAAAAAACAGGTTTTTGCTATTCTTCTTTGGTAAAAGCATCTTCGAATAGATTGAAAATACACACATGTTGGGGCTTCGTCATGAATGTGCTTGAATATGTTCGTTCACTGTTCACATATATAAAATATATTAGAATAAAATTTGAATTTGATTTATTTGATTGGTTTGCAGATAACTGAATGTAGTGTATGTAATATAAAAATTCCTATATTAAAAGCTCAAATCTGCAATATAAATTCATGCTATAGGGACGTCTTTCAATATAAGACGACTGAATCGTAAAATTATGATTCGATTTAAACTATATAGAACTCCTTAAAATAAGTTAACTTCCGTTAACTTTTTAAATTAAATTAAACTTTCCAAATGTAGTTATAAACTTCCCAGAAGCCAAAAAGTCGATCAGACACATACACAAAAAAGAGATGGAGGAAAAAAATGGAAAGAGATGCAATTTCTCTTTCTTCTTTGTTCCCTTTTTTTCTCTGTGTGTTTTTTTTATTTTCTCTTTCTCCTTATCTTGCTTTGTCTCTCTCTCTATCTACCTTACTTTATCTCTCTTTCTCACTCTATCTTTCTTATTTCTCTCTCTCTCTCTCTATCTTTCTTTGTTTCTCTGTCTCTTTCTCTCTGTTTTTTCTCTCTCTTGCTTTCTTTCTATTTCGAATTTTTTTCTCTATCTCTACCGCGTCCTCTTTCAAAGACTAAAATGAAGTTTCCCTGTTAGCAAATGTAGAAGCGACGAACCTGGGGAGCAATTACTCTGCAAGCTTTTGACGCAGAGCACCAAAATTCGCAAAAATTGTTACAAAACTATGATTTCCTATATTCCAGCTTGAGCTCTAGGGTAAAACCTGTGTTAAGCCGTGTAATGAAGCACACTCTAAATGAAAAAAATATTCGCGTAAGGTAACACTTGTCAACACTAGTGCAACATTTTTTTTGCCTTGGCTTCTATGTATGATTTTTTTATTTATTTTGACGCAAAATCAAATACCTCCGAGTTTGAACAAATTTCACCTGGAGAGCAACAATGGCGCCATTCTGAATTTTTGTGAAATCGAAAATTTTCGATGTTTTTTTCGACGCCTTTTTGTTTTATCTTTTGTTTATCGAAATTCTAAAAGTTTTTCCACACATTAGCATTTTCTTACCAATCTCTAAAAAAACAGATATTAAATCGGACAAAAACTGAGCTCAAAATGTTGATTCTACGAAATCGGGTTTGGCATGGTTTTAGTATACTTCACAAAACGAAATAATATCGAGTATGTCTGAACATTAATGGTAAAGTCTCAGGAATCGATTGAAAGGTGTCTGATCCACGTAAAATGTCAGCAACATGTCAATTTTGCCCCAATCCCCTTACAATAATGAAATAGGCTTATCTCGACGCTAGGTTAATTTATTTAAAATTTGTTTAATGTAATATCAATTATGTAAGCGATTCAATAACAATTTGTCTTCACGTGATCCTCCCGCTGTTGCTCATGTGTACTCGATATTTTTTCGCTTTGTGAGTTATATTGAAACCATGCCAAAACCGTTTCCGTAAAATCACCGTTTTAAGCTCAGGTTTTGTCCGGTTTAAGATATGTTTTTTTTTTAAATATGGGTAAGTAAATGCCAATATGTGGACAAACTCTTATCATTTTGATATTTGACTTTAAAAAAAATGGCGTCGAAAAAGCATCGAAAATTTCCGATTTCTCAAAAATTCAAAATGCCACCACTGTTGCCCCTTAAGGTGAAATATATTCACAAACTAGGGTAAATTTGTTTCTGCGTCAAAATACATGAAAAAATCTTATATAAAAACCAAGGCAAAAAAGCAAATTTTTGTTGCACTGTGTTATAGCTTTCCTTTGAATTTTAGTGTTTCATTTTTCACTTTTTTTTTCATTTGGTCGACTAGTGTAATATTCAACCTATAATTAGTTTCTAAGCAATATTCAGAACCCGCATTCTAACCGGCGTCAAAGAAAATCGGTATCACCGATTAATTGTTATTAGGATATTAGTGTAGATCTCTCGCTTTACGAGAATTACTTTTTATATCAATATTAGAGATCAGCTTGGACATGATTAATCAACATAATATAATATTAAAATACACTTAATAAAAATAAAAAAATTAAAAATACCCAATATAGTTAAATCTAAGCCTCGAATATGATTACTCTTGCTATAACTATGGCACCTATTGCTTTCTAGGTTTGCAGGGTACCAGGCCTTTGCGGCTGCTGAGATCCAGCCATATCCATTCATCATGATCATACTGCAGAATCACCGCTAAATACCTGGCCCTGTCACCGCTTCACAGACCCACATCTATCTCGCCAATGTGCACAGATAAATTCTACTGGTTATAAACCAAATAGGTTACCTCTAGCTATCCTGTACCTTTCGTCCCTTACAGTTAGAATCCGATCCCATAAATCAGTCAATAATACCCACCGCGTTGTAGGGTTCTTGCTCTAGTGGTGCTGTTTGTTGCTGTCGGATATACCAGCACCCCTACTACTGGGGATTAAGCTGCGACAGTTGATATCTACCATCCATTTGAATGTTGGCTGGTGGTTTGGTGGTTTTGGAATGCTAGTTCGTACGGCGTTGAAGATAATGAGTTTTTAAGATTTCACACCTGCCACACGTGTACCATATGCATATGAAATTTACTCGTTTATGCAAATTTTGTTTCGATGGGTTTCGATGAAAAAAGGGCAATAAACTACAAAATTAACGACAGCTGAAAACCAATTGTAAACAACACAATAGCTTTTGTAAGCGGTCGTTTGATAAAAAATAACCAAATCGATTATTTCGCTGAATTTCAATCATTCATCTACAAATTGACTATACGTTTTCACCTGTAATTCAAACCAACGCGCACAGCGGGAATTTTGTTACCATTTCGGTGAAATATTCTTCTTGCAATCTGATATAAACCTAAAGAGAAGAATGATATTATAGTACTCAGCTGGTTTTCAAGTAAACAAAGCTTCAACATGGATTGGCGGTGACAGTTCTGAATCGTCATCAAAGTAGCTTATTCTTGTGACATATTTCCTGCATTTAACGGTACTGCGACTGTGGGTAAAAGTTTCACCATATTTTCATTTGATTAAAATTGTAACATTTCCCTATTTGCATAAACACTCGCAACTACGAAATCGCTTATGTCCGCGTACCATTTGGGTAATATTATAGCATCGCTAGGAAAGAGAGAAAGACGCAAACAAAATTTGACAACCAGCAGTTTCCATCAATTTGTTAAACTTGCGCCCAAATATTAAGGAACGAATACCCAACCTCACAGCTTCCCCGAGCGGAAAAGTTTCATTATCTTCGTCGATAACTTTCCGTCGTCCCCAGCGACGACAGTGTACATTCCACTAGAATATTTGAACGAAACGCGTTCGCATCAAAATATGCAAATTGAGACCTTTGGCGTACTCCGCGTTTGGAAAACGCTTTCACAGTTGGTTGCTCTATTGTAACTAACCCACCCGGGCTGTTGACAATTCACCAGCTGTAGAAGTAAACTATTCTTTGCAAACCCATCGAATAATTAAAAAGAAATCCGTGACAAATTGGCCTAACTGGGGCGATAGTTTCGACATTTAAGGGAGCAGTTGGAATTCACAATGTATGTTACTAATTGACTTATTTAAACTACGAATCAAGTCAACTCACAATGCATATCTTGTGATCAGCGCCGATAACTATCATTTTTACTAGCGAAATTCTTCAAAAATTACAATCAATCTTTTTCAGTTCTCACTTCTAATGAACGCAGATACACAAATTTCCATCCTTATCTGTCAATACTCTGATAAAATAATTCACGCGCATCATTCACAGGCACGCAATAAAATTTGCTGAAAATCGTACTAAATGATCTTCATCGTCCCCTTGGTAACAAACAGCAAGCGTTATCAAGATGAAACTACAAAGTTGATTCAAGAGCGGACTTTCCGAAGCCGGTTTACCTCGTAGTATTTTTTCCATCCATCACTAGTCGCGTAGGTAATGCCACTGTACAGTACACAAACCGAATTTACTAACTACAGTAATCACCCGATTTTATCATCATAAAACATTTCATCAAAAAAATGTCAGGGTGAACTGATTTTCTATTACGCTTCAATATTTAAGGCATTTTTCATAATTCTGTGTATCATTCTGGATGCAGTTTACATTAAAAATTCAACCGATGCACAATGTTACATTTTGCTGTTATCGTGCGAATAATTGAATAGTGATACAAATGTTTATTATAACCGTATAATATGTTCGGAAAAGTTTCAAAATATTTGAAAACGCATCTTTTGATGTAGAAAGCTGTGTGATCAATCCTCCTAAAAGTGAGATAGAATATTTACTTTTTCATTAGATAAAGATAGACGCTTGGTGTCTTAGGAAAAGTATTAGGTGATCTCATAACAAGAAACTTTGCAGAAGACATCATGTTTCTATCTCTTACATATTGCAAGCAACATAAAGTTTTCTATGAGAAGGCATTAAAAATCGTTAATTACATATTAAGATTTTTCTGGTTGCAATATGTGAGAGATATCAGCATGCTGTCTTCGGCAATGTTCAGTGTTGTGAGAACATCTAATATTTTGCTTATGGTACTGCGCTACAAAAAAGCAAGTAATTCATTTTTACCAATTCAAACAAAAACATGAACGAATAAAAAACTTAATTGTAATTTATTTGCAACTTTACTTCGATTTTTTTAGGTTTTTTTTATTTTTTTAGGTTTGTTCAGAAAAGTTTTAGGCAACTGAATTATCTATCTAAAAAAATGTTTAAAAAAAAAGTGATGATCGATTTTTTATAGTCACTTTTTGTTTTTGAAATTTTTTTTTTCAGTACAGGATCTCAAATTGAATTTTTTAAATATTTTTAAAAGCTCAGACAGTTTTCTCAAATTCATCCCTTGACAACTTTTCTCTATCTTTTGTCATTATTCAGATATATCGATTTATGAAAAAACAACTGCAGCTTTTTTTATATGTTTGTACAGATACATTTTCCAAAAAAAAAAATTAAAATCGCTGATTTTACGTATTTAGTTATTGATTTAACATCTTCAATAAAAAAAAATTGAAAATTTCCCGATTTTATCACTTTCCCTATTTTATCACGCCAAAAATCATCAGGTTGAGATATAATCGGGTGATCACTGTATAGTTCACACAATGGAAAACCTAAATTAATCCACCTAGCGGCCAGACCCAGCCTTTCTCATTCAAACTTATTATTTGTAAAAATAGATTTACATGGACGCTTCAATCCAATAAAAGTATATTCACTCTATGGGTTCTAAAATATTGATGTTGTAATTGAAGTATAAAATATGAATTTTCACGTAATGTTAGTGCTTAAGAAATAGCGAAATAAAAGAAATGACTTAATTTCGAACAATTTCATCACGAGCAATACCGGGAACGTTCAAATAGTACGAAACCGCATTTAAATTATGTTGATCAAAGCAGGTATAGTTTTAAATAGTCTTTGAATTTCTTTTCGTTCCATAACTTTTGAACCACATATCAAGTTGTTATGAAGTTAGTTGTTTGTATGTTTAATAGATAACTCGTTCGTATGACGCTAGTTATGTTGAATAAGTCGTGTAATCTTTGAGATAATAGACTCGTTGTTTTAACAATCTAATATATGACGGTTGCTTAAATTCGATCATAATCGAATGAAATGGGAACGTATAGAGCAGCCGAATTATGAAACCAGTTGTTCAATCATAATTCATCAGTTAACCCTTAACTTGCCCGTTCATCTGATATCAATATTGTTCAAATCGGTTGTGTAGTTTCTGAGATAATGAAGTTTCGCGATTTTCACATTTCGATACATTACAGACGAAGTTACAGTTCGATCACAGTTAAATTCAATAGGGTGTTATGAGGCAGCTGGACCTCTCATTTGACACTAATTTAGTGAAAATCGGTTCAGCCATCTCTGAGAAAAGTGAGTGAGTTTAGGTAGTTTTGTAAATATTTTACTTTTCATAGCTGGATTTCACATTTTTAAACATAACAGGCAAAGTAATAGTCCGATTGCAAAACAAATCAATAGGGTCTTATGGGGCAACTAGACCTTCCATTTGACACCGATTTTATGAAAATCGGTCCAGCCTGAGAAACATGCGTGAGATTAAATAGTCTCGAGAACACGTTTCTTTCCATAACTTTTAGAATCACTCGTACAATCCTGAAGAAATTCAAAAATTGAGGGTCTTTTAGGTAGCCCGTTCATTCGAAATTAATTTGGTTCGAATCGTTTGCATAGTTTCTGAGATATTGATGTTTCGTAATTTTTACATTTTGATACATAAACTCTAAACTAGAAATCCGATTACAATAAAATTCAATAGGGTCTTATGGGGCAAATAGACTTTTCATTTGCAATTAATTTCATTGAAATCGGTCCAGCCATCTCTGAGAAAATCGAGTGAGATTGGGAGAGCGTTACACACACACACACATACACACACACATACAGAAAATGCTCAGCTCATCGAACTGAGTCGAGTGATATACGACATTCGGCCCTTTGGAGCACTTTTATACCTTTAGTTTTTTCGGTGATTGCTATACCTTTCTAGGAAAAAGGCAAAACAGAGTTATCTATTTCCAGTAAATTTGAAGCACTGAAAATCTAACGAACTTTTTGCCTTTCTCCTAGAAAGGTATGGCAATCACTTGCAAAACCGAAAGTATAAAAGTGCTCCAAAGGGCCGAATGGCATATATCACTCGACTCAGCTCGACGAGCTGAGCATTTTCTGTATGTGTGTGTGTATATGTGCAGATTTTTATTCTCACTCACTTTTCTCAGAGATGGCTGGACCGATTTTCATGAAATTAATTGCAAATGAAAGATCTCGTTGTCCCATAAGACCCTATTCAATTTCATTGTAATCGGATTTTTAGTTTAGAGGCTATGTATCAAAATGTAAAAATCACGAAACATCATTATCTCGAAAACTACACAACCAATTTGAACAAAATTGATTTCAAATGAACGGGCTACATTAAAAACCCTTAACTTTTGAATTTTATGAAGATTGAACTTGTGATTCAAAAGTTAAGAAAAGAAACGTGTTGTGAAGACTGTTTAATCTCACTCATGTTTCTCAGAGATGGCTGAACCGATTTTCATAAAATCGGTGTCAAATGGAAGGTTTAGTTGCCCCATAAGACCCTATTGATTTGTTTTGCAATCGGACCATTACTTTGCCTGTTATGTTTAAAAATGTGAAATCCAGCTATGAAAAGGAATATATTCCGAAGACTACTTGGACTCACTCACTTTTCTCAGAGATGGCTGAACCGATTTCCACTGAATTAAAGTCAAATGAGAGGTCTAGCAGCCTCATAACACCCTATTGAATTTAACTATAATCGGACTGTAACTTTGTCTGTAATGTGTCGAAATGTGAAAATCGCGAAACTTCATTATCTCAGAAACCACACAACCGATTTGATCAATATTATCAATATTATTATCAGATGATCAGGCTAAGGGTTAACTGATGAATTATGATTGAACACGTGGTTTCAAAGTTTGGCTGCTTTATACGTTCCCGTTTCATTTGATTATAATTGAACTTAAGCAACCGTTATGTATTAAATTGTTGATAAAACAACGGAAGTCTATTATCTCAAAGATTAAATGACTTATTTGAACATAACTAGTGTCATACGAACGAGTCATCTCTCGCAACTTACAAATAACAAACTTCATAACAATTTGATATGTTGCTCAAAAGTTTTGGAAAGAGAAGAAATTCAAAGATTGATTCCTTGCGATGTGTTAAAAGTCTGCAAATGCACGACGAATCAGCCATAGGATAAGATCAAAGTCAAATAACAAATCGTTTGAAATGATTGGGTTTATCGAAATGACAATATCCTCGACTTTTGGCTTCTGTACATCGCCTTAATTCTGAATATATTCATATTGGGTGGTATTCGGTCATTTTCAGCAGATTTTCCGGCATCAATCTGACACCGGAAATACCCATATTTGGAGGTATTTAGTTATTTTGGTTGTTTTCCAGAAACTAAAAGTGGTCGCCTTTAAATTCAAAATGGTGTTCAGGGCCAATGTTTGGTTTCTATGCATCATCTCGATTACGGAAATATTCATTTTGAGTAATATTCGGTCATTTTCGACTGTTTCCTAAAAGTTGCCATTTAGCGATTCAAAATGGTACCTGAGGTAAATTGTTAGCTCATTGCATCATTCTAGTTCCAGAGATACTCATATTGGATGGTATTTGGTTAGTTAAGGCTGTTTTTCACAAACCGGAAGTCGCCATCTTGGATTTCAAAATGGTATTTAAGATAATTTCTAGCCTCTGAGCGTCATTCTGGTTGAAGAAACACCCATATTGGGTGTTATTCGATTATTTTCGGCTGTTTCCTAGGAACCGGAAGTCGCCAACCTAGAATCCAGAATGGGATGGGTGGTCGATTTCAGCTGCTGTGTATCATTCTAGATCCGAAGATACTCATGTCAGACGGAAATCGGCCATTTTTGGCTGTTTTCCAGAAACCAGAAGTTGCCATCCTACAATTCATAGTCGTGTTCTTGCAACATTCTAGCTCCGGAGATACTCATATTGGGTGGTATTTGGTCACTTTGGGCTGCTTTTCCGAAACCGAAAGTCGTCATTTTGAACTTTCAAATTGCCTGTGAAATCAATTTCTGTCATCTGTGCGTGATTCTGGTTCCGAAAACATTCATATTGAATGGTATTTGGTCATTTCCGGCTGTTTGCCAGACGCCGGAAGTCACCATCTTAAAATTCAAGATTGTGTCCGTGATCAATTTTTAGCTTCTGTGCATCTTTCTGGTTCCGGAGATACTCATATTTAATGGGAATCGTCCATTTCAGGCTGATTTCCAGAAACCGGAAGTTGCCATCTTACAATCCAAAATGTTGCCTGAGGTCGATTATGGAACATATTTTTTACCACTAAAACATTCACCTGCCAAATTTGGTTCCATTTAGTTGGTTAGCTCTCGAGATGTGCAAAAATGTGTGTTTCATTTGTATGACTTCCCTCCCTTCCAAAAGAAGAAGGGGTGTCAAAACATTATGGACATATTTTTTACCCCTTAAAACATCTACATGCCAAATTCGGTTTCATTTGCTTGGTTTGTTCTTGAGTTGTGTAGAAATTTTTGTTTCATTTGTATGGGACCCCTCCCTTCCAGAAAAGGGAGGGGTCTCAAACTATCTTGGGAACCTTTATCGGCACCAAAACCCCTACATACAAATTTTCACGCCGATCGGTTCGGTAATTTTCGAGCCTATATGGATCAGACAGACAGACAGACCGAATTGCATTTTTATATGTATAGATTACACTATACTTTTTATCGACTGTTAGTTTACTCAGGGGAGTTTTTTTCGGCTTCGCAGTCTTTAAAATGTGAAAAGAAAACGATATTTTTCTCTTACACCGACGTTTCGAATTATATATATCTTTATCAAGGCTCTACAAGTAAATTAAGATCAAAACGATTTTTAGAAACAAATACATAAATTATGCACATAACATCATTACCGAGAGGACCATTTTCCTGTGAAGTGGTTCTTCGGCTAGAGCATTAATTGTCAAAACAGAAAGTAATCATCCTAACAGAACATCCAAAAATACATTAAATTAGCTAAACATGATATCAAATACAATTCATGCTTCTTACATTATGCAAATTAACAAAAAAAAACAAATTAAAAACTGTACACTTTAACGAAGCGGAACTCGTAGCACTCTCAATCATACTAAACCAATTTTTCCGTAACCAGCAACCTTGCATGCAAACTCTATTGCGCACAAGTTATGCTGTGTGACACTCGGTGGAAGCTGTCAGCGACCGTTGACGTTTGCTGTTGTTTATTTCTGTACTCCGCTTGACGTGTTGCATGATTGCTGTATATGTTGTGCTTAAGCCTTCAACATCACTGCGTTTGTTTACCGTATGATCGTTCGTGTTAATGTGGCACATTTCCAACACGTTCAACGCTGTTTTTCGCCTATGTTCATCCAGGATACACACCTCATTCAACTTGAATGAATGGTTCTCGTCGATGCTGTGTTGGAGTAAAGCAGTTTTTTCCCTCAGGTGATGTATTTTGGCAATAGTAGATGGGCTGGTGGCATGTTCGTTTGACTTGAGCTCATCCAGTTTTTTAATGTTTGACCGGTGGTTGCTGATTCTTGTTTTGAGATGCTGTGTAGTGAGTCCAACATAGCACGCATCGCAGTTGGCACAGGGAATTTTGTAAATGACGTTGCTGCGATCTAATGTTGCGATCCGATCTTTGGTGTTCGTGAACAAATGTTTTATGGTGTGCTCATTACGTGTAGCGAGGGTAATTTCTGGGAAATCTATACGCAGTGATTTCTTTATGCGCGCCGTTAATCTGTCGATGTAGGGCATAGGTTTGTATGTTGTTGGCAATGTTTCTGCTGGGGCATCTTGTACGTTCTTCCTCATTAGTCTGTTCTGCAATCTATTTCGCAGCGATAAAGGATAGTGGTTGACCTTAAGATGTTCGTCTATGATGTCGTTGATCGCTTTTGGGGGGAGGTTTGTGCTGAGTTTTCGTACTCTCATGATAAAGTTGGCAACCACAATCATTTTCATATGCAACGGGTGACAAGAGAAAAAATCCAGGAATCTACCCGAGGCCATGGGTTTGGAATACCATTCCGTTTTGATGGACTGGTCTGCTTTGCGGACTAGCACCATGTCGAGATATGGAATTCTACCTTCCTCTTCTCTTTCACACGTAAACTGTAGGTTGCTGTCATAGCTATTAAAAACATCTAGAACTTCTTCGACTTTGTCTGCGGGCACAGCAAGGATTAAGTCATCTACATATTTTTTCAAAAGTGGGAGCGGGAAATTCAACCGTTCTACCACTTCTTCGAGCAATAATTCCATAACTAAATCAGCTGCAGTTGGCGAGAAGGGATTCCCCATGGCGGTTCCAGAGATCTGTTTGAAGTACTGTCCACGAAATGAGAAGTAGCTACATTCCATGCAGAAATTTACAATTTCAATGAAAAAATCAAGGTTGATTTTCGTGTGTCGTTTGATTCTATCCCATTTGGTTATTATTGTGTGTATTACTAGACTCCTGGGTATGCAAGTGAATAGAGATACCACATCCAACGAAATAAGAATGTAGCTTGGTGGCAGTCGTACCGTATTAATGTACTCGCAGAAACTGAAAGAGTCTGTTACATTATACTCACACTCAATCGATGCTCGCACGATGCGTCCAATATATTTAGACAGCATGTATGATGGTCCTCCGATGTTGGGTACGACTGGCCGGAGCGGTAGGTCCTGCTTATGTGCTTTCGGTAGTCCATATATCCTTGGGCAATGCGATGACAAGGTGCGTAGCTGATAGGCTGTTGTTGAATCAATCAACTCTAAGTTTAGCAGGCGATTCACCAAATCGTTGTTTTGCTTTTGAAAACCTGATGTGGGGTTGGTTTTAGTGGGCTTCTATGTGTTCTCATCAGACAGTAGGTGTAGCATTTTTGAGTTGTAATCATTCTCGTACATTATAACGGTTTGTTTTCCCTTGTCAGACTGAACAATAATCGTGTCTGGGTTATCTTTGACGAAGCGCTTTGTTATTTTGCAGGCATGTTGTAAGAATGCGTTCAGAGGATCGTATGATGCTGAATCAAACGTGTGCAGATAGTTCTGAATCATATTGACGACATTGCATCGATTACGATCTCGCACTGATTTATCCGGATTGGAAATAAGGACATTTTCCAAATCCGCGATCAAGTGGAAAACTGGCACGTCAGTGACGGAGGTATATGGCAAAGCGAACTTCGGTCCTAAGCTCAACAAAACCTCAGTCTCTGGTGGAATTGTTGTTGATGTAGCGTTGTGAACTGCTTTTGGGTTACCATTGAGGGTTGGCGGATTGCTTCGATCCACGGAAACGGAGAGCAAGTTGTCAAATTTTCGTTTAGTGGTTTTCGTGCTGTGTTCGGTATGTGTTTGCAAAAAATTATCCTGGAACCGAAGAAAGCTCTGTGCGATATGTTCAGGCAGGATATGTACAATCTGTCCTTTCAACGATTTGAGCTCGTTCTGAAGCTTATTTATTGTATAGTAGGTCTGTCTGATTTCGATATTTAAGAGTGACTTCTTAAACCTGTTGATGCTCCTATTTAACTTGTTTATGAATGGGCTTTCGGTCTCGAGCAACGCGAAAACACACTTGAACGAGTTTTTTATATGGTTTGGGAATATACCTCTCCTCCGACATCTTACGAGAAACTTTTTTCGACTTATCATATTGCCATATTTTTTGTTACTTGTTGCATACTCTTTTAGTATCGTGAGGGTTGTGCTTCCGAATTCGTTGTCAATCGCTTGATAAAAGCTGGGGGGACGCGCCATCTTATTTCCACTATACTTTTTATCGACTGTTAGTTTACTCAGGGGAGTTTTTTTCGGCTTCGCAGTCTTTAAAATGTGAAAAGAAAACGATATTTTTCTCTTACACCGACGTTTCGAATAATATATATTCTTTATCAAGGCTCTACAAGTAAATTAAGATCAAAACGATTTTTAGAAACAAATACATAAATTATGCACATAACATCATTACCGAGAGGACCATTTTCCTGTGAAGTGGTTCTTCGGCTAGAGCATTAATTGTCAAAACAGAAAGTAATCATCCTAACAGAACATCCAAAAATACATTAAATTAGCTAAACATGATATCAAATACAATTCATGCTTCTTACATTATGCAAATTAACAAAAAAAAACAAATTAAAAACTGTACACTTTAACGAAGCGGAACTCGTAGCACTCTCAATCATACTAAACCAAATTTTTCCGTAACCAGCAACCTTGCATGCAAACTCTATTGCGCACAAGTTATGCTGTGTGACACTCGGTGGAAGCTGTCAGCGACCGTTGACGTTTGCTGTTGTTTATTTCTGTACTCCGCTTGACGTGTTGCATGATTGCTGTATATGTTGTGCTTAAGCCTTCAACATCACTGCGTTTGTTTACCGTATGATCGTTCGTGATAATGTGGCACATTTCCAACACGTTCAACGCTGTTTTTCGCCTATGTTCATCCAGGATACACACCTCATTCAACTTGAATGAATGGTTCTCGTCGATGCTGTGTTGGAGTAAAGCAGTTTTTTCCCTCAGGTGATGTATTTTGGCAATAGTAGATGGGCTGGTGGCATGTTCGTTTGACTTGAGCTCATCCAGTTTTTTAATGTTTGACCGGTGGTTGCTGATTCTTGTTTTGAGATGCTGTGTAGTGAGTCCAACATAGCACGCATCGCAGTTGGCACAGGGAATTTTGTAAATGACGTTGCTGCGATCTAATGTTGCGATCCGATCTTTGGTGTTCGTGAACAAATGGTTTATGGTGTGCTCATTACGTGTAGCGAGGGTAATTTCTGGGAAATCTATACGCAGTGATTTCTTTATGCGCGCCGTTAATCTGTCGATGTAGGGCATAGGTTTGTATGTTGTTGGCAATGTTTCTGCTGGGGCATCTTGTACGTTCTTCCTCATTAGTCTGTTCTGCAATCTATTTCGCAGCCATAAAGGATAGTGGTTGACCTTAAGATGTTCGTCTATGATGTCGTTGATCGCTTTTGGGGGGAGGTTTGTGCTGAGTTTTCGCACTCTCATGATAAAGTTGGCAACCACATTCATTTTCATATGCAACGGGTGACAAGAGAAAAAATCCAGGAATCTACCCGAGGCCATGGGTTTGAATACCATTCAGTTTTGATGGACAGCAACCTACAGTTTACGTGTGAAAGAGAAGAGGAAGGTAGAATTCCATATCTCGACATGGTGCTAGTCCGCAAAGCAGACCAGTCCATCAAAACGGAATGGTATTCCAAACCCATGGCCTCGGGTAGATTCCTGGATTTTTTCTCTTGTCACCCGTTGCATATGAAAATGAATGTGGTTGCCAACTTTATCATGAGAGTACGAAAACTCAGCACAAACCTCCCCCCAAAAGCGATCAACGACATCATAGACGAACATCTTAAGGTCAACCACTATCCTTTATCGCTGCGAAATAGATTGCAGAACAGACTAATGAGGAAGAACGTACAAGATGCCCCAGCAGAAACATTGCCAACAACATACAAACCTATGCCCTACATCGACAGATTAACGGCGCGCATAAAGAAATCACTGCGTATAGATTTCCCAGAAATTACCCTCGCTACACGTAATGAGCACACCATAAACCATTTGTTCACGAACACCAAAGATCGGATCGCAACATTAGATCGCAGCAACGTCATTTACAAAATTCCCTGTGCCAACTGCGATGCGTGCTTTGTTGGACTCACTACACAGCATCTCAAAACAAGAATCAGCAACCACCGGTCAAACATTAAAAAACTGGATGAGCTCAAGTCAAACGAACATGCCACCAGCCCATCTACTATTGCCAAAATACATCACCTGAGGGAAAAAACTGCTTTACTCCAACACAGCATCGACGAGAACCATTCATTCAAGTTGAATGAGGTGTGTATCCTGGATGAACATAGGCGAAAAACAGCGTTGAACGTGTTGGAAATGTGCCACATTATCACGAACGATCATACGGTAAACAAACGCAGTGATGTTGAAGGCTTAAGCACAACATATACAGCAATCATGCAACACGTCAAGCGGAGTACAGAAATAAACAACAGCAAACGTCAACGGTCGCTGACAGCTTCCACCGAGTGTCACACAGCATAACTTGTGCGCAATAGAGTTTGCATGCAAGGTTGCTGGTTACGGAAAAATTTGGTTTAGTATGATTGAGAGTGCTACGAGTTCCGCTTCGTTAAAGTGTACAGTTTTTAATTTGTTTTTTTTTGTTAATTTGCATAATGTAAGAAGCATGAATTGTATTTGATATCATGTTTAGCTAATTTAATGTATTTTTGGATGTTCTGTTAGGATGATTACTTTCTGTTTTGACAATTAATGCTCTAGCCGAAGAACCACTTCACAGGAAAATGGTCCTCTCGGTAATGATGTTATGTGCATAATTTATGTATTTGTTTCTAAAAATCGTTTTGATCTTAATTTACTTGTAGAGCCTTGATAAAGAATATATATTATTCGAAACGTCGGTGTAAGAGAAAAATATCGTTTTCTTTTCACATTTTAAAGACTGCGAAGCCGAAAAAAACTCCCCTGAGTAAACTAACAGTCGATAAAAAGTATAGTGGAAATAAGATGGCGCGTCCCCCCAGCTTTTATCAAGCGATTGACAACGAATTCGGAAGCACAACCCTCACGATACTAAAAGAGTATGCAACAAGTAACAAAAAATATGGCAATATGATAAGTCGAAAAAAGTTTCTCGTAAGATGTCGGAGGAGAGGTATATTCCCAAACCATATAAAAAACTCGTTCAAGTGTGTTTTCGCGTTGCTCGAGACCGAAAGCCCATTCATAAACAAGTTAAATAGGAGCATCAACAGGTTTAAGAAGTCACTCTTAAATATCGAAATCAGACAGACCTACTATACAATAAATAAGCTTCAGAACGAGCTCAAATCGTTGAAAGGACAGATTGTACATATCCTGCCTGAACATATCGCACAGAGCTTTCTTCGGTTCCAGGATAATTTTTTGCAAACACATACCGAACACAGCACGAAAACCACTAAACGAAAATTTGACAACTTGCTCTCCGTTTCCGTGGATCGAAGCAATCCGCCAACCCTCAATGGTAACCCAAAAGCAGTTCACAACGCTACATCAACAACAATTCCACCAGAGACTGAGGTTTTGTTGAGCTTAGGACCGAAGTTCGCTTTGCCATATACCTCCGTCACTGACGTGCCAGTTTTCCACTTGATCGCGGATTTGGAAAATGTCCTTATTTCCAATCCGGATAAATCAGTGCGAGATCGTAATCGATGCAATGTCGTCAATATGATTCAGAACTATCTGCACACGTTTGATTCAGCATCATACGATCCTCTGAACGCATTCTTACAACATGCCTGCAAAATAACAAAGCGCTTCGTCAAAGATAACCCAGACACGATTATTGTTCAGTCTGACAAGGGAAAACAAACCGTTATAATGTACGAGAATGATTACAACTCAAAAATGCTACACCTACTGTCTGATGAGAACACATACAAGCCCACTAAAACCAACCCCACATCAGGTTTTCAAAAGCAAAACAACGATTTGGTGAATCGCCTGCTAAACTTAGAGTTGATTGATTCAACAACAGCCTATCAGCTACGCACCTTGTCATCGCATTGCCCAAGGATATATGGACTACCGAAAGCACATAAGCAGGACCTACCGCTCCGGCCAGTCGTACCCAACATCGGAGGACCATCATACATGCTGTCTAAATATATTGGACGCATCGTGCGAGCATCGATTGAGTGTGAGTATAATGTAACAGACTCTTTCAGTTTCTGCGAGTACATTAATACGGTACGACTGCCACCAAGCTACATTCTTATTTCGTTGGATGTGGTATCTCTATTCACTTGCATACCCAGGAGTCTAGTAATACACACAATAATAACCAAATGGGATAGAATCAAACGACACACGAAAATCAACCTTGATTTTTTCATTGAAATTGTAAATTTCTGCATGGAATGTAGCTACTTCTCATTTCGTGGACAGTACTTCAAACAGATCTCTGGAACCGCCATGGGGAATCCCTTCTCGCCAACTGCAGCTGATTTAGTTATGGAATTATTGCTCGAAGAAGTGGTAGAACGGTTGAATTTCCCGCTCCCACTTTTGAAAAAATATGTAGATGACTTAATCCTTGCTGTGCCCGCAGACAAAGTCGAAGAAGTTCTAGATGTTTTTAATAGCTATGACAGCAACCTACAGTTTACGTGTGAAAGAGAAGAGGAAGGTAGAATTCCATATCTCGACATGGTGCTAGTCCGCAAAGCAGACCAGTCCATCAAAACGGAATGGTATTCCAAACCCATGGCCTCGGGTAGATTCCTGGATTTTTTCTCTTGTCACCCGTTGCATATGAAAATGAATGTGGTTGCCAACTTTATCATGAGAGTACGAAAACTCAGCACAAACCTCCCCCCAAAAGCGATCAACGACATCATAGACGAACATCTTAAGGTCAACCACTATCCTTTATCGCTGCGAAATAGATTGCAGAACAGACTAACGAGGAAGAACGTACAAGATGCCCCAGCAGAAACATTGCCAACAACATACAAACCTATGCCCTACATCGACAGATTAACGGCGCGCATAAAGAAATCACTGCGTATAGATTTCCCAGAAATTACCCTCGCTACACGTAATGAGCACACCATAAACCATTTGTTCACGAACACCAAAGATCGGATCGCAACATTAGATCGCAGCAACGTCATTTACAAAATTCCCTGTGCCAACTGCGATGCGTGCTATGTTGGACTCACTACACAGCATCTCAAAACAAGAATCAGCAACCACCGGTCAAACATTAAAAAACTGGATGAGCTCAAGTCAAACGAACATGCCACCAGCCCATCTACTATTGCCAAAATACATCACCTGAGGGAAAAAACTGCTTTACTCCAACACAGCATCGACGAGAACCATTCATTCAAGTTGAATGAGGTGTGTATCCTGGATGAACATAGGCGAAAAACAGCGTTGAACGTGTTGGAAATGTGCCACATTATCACGAACGATCATACGGTAAACAAACGCAGTGATGTTGAAGGCTTAAGCACAACATATACAGCAATCATGCAACACGTCAAGCGGAGTACAGAAATAAACAACAGCAAACGTCAACGGTCGCTGACAGCTTCCACCGAGTGTCACACAGCATAACTTGTGCGCAATAGAGTTTGCATGCAAGGTTGCTGGTTACGGAAAAATTGGTTTAGTATGATTGAGAGTGCTACGAGTTCCGCTTCGTTAAAGTGTACAGTTTTTAATTTGTTTTTTTTGTTAATTTGCATAATGTAAGAAGCATGAATTGTATTTGATATCATGTTTAGCTAATTTAATGTATTTTTGGATGTTCTGTTAGGATGATTACTTTCTGTTTTGACAATTAATGCTCTAGCCGAAGAACCACTTCACAGGAAAATGGTCCTCTCGGTAATGATGTTATGTGCATAATTTATGTATTTGTTTCTAAAAATCGTTTTGATCTTAATTTACTTGTAGAGCCTTGATAAAGAATATATATTATTCGAAACGTCGGTGTAAGAGAAAAATATCGTTTTCTTTTCACATTTTAAAGACTGCGAAGCCGAAAAAAACTCCCCTGTATAGATTACAACATCAATATTTTTAAGAGTGAAAATACATTCATTGGATTGAAGCGTTCATGTAAATATATTTTTACAAATAAAAGTTTGAATGAGAAAGGCTGGGTTTGACCGCTAGGTGGATTAGTTTAGGTTTTTGACTACAACTGATGGATGACTTAACTCTCTTTTTTACGAATAATGAAAAAAACAAGGGAAGAGAGAATGAACACTGCAGGATAGTGAGCTATTTTCTTGTCATGGTAACACTAACGTTTCTGGTGGCTATTTTTTACTTTCATGCAAAAACGTAGAAAATAGCAGCCTTGCTTGTGATGCGTTGGATAATAGAGGCTTATTAGGCTGTAAATTTAGGAGGTGGATTTCGTGAGAACTTCCGGACTATGAACTACAATTTTTGTTTTTTTTTTACATTCTAACGTATGCGTTAAAAAATGGACTTTTTTCGGATGGTGGTGAAAAAAAAACTAAGACAGATAATTGAGTTTGACAAATTTCCCATGGAAGGTAATTATGTTTGCTTACACGCAAAAAAAATTTGCGTGCGGCTTGCGGCAGTTAACCGGAACATTCGCCCTTGCATACGAAAACATGCGTGCTGCATGTTTTTCAACTCTTTCTGCATTTTATTTATCAATTCCTTCTCAGTTTTCGCGACAAAATTGTTGAAGTAGATGTTACACTTCCGGCTTGCCCAAATCCCCGATGGGACGCAACTTGGGAACGTTGGGCGGGTTCACCAACTTGGGTATCACATTAATATTCAGCCGCTCCATCTTCTTCGACGATCGCTTCGAATAGTGGGCCGACGCCAGATCCGGCCAAATCATCACGTCTTCGGCCTTCTGGTATTTCTTGATGAACGATGTAACTTTCGTTAGGCACTTCGTACTATGAATTCTCTCGTTCACGGCTAGTCCGGAGCGGAATAAGAGCATCTTTGACATCCCCTTCTCGCTGATTGTCAGCCACAGCAGCACCTTCTTGGGGAAATTAGTGTGTGAAAGAGACTTCACCTTGGTGCTTACTTCCTTCGTGGAGGAAGTAAAATACAAAGTGCCCTGCCAGTCGTTGCCATCCAGGATGAGACAGGCCTCGTCGTCCCTCACCACCGCAACGTCGTGATTTGCCGGGAAAATCGATTTGACCATTTCATTCAGGCGTTGCCTGCAGCTCCGAGACTAGTGAAAGGGACTGCTGCTTCCTGACATGTATGTCCTTGTTCGCCAGGCACTTCCTCACTGTTTGGCCGGTTGCATTGACCTCCCGGCCAAGCGCACGCAGCGATTAAGCCACTTTTCCCTCGGTCTCCCTCTTCAGCTTCCTTAGGAGCTTCTTGTCGTTCAGGATCGTCGGCCGTCCGGAACCGGGCTTTATTTTAATGCTCTCATTGTTGTCCAATAGTGTCAAGATGTTGTAGATGCCGAAACGGGCGTATCCGGTGTCCACGAACTGTCGCACGATGTCCGTTTTCGACGCGGCGGAGTACTGTTATTTAAACGCGCACACATCTGAACGGAGTAGCTTCACTGCTTTCGCCATAACGGTTAGAGTTCGACTGCTAGAGCTACCAATTTATTCGGCTGGCTCATGGGTTAATATGATTGTCACTGCATGCGTTGTTTTGTCAGTGCGTTTCAAGGTAGACCCTTGAAAAATCGGCAATTTTTGTCCAATTTGTTAGCGCAAATGTTATTTAAAATTATAACACAGCTCTTCGAATTTGCAATGTAACTCAACAACCATTGAGCCAATCATATTCAAATTTTGCACACCGATGCTCGTCCAGCTAGGCAAAAAGCTAGGAAAATATTCTGTACATGAACTTTTGCAGACTCCAACCCTATTTTACTCATTGATTAAATGTGACCTATACTTTAACCTGAAACTTTGAACAAAACGTAAAACAAACTTTGTATTAACACCAAGAGAGGCCTCACTGTGTGAATCCGAACAAATTGATCCAAATATGAGCAACTCACGAAAGTTACAATACGCGCTATAGTGTTGTAGGTATCCATTATATCTTTAATTTAATTTTATTCTTTCATCTAGCAATAAATTATTCAGCAAACATTGCATAATTAAAATTGCATGCATTCATTTTATCTTCATTCGCAGCTCGACTATCGGCGCAACACAACAAGAAGCCGTAGGAAGCTGCACCAGTCACACTCCTGCATCCATTCATCGAAACCAGCGAGCTACAGGTGAATTGCAATATTAATCTATAGAACAGCATTGCAACGACACATGCCGCGCAAAGAGTATCAAAAAATAAAGGCTTTTTGAAAAAAAAACTCTCACGCTTCACCTATCGACGGGAATAAAAAACCCTTTCTCCGGGATGTTCATGCAAAAACGAAACTACATGACAATTACGAAGCGTATATGTCCTGCAAGCGAGGGCAGTTATGTGAACAAGCACTTCGAATGAAGAACACTTCCAGCGAAACGGTCGTTGGTTTGGGAGAAACGCGAGGTATTCGGCGCGAAGCGCAACAAAGCACAACTTTTACCTTGTACCTGTGTCAGTTAATTATAAATGCACAAACCAAAGTAGCGATGCAGCTTACCTGCACACGCGACAACAGTAAGGTGCGATTTTGCCTAGAGCTTATCTTTGCACGCGTTGGAAAATTGCTAGCGGAACCAGCGTGGAACAAAACGTTTTGTTATAAGTTACGAGCGGTGGGACTCACTCATCTTGTATCGAACATGAAAAGGACGAGGCTTGCGGAAGAGATATAAAAAGAGAGCAAAAGCAGCAACAAAAAACCTAGCGAACGGAAAATAAATGACTAGCTGGAAGCTTGCATAATAACATGGCCTGGAGGAACGCTATGAGCAACGGTTTGTGTTGCTGTAGTTGCTGTTGTTGCTGTAATCAAAGGCAACTGTTGGCTGTGATACTAATTTTCACTATCGCAATGGGAGCGCCACATTCAGGTATGTAGCAGTGGACATGTTTCCGCATGGTTAAAAATAGTTGAGTTAATCATTGTTATAAACGTTAGGTATATATCACAGATAATATGAAAGAATTTGTTTTTAAAGTTCATAAATTTTTTATTGATTAGGGTATCGGATTACTTTGGCAGCTGTTTTCTACAACAGATTTTCTACAGCAGACTAATGCAAACCTGCCGAAGAAAACCGCTTCTGAAGTAATCCGATACCCTATTTATTATTTACATAGGTTGATTAACTAGTCTACAAGTCATCGAAAAGCTGATTATAGCAAACCAATCTCAGCTTCGATTTTTAAGAATAGGCAATTTTATCACATTTCCGTTTTTTCGCTGTCTTATGAATAACATCGAAATGCCTTTATTTAGTGCCTACATTGTACGAAACGGTTGTGACCATGCAGCTGAACAAACAAACCGAAAAACTTTATCTTTCTCGAATCTCTGCATCACCAAGCTGATGACGTCAACAGCTTTCAGTCAATGATCTAACGTGTAACATGGTACGGAAGCCAATATTACATTTTCGAAATACAGGTTGATTTATAAAAATCTCTCACTGTAGCATATCAAAATGGAAAGGATCATATTTCTAACTGAAAGATTTAATCGGGAAATACTAACAATTCAATTCACGAGAAAGCAGACGAAAATAAAACTCTGATAAACGAAGCGAACTTCGCGAAGAATAAACTAAGAGCGCGATATGTCGATAATTTTCGTTTGAAAGCTTAGGTTATTCTTTTTCAATTTTTCAACATCTGTTTTCCTTGTTGAAAAAAAAACCTTCTTATTTATGCCGGTGAAAAGAAACCTTACTTCAAAGTGTGTATAGAGATATTTCATTGCATGTTTCAGCAGCTAAGCAAAAACCGCAGCATATTTCATACACTTAGTCCCAACTTCATCACCTATTTCAGATCCGACCTCGCTGCAGACCAACTTTCTGGCGCCCATTTCACCACAGGGATACTTTGCCACCAGAAATAATACAAAAGTCACAGCCCAAAGAGGCGGCACCGCGCTGCTGCCGTGCACCGTGCAAACTCAAAGTCCCGCTCTGGTAGGTCCGCAATAAAGGCGATAATTCAAAAAAAAAACAATCACAAATTTTTCGTGCTATACAAAACCTTTTACTTACCGACGCAGGTATCTTGGGTACGGCGGAGAGACTTCCAGCTGCTAACGGTAGGCCTCTCCACCTACAGCAGTGACGAGCGTTTCCTGGTGCAGCACATCCGGCACATGGGCCACTGGGCGCTGCGCATCAAGGCCGTTCGGGACGAAGACCAAGGACTGTACGAGTGCCAACTGTCGGTGCATCCGGTGCAATCGGTGTTTATCGAACTGAAAGTAGTCGGTAAGTTCACAGTTTTTTGACATATTTTACGGTCTATTTCATGCCTTTGGTTATTGTTCTCCACAATGCACAATGGTCCAGAAACCAAATTTATGAGGAAATTTGAGTCTAGAGCTCTATAGCAATGTTTTAGAGAAAAACTTTCGTCTACAAAGTTGTTACATATGATAATGCGCTTATTGAAAAATTATCAAAAATTAGGGTGACCAAAATTTTCGAAGCATTCAACTATCTAACTTTTTTATCTTTTAAGATAGAAGAAAAACTTGTTCTACAATGTTATAGCTCCAATAATTTTAAGTAACTTTGTAAATAAAGGTTTTTTCTATCTTTGAGAACAACCGATTTATATTGAAAAAACACATTTTGCGCTTTAACTTCTTTATTTCAAGTTTCACATTTAAACTGCCTTTGAACGACTTTTAAAGCTTTTTAAGAGAAGCAATTTGCAATTCTGATATCGCCAATATCTCTATTCTACTTAAAGTTATTGATGTTTTTCATCAAAAAACATGCGTTTTTCATTTGTTTGTCATTCATTTTGGGGCAAACATAAAAAATATCTCTTGATCTCATTTTGAAGGGCATTTTTGATTCTATAAATCGATGAACTTTTAGAGATATGTTATTTTTTAAATTTGAGTAAATTCAATTTAAAAACAAGACGAAAATTTCAATAATTTTATACATTATGCATATAAAAGCACCCAGATTTATGTTTTGGTATTTTTTCTTATAACTAGACGTAATTACCTTTAATTTGACCCAAAAAGATCGAAAATCGATCAACTGGATCAAAAGTTATGATTTTTTTTAAAATTAAATATATCGAACACAGTCATTTTTTATGGTCACCCTATTTCGAAGTTGGTCACGCAAAGTGCTTCAATTGTGCTCAAAATCGCAGGGATGCATCTATGTTGAAAATAATCAAACCCGTATTGTTTCGTTGGGTTGTTAAGGGGACCAGCTCCGAAATAGGGTGACAATAAAAAACGGCTATATTCGATGTATTTTATTTAAAAAAATTCATAACTTTTGAACCAGTTGATCGATGTTCGATCTTTTTGGGTCAAATTAAAGGTAACTACGTCTAGTTATAAGAAAAAATACCAAAACATAAATCTGGGTGCTTTTATATGCATAATGTATAAAATTATTGAAATTTTCGTCTTGTTTTTAAATTGAATTTACTCAAATTTAAAAAATAACATATCTCTAAAAGTGCCTCCATTCATAGAGTCAAGCATGCCCTTCAAAATGAGACCAAGAGATATTTTTTATGTTTGCCCCAAACTGAATGACATACAAATGAAAAACGCATGTTTTTTGATGAAAAACACCAATAACTTTGAGTAGAATAGAGATATTTACGATATCAGAATTTCAAATTGCTTCTCTTAAAAAGCTTTAAAAGTCGTTCAAAGGCAGTTTAAGTAATATAAATCGGTTGTTTTCAAGGATAGAAAAAAACTTTTTTTACAAAGTTACTTAAAATTATTGAAGCTATAACATTGTAGAACAATTTTTTCTTCTATCTTCAAAGATAAAAAAGTTAGATAGTTGATTGCTTCGAAAATTTTGGTCACCCTAATTTTTGATAACTTTTCAATAAGCGCATTATCATATGTAACAACTTTGTAGAAGAAAGTTTTTCTCTAAAACATTGCTATAGAGCTCTAGATTCAAATTTCCCCCTAAATTTGGTTTCTGGACCATTGTGCAATGGTTTGCTAGTTTTAATTTTATTTGTCACGAACGAATGACAATTCAAATTGAGTGGTATATGAAATATTCTGAAAAACAATCAACACTTCAATTTCTAATTTATGCTCTGTCGTGTTGTGAATACTTAGTACACTTAGTACAAATATTTCGTTCTTTACGAAAACCTGCAACCTTCCGAAAATTGGAATGCATTTCAGGTTATCGATAAAAGAGCAATTTAATTAGATCATTTTTCATCAGGCTGAAACTTTGCACAGATGTTTCTATAGGATAAAGATAGCATCTCATGATATTAGTATTTTTCTTTGAACACTACTTATTTTCGAGAAGGTCCTATGTAAAAATGGAATTGATGATTATAAATTTTTTTAGAGCCAAAACGGTCTGTTTTATAAATGCGTTTTTTTTTTTGCAAACTTATACATAATAATTTTGTCTTTCAAAATAAAATTTCTCTTTGAAAAAATATCATTTAAAAATTTAAAATTAAATATCTCAAATAAATTATCTCTTTTTAAATTTTTGTTTCTAGGAAAACAGCTTTTTGATAAAACGATTTTTTTAAAAATGAGCTTTTTGAGATAATCAACTCCTAATTTTATTCATGAAAACTTGTGAAGACAAAACAATTGTCTACAACTTTGCCAAAGACGTCACACCAATCAAACAAACCATTCTAGCTTTAAAAATATTTGAAATCACCAATACCATTTTTATAAGAACCCTCTTCGAAAATTAGCCGTGGTTAATTTAGATAAAAAAATGGCCGAATAAAATGTTTTTATGGAATTGCACAGAAACGTAAAGCAATTAAAAAGATTTTAAGTAAATATTTTTGAAATACTATAATTTTTTTTCTAAATACGTTTTTTATGGAGCTATACTTTCTCTGGAGAAGTTGCTTCTTCTAAGTTGATCTACATTCAAATTGAATTGAAAATTAGGGTGGTCCTAAAATCAGCTAAATAAAACAATTAAAGCTTGTTGTGAAAAAGGTTTATTGGTGGTTCAAAAAACCAAATTTGAAAATATTTTTTGAGCTCTACTAAGACAGAAGAATGATATACGAAATCAAAAAAAAAGAATTATTTGTTTCCATTGATCGCTACTAGAAATTTGAGAAGTAAATATTGAAAATATCACTAGTCCGTACAGATGCGCATTTTGAATGCTACATACAATCATCATCAGTGCTTATGTGGACTGGTAAAGAGCATAGCATAAACAATGTTTTTATTTGTAGTAGGTCAAAAATGAAATAAACCCTCTTAATTGAAGTTAGGTAGTGAATTATGCGGAAAAAATAGGCCAAATTACTGAATATTCGGTAATTGGATTTAGTTAACTCATTGAGCAGCATTGCTTTCAGATGTGGCCTCTCAAAAATGCAGTGGTGATTTTTTTATGAACAATAAATATCATCAAACGACATCTTGGCATATAGGAAATATCTATGAAATGTTTCCGATTAATCGAAAATGGTCAGTCTTGGTAGATTTGCGAACCCATGTGAAATGTTTCGTCGTCTGCTATTGGGTTTGTATTCAATAACAAAATAAGAATGCTAATTTTTTCGATTCTTCAGAAAAGATCAATCATCGAAAACAAAATGAACTCATTACAGATAAACCAACACATTGTTGGTTATCTGCGTTTCAAGAATCATTCGATTCATTCCTCATTTAGATTCATGAGATTTAGTTCCCTGCGTTTTTCTCTTGAGAATAACCCGTGCTCAGTAGAATTAAATCCGAGAAGTGACCCTCTTTGCCAAGAATCTTGACTTCCTCCTTTGGATGGCCATCATGATATAATTTTCCTCTCATCTTAACCCATCTCCCCGCGGAGAAAAGTTAATTTAACCTTTCAAAAATTACATTCAAGTTTCCTTTGCTCACAAACTCTATTTCAACTGAAGGACCGATCTGAACTCTAACCGTAGATAATTATTATACGGTTCGATTCTTCTTGTACGATTAATAAAAAGGAATTAATACTGCGTTATCCAGTGAATGAGACGTCTCTCGATGTCAGACAGAGTTGCCAGTCCTCTGGCTGGAATCCTTTTGGTGTTAAGGTACTATACCGAATCGAACTTTTATTTCACCTTGAAAAAACTAAAAGGCATGGAAAAGAAGGGATAAAGAGATCACCAATTTTCAGATTTTTCCATTCCCTAATGAACACGATTTAGAATATAGCAATGCGTCTGTATCCTTAACTCGGCACAGAGGCCTAAAAGGTCTTTTTTATAAGATTATGTTCACCCTTGCCATTTCGTGTCCTTTTTTTCCAATCTAGACGGTTACATGTAGTCAAACCGTGTTTTAAATTCTATACTAACGAAGCGGGAATGCACTCAAATCTGAACGAGGCGATTTGCAGATTGTTTTAGAAATAACTTTCTGTTCATGTCCATTTTCAATTTTGTCTATTCAATCATAGGTGGAAGGTTTTCGAACAACAGTGTGAATGGTTAAGATACAGTTCGACATTAAACAAATTGAAGATTGAAATCAATTCGCGCATAAACATTGATTAAGTAAATATTGATAATTGTATTCTGATTGAGTCGCTCACTCACAGTCACTTTTTTTAAACGCCTACCAAATTTTCACATGAAAAAGTGCCAAACCCAATATTTGATCATGCTAATTCAAGTATTCAACACACAACGATCGGGCGGGCGGACTAATCAAACATTAAAAATAGATTTCCATCATTGAGTTTGGTTTGAAACTCTTGAAGGCCCAAGCATCCATCAATTCGTTTGAAATTCAAGAACCCACATCCCAACCAAGCGTAACCGCCGACAGAAGCAAAACTATATACCTAAACAGGAACACCGCAAAGGCCTACCCTTTCATTCAGTGTTGTTGCCGAAACGGCGAACGGAGTACTACCCTAAAGTGCGAAAACTATAACGTAGCAATCCCCTAATGGATATTTTAATTAAATTACCCCCACCCGTGTTTCGCTATTGTCTTCTAGGACAACATGTTTTATTTAGATACATGATCAAACATTCTAGTCTTCGTTAGGCCACTCTATATTAAATTGAACTGAATGGCTGAAAAACACACACACACAAGCAGAGATGCTCTAATTCAATTGTGTTATAAATTAAAATGTACATTGTTAATCGGAGCATGTGTATCCCTAGTTGAACCCCACTATGTTTTACCTGATTTAATCATGCGGTTTTAAACTTATTGATTCTAATTTTCTCATCAAGTGTCTTTCTATTGTGCAATTGCAGAAGCCGTTGCAGACATTATGGGTGCTCCGGACTTACACATCGATGAGGGTTCGACCCTGCGATTGGAGTGTAAACTGAACCAAGCCACGGAATACCCGGCCTATGTATTCTGGTAAGCGTAATATTATAATAGATTTACAGTTCAGACTGCACGTAGTAATGTTACTGTTCTTTAGTTAAACTAAGCAGAAATTCTTCTTTTGTATAAATAATTATAATAAAATAACACTTTTTCTTCGCTCAAGAATAAAAAAACAACACTCTTGATTCGCTCTTTTCTGTTTTTTTTTCAACCTTATCAAGGTTACTTTTTTAGTTTTTTTGTAGTTTTACTTCTCGTTTTTACTTACCTTTTACTTCTTACTTCTTCCTTCTTACTTCTTTCTTCTTTCTTCTTTCTTCTTTCTTCTTACTTCTTACTTCTTACTTCTTACTTCTTACTTCTTACTTCTTACTTCATACTTCTTACTTTTTACTTCTTACTTCTTACTTCTTACTTCTTACTTCTTACTTCTTACTTCTTACTTCTTACTTCTTCCTTCTTCCTTCTTACTTCTTACTTCTTACTTCTTACTTCTTACTTCTTACTTCTTACTTCTTACTTCTTACTTCTTACTTCTTACTTCTTACTTCTTACTTCTTACTTCTTACTTCTTACTTCTTACTTCTTACTTCTTACTTCTTACTTCTTACTTCTTACTTCTTACTTCTTACTTCTTACTTCTTACTTCTTACTTCTTACTTCTTACTTCTTACTTCTTACTTCTTACTTCTTACTTCTTACTTCTTACTTCTTACTTCTTACTTCTTACTTCTTACTTCTTACTTCTTACTTCTTACTTCTTACTTCTTACTTCTTACTTCTCACTTCTTACTTCTTACTTCTTACTTCTTACTTCTTACTTCTTACTTTCTCCTTTACTTCTTACTCTTACTTCTTACTTCTTACTTCTTACTTCTTACTTCTTACTTCTTACTTCTTACTTCTTACTTCTTACTTCTTACTTCTTACTTCTTACTTCTTACTTCTTACTTCTTACTTCTTACTTCTTACTTCTTACTTCTTACTTCTTACTTCTTACTTCTTACTTCTTACTTCTTACTTCTTACTTCTTACTTCTTACTTCTTACTTCTTACTTCTTACTCCTTACTTCTTACTTCTTACTTTTTACTTCTTACTTCTTACTTCTTACTTCTTACTTCTTACTTCTTACTTTTTTATTCTTACTTATTACTTTTTACTTTTCACTTTATACTTTTTACTTTTTACTCTTTATTTTTTACTTGTTATTTTTGACTTTTTATTTTTGACTTTTTACTTTTTACTTTTTACTTTTTACTTTTTACTTTTTACTTTTTACTTTTTACTTTTTACTTTTTACTTTTTACTTTTTACTTTTTACTTTTTACTTTTTACTTTTTACTTTTTACTTTTTATTTTTCACTTTTTACTTTTTACTTTTACTTTCTACTTTTTACTTTTTACTCTTTACTTTTTACTTTTTACTTTTACTTTTTACTCTTTACATTTGCTTTTTACTTCTTACTTTTTACTTTTTACTTTTTACTTTTTACTTTTTACTTTTTACTTTTTACTTTTTACTTTTGACTTTTGACTTTTGACTTTTGACTTTTGACTTTTTACTTTTTATTTTTTACTTTTTACTTTTTACTTTTTACTCTTTACTTTTTACTTTTTACTTTTAACTTTTTACTTTTTACTTTTTACTTTTTACCTTTTACTTTTTACTTTTTACTTTTTACTTTTTACTTTTTACTTTTTACTTTTTACTTTTTACTTTTTACTTTTTACTTTTTACTTTTTACTTTTTACTTTTTACTTTTTACTTTTTACTTTTTACTTTTTACTTTTTACTTTTTACTTTTTACTTTTTACTTTTTACTTTTTACTTTTTACTTTTTACTCTTTACTTTTTACTTTTTACTTTTTACTTTTTACTTTTTACTTTTTACTTTTTACTTTTTACTTTTTACTTTTTACTTTTTACTTTTTACTTTTTACTTTTTACTTTTTACTTTTTACTTTTTACTTTTTACTTTTTACTTTTTACTTTTTACTTTTTACTTTCTACTTTTTACTTTTTACTTTTTACTTTTTACTCTTTACTTTTTACTTTTTACTTTTTACTTTTTACTTTTTACTTTTGACTTTTTACGTTTTACTTTTTACTTTTTACTTTTTACTTTTTACTTTTTACTTTTTACTTTTTACTTGTTACTTTTTACTTTTTACTTTTTACTTTTTACTTTTTACTTTTTACTTTTTACTTTTTACTTTTTACTTTTTACTTTTTACTTTTTACTTTTTACTTTTTACTTATTACTTTTTACTTTTTACTTTTTACTTTTTACTTGTTACTTTTTACTTTTTACTTTTTACTTTTTACTTTTTACTTTTTACTTTTTACTTTTTACTTTTTACTTTTTACTTTTTACTTTTTACTTTTTACTTTTTACTTTTTACTTTTTACTTTTTACTTTTTACTTTTTACTTTTTACTTTTTACTTTTTACTTTTTACTTTTTACTTTTTACTTTTTACTTTTTACTTTTTACTTTTTACTTTTTACTCTTTACTTTTTACTTTTTACTTTTTACTTGTTACTCTTTACGTTTTACTTTTTACTTTTTACTTTTTACTTTTTACTTTTTACTTTTTACTTTTTACTTTTTACTTTTTACTTTTTACTTTTTACTTTTTACTTTTTACTTTTTACTTTTTACTTTTTACTTTTTACTTTTTACTTTTTACTTTTTACTTATTACTTTTTGCTTTTTACTTTTTACTTTTTACTTTTTACTTTTTACTTTTTACTTTTTATTTTTTACTTTTTATTTTTTACTTTTTACTTTTTACTTTTTACTTTTTACTTTTTACTTTTTACTTTTTACTTTTTACTTTTTACTTTTTACTTTTTACTTTTTACTTTTTACTTTTTACTTTTTACTTCTGAATTTCTACTTTTTACATTTTACTTGACGGAAAATTTTTTCTAAAAAGCTAAAAAGGTTGTGTATCAGACACGACCGCAATTTGACCTAGTTTTTTTTTTTTGTTTGGACCCGACTGTGACCAGTAATTTTAATCTTTTGTGGCATTATCCGAACGTTTTTTGCTGTTCGCACTCTTTTGTGTTTTTTATGCAGTGTCACCTGTTGAGATGTTACCTGCTACGTGCCTGTATTCGATCAGACTTATTCGCTCACCTTCTTTGTCGACCTTATCGTCGCCTTAAGCATGTTATCAAAGCGTATAGTTATGTTATGGGTGAATGCAGTTTCCGAAAGTTTAGAAAAGAGTTTTTTAGTTTGAAAAAAAGATTTCGTCTAAAAAAGCCTAAGAATAAACCCATGCTTAAGTACTTTGACATTGAATGGCCTGATTCTACTAAGATTCGAAACCATGACCACTCGCATGACCACTGGAAATTCAGTTGAACGGAATAGCAATTTGACGATGAATAAAACTGCTAACCATATGATAAAAAAAATCTGCGTGATTATTTTAAATACTTACGGACTAACGCAACTGCTAGGCGGTGCTACGTACGTGATAGAATAGAGAAATTTGGAAAAGAGGACGGCGCGACATTTTTTACATTACATTAGATTTTCGGCAACTGTATACCGTGAATAAACACTTTACGAACTAATTTCATTTTTTGTCATATTGACTTACATTTTAAGTTTTTAGTAAAGCGGGCAATGTATGTAGTTTCGCGGGAATGCGAAGATGAACGGGAATAGAAGGTGTGACTAGAATGAGAAAAAATTTTCCCTCGTCCAGACGGGACTCGAACCCGCAATCTCCGTTGTTTGCGGGTTCGAGTCCCGTCTGGACGAGGGAAAATTTTTTCTAATTCTAGTCACACCTTCTATTCCCGTTCATCTTCGCATTCCCGCGAAACTACATACATTGCCCGCTTTACTAAGTGAATAAACACGCCAAAAATCCCATATTTTGATTATCGAATTAGTTTGAATTATGTCCGTTAAAATTTGTTTGTTGCTCTGATTGAGCCGTTTGGTAATGTGTGAAACAGATTAAACTGTTAGATCAATGCAACTACACAGCACGAGAATATCGTTCGATAGTCGAGTTGAAAAAAAAACTGTGAAAATAACCAGAAATCATCCCGCCTCATACGCAAATGGTAATTCGCAATGACCAGAAAATTAACAGACTTGCCGGAGGTCATTATAGAGACAAAGCCAGTGCTTCTTAGCGCCCTGAAATCATTTATTCGAAGTAGTTAATGGTATTACTTTTTAACAGGTGTATTTCGGATGGAGAACGGTTGAGAAATGTTGCGTTTTCTCTTCTATTATGTCATTTACTAGGCTCCTCCCCCAGTAAGAATTTATTACGGTCACGTGATTGGGTGATTTATAATCAAATAACTTACTAAAATTTAACCACCTTACCAAATATTTCTGTGACCGAAGAGATATCAATGACAGTTTATACGCATTTGGAATTTTTCAATCTGCCGTTTCACTCCATTCTCGATTTCTTGGCATACCACCCTACTAAAGTAAGACGTAATTCTACGCCAAAAAAAAACTTCAGTTATATTTTTGCCAGTATAATTTTATTTCAATCAGAAAGAGCTGTGACCAAAATAGTATATTACCAACGTGCACCATCTAAGTGCCCAAACACTTGACATTAGCGTCGTCCGATGCCCACTACTAGCTTGATTTTAATGGGAAGTCATTAACCCTAGCGCCAAACTTCCAGCCAGCTTTATACCACTTCAAAACTTGTCTCATTTTGTTTTGTTGGTTCTCTTCCCAATCAAGGTACCACCAGCAAAGCATGGTAAACTTTGACCAGCAAAATGGGTTTTCAGTAACGCCATTTCAACCTCCGGCCAGTACTGGAACGTCGTCGGCAACCGACACAACCGAGCAACATCATGCGCCATTCCACGAGCCTGATATCGAAAACCATCTACATCATCATGGCCATCACCAACACCAACTGCATCATCATCATCTACACCTAGCTCATCGCTACCAGCAAGGTAGCCACACGCTGGACCAGGATGATGGCCGCTTCGGAATAAATGCACTCGAAATGATGGTACCTCCCGGACAGCTGGACCATTCATCGGCTGCCGCGGCAGAAGCGCACCTGACCACAGACACTGCGAATCCCATCAGCAGCTTAGACCACCATCCAGTGCAACAAGAGCTATGGGCGTTGAATCACAGCGGGTTTCTTCCGTACTCGCACATACTTTCTCCAGTCACCAGCATACTGACAATCAAGGAGGTGCACTCGAAGCACGCTGGCAACTATACATGTGCACCTTCCAACACTCGGTCCGCTAGTATCACCGTTCACGTGTTACAAGGTAACTTTTTGAGGGGGAATAGCAAAATATGGCCAACTGGAAATCTTTCCCGCTGGCCATGCATGAACATTGTAGCCACACTAGAGAGCTGGACAGTAGATGGCTAAATGCTGATGGTGCATCGATAAAGTTTCTGCTGGTCGTACTTGTCATACCAACACGAATGGTGATTACTACCGAGGGATGCGCGACGATTTCGAGCGTATCAACCACGAACAAACAGAGCAAATACTCACTAAAATAGCTACTACCGTGGAAATAAAGGTTTCGTATGAACGTTCTGTTTGTCTGTGGTTTGCCCTTGTAACTTCCAATTACCAACAAAAATGTTCCAAAGAAATCAGATAACTGGCGATTGCGAAATTTTCTCGAGTAGATGTTTCAATTTGGTAGCAACAGAATTTGGGACCAGAGTAGTCGGATGATGATGATAAATCACTCCAACTAGAATTTGAATTGCCTCCCAGCGCTCATGTACTTTTTAATGAATTCCTAGTTAAGATACTTAGTTCTGTGGTGTTTAGCTGTATTCCGTTTCTGGTAATTATTTACCACTGCTCATTAACTCAATATACCACGGAGCTGTACGAGTGGTTATTCCTACTGGGATGTGCTTAATGTAATCTAAATATTGTTGAAGCTAGTAATTTGATAAGAAATCAAACAGTGTATCTGTCAAATTGTCAAATACGTTTAATATATTTTTAAATTATGGTTCATTCAGAGATATTTTAGACATTTTATGCTTGATAGGACAGAAACAGTAATAACGTTCAACTTACGATTCACATAAATTGTGATAGCTCAATCGGCTGTACATAGCAAAAATCTAATACCCTCCGTTGCTTGTAGCAAACATGGAATATAATTTCACGTAATAAAAATTCAATATGCACTCCGACAACAATTAATACCGACTCTTAGGGTAGTGCCAGCACTGTAACCCAATTACAATAGACCATTAATTATCATCCTCCAAACCATCGAGTCCAGCTCTATGGCAAGCTCTCTGCGAGTATACATCGTAGAACGAAACAAAAATTGAATTTTCTACCCAACAATACTAATAACATTCCACTTACCATTTCGCTTGTTCTGGTTGTTTCCATATCGTCACACACAGGTGAAAAGCCAGCTGCGATGCAGCATGCCAACCAGAGCCAGCTGGACTCGGACGTCAGTAAGGCCAAAGGGGGCACCTCCAGCAGAGCCATCCATCCGGACATTTTCATAGTGGCGGTATCGTTGATGCTACTGTGGACGATGGCACCGGAATCTATTCTCGCATCCCGCGCGCTAAATAGGTGAAATCGGTTGTCCCTTACAACGGCCAACAAACTAGCTGAATGCTACTGTTAGGAAGCCAGCATGCCAGCGCATGTCTCACAGGCTAAATTAGTTTAAACGAGAGCGAAAATACTATATCTGTGTAGCGGGCAATAAAGCATTCGCTGAGGGAGTCCTTATTGTTAAAACTTTCATCACCCAAAGCTTAGATAAAAAAAACCGTTTCTCATGAAACGAACAGATGGAAACGCAATATCAATTATCTTAGGTTGACCGTTTATGCTCTATAATTAACAGAGGGTCACCCTATTGTGGTACCGCTGGTTTATGTCCTGGCCGGATGTCCTAAGTGTAGTGCAAGGGATGCAAGGAACAGAAGAATAAATTTCGCGAGAGAATATCCAGGAAAAAATCGCAATAATGCAAAGTATGAGTTAAACTAAAATGAAATGTAAATTTAATTTCAGGTTTCTATTCGTGAAACATAGCAAACTTCTCTGTTTGGTAAAATTTCGTTACGAAACCATAATTCAATTTTAAAGCTCGGAACTCAAATAAAAACTGATCGTAATTGTAAATGATGAAAAAAATGTACAGCCATGCTCTCTGTGTTAATGAATTATAGAGAACTTGATGAGAATGTTTAGATAGTGAAACCGTTTTAACAGCAGCTGCAGAAGTCAATAAAATGTGGAATCGAGAAATAAAAAAAACGAATGCCGCAAAAGTATTATTCATATACAGTGAATAAATAAGTTGTTAGATAATCCGAACTCGCTCGAAAGTTTTTTTTTAACTTGGTGTACCAAAATTATTCATCTTTCATTCGAACGTACAGCCTTTGGGAGAAAATAGGTAAGAGTAAGACAGTTAGAATTTATGTTAAGAGTTATATATCCAAACCTATTTTATAGTGCTGTTGTTGATGTTTTTTTTAAATTTTTTTTTTTGAAGTACATTTCATCAATACTAATGACGCAATCTTCGTTAGCAATTTGTTGTAGTTCTGCCCTGAGCATTAACCAAATTCAGAATCAAATCTGGCTTCCAAAGATGTTTGGTTCAACTGTCATTAGCCCACTTTTTGTTTTCTGAGCATGATCGTGAAACTCCTAACGCTTTCACTGAGTTTCTGGATAGCATCTACTACTTTTGGATAAGTTTTAAGATGACTTTTAATAAAAAAAATGAACTTCCGGGTTGTTGGCGGTCAAATATTCTACAAAGAGGTTTCAGACTAGGATTTGCAATCCCGGGAACGATTTCCCGGGAATTACCTTTTCCCTGGATTCCCGGATCCCGGGAATAGAAATTTTGATTCCCGGGATCCCGGGATTCCCGAGTTCATCGAAAAATTTCGCAAGATTTAATATAGTGTCCCATACAATTGTGCAATCAAATTTAATATACTGTTAAAACACAAAACTTAAATCGTCAAAGTGTAAAGCACCTTTAAAGTAGACATTATGGGGAGCAAATATTTGATTGGAATAACGGTCAATGTTTGCTGGCCGTGTGATATAAAATTATTTGCTTTAATTATTTGTCAAAAACATTTGTTGTCTTATTCAGTAAACGAGAAATTAGACAAATAAATCCAAAGGGTTCGAAATGTTGTTATGCCAATTAAAACTAAACAACAATTAAAACAATTAAAACTTTTTTGTTACACAGATTATTTTACGAAAATAAATTGAATCGTGTGGTGGTATAGCAAATATATTCGGTAAAATATGAGCGAATGATCTTTGCTATTGTTTAAGTAAACAAGTAAAGCAAATTTTTGAGCAAATATTGAATACTTTAGCATATATATAATAACCCGAAGAAATATTTTGTTGAAAAAATATATATTATTGCAGTCGGGTTTTTTACGCGGTTTTTTTATACGCGGATTTTTTTTACGAGTTTTTTTTACGCGGATTTTTGAATAACGGCGGTTTTTTTCGCGGATTTCTGAATTGACGCGGTTTTGTTACGCGGATTTTTGAATTAACGCGGTTTTTTTACGCGATACCGCGCTAATTCAAAAAAAATTTCGCCAATTTCCGAATTAACGTGGTTTTGGAACCAGAAACGTTTAAGTGTTTATCTTGTAATAGACTTAGTTCAGAAAAATACTCTCCGGCCACCAAAAGATCCGGAATTACCGTCAAAGAGGACAATTTTATATACTGGTTATAGAGCGTCTAGGGTTTTTTTCTAAAGCCCTTCTTGCTGGACTACTTTACGCTGATTTAAAAAAAAACGTGGTTTTTTTTACGCGGATTTTTGAATTAATCCGTTTTTTTTGAACGCGGATTCTTGAATTAGCGCGGATTTTCGAATTAACGCGGTTTTTTTTACGCGTTTTTTTTACGAGGTACGTATCCTCCGCGTAAAAAAACCTGACTGTATATATTTACCTCGTTTAATGCCTGCTTAACACTCAGCTTACTTTTCAACAAACTGAAAGTATTGTAAACTCCAGTTTCTAATGAAATGTAGCAAGAGATGGAATCGGCGATTTAGAAGTAATATAGAAATCAAACACCAGCGGTGATTCAGCGGACTTAAGCAATATTTTACAGAATGAAATTACATTATCTGGGTTTAACGGAAAATTGTCAGTGGATCTGAAGCGGTTGTTCAACGACATGAAAATTCTGGTACAGGTCGGACTTGATTATCCGGAAACTCGATTATCCGGAAACTCGATTATCCGGAATTTTATTTTTTTGGTGTCCGTTTTCAATTTTTATTTCGTAATTTTGCCTTTACCATCCCTTATAGCATATTTGTGACCATTTAAGTCACTTCCGGCATGCTTGGAATATGTTCGAATTAAGTGAAATAATCAATGTCCAATTTATTTTTTTGCTTCTAAAGATTTTACCCCTTTTCGCCTCAGAAACAACTTCTGGTTACGCCACTACATCATACAAGTAAAATAAAGAAAAGAAATATTTATTTTATGTTCGGTAATCGCAAAATTTCAGTAGTTTTTGTGTGATATCCGGAAAACTCGATCATCCGGAATAAAATTTTTTTTGATGCTCCGGATAATCCAGTCCGACCTGTAGCTACTCTTCTGCAATTTCCGATGTGAACTTGAATAAGTTTTGTTTGTCAATTCGTTTTTCATGCGTATTGATAACGAAATTGTAAACAATTTTTTGATACCTTTTATTAATACACTTTATTTGAAATCTCATGTTTGCTAAGAATTTTTTTCCCATTCCCGGTTCCCGGGAATTCCCGGGAAATAAAATTTTACATTCCCGTTTCCCGGGAATATTGCAAACACTTTTTCAGACTATTTTATATTGTTTACTTGAAATAATGATTCAAGAGTTCTGTTAACTCTCAAAAGTCCAGGATTCCGCTTTGCCAATGCACTAGCGCTAGGTCGATTTAGCTCTCTCTGCGAAATTTTGATGACATTTGGAAGTATTTGACATGGTAGAACAAGTCAGATGCAAGCAAATAACATGAAGAAAAATTTTTCTAGCCGAGATTCAAGATGAACAGTTTATCTGTTTATGTTTTTGAATGTTTTTGGCAAGATTTTCAAATCTATACTTTATCTTTTTTTTTTTTTTTTTTTAAGGGGGGATTTGTTAGTAGCTTAAGTATTTATGATAAATATTAGTAAATAATGAGTATGTGTGTCAAATCACAAATGGTGACTTCTCAACACTGTTAGAAATTTGTAATTCTAATTGTTAGGATTTGTTTGCTTTCGCAATTAGGACTTATCATTCGTAGGGATTTAAACCTACTTGTCAGAAAAGGGAAAGTAAACTTACAACTAACTTAATTGCTAACTTATTGGCTATAAAGAGAACTTATCGTAGCAATTGAGGATTGCAACGATTTTTGTCGAAAAATTGTCAATAATTTTATTTGACATAGCTTCTAATGGTTCAACACCAGTAAGTCTATGTAATTCGAGTGTACCAAACCAAAGAGGACGCTTCAAAATCATTTTCAGAATTTTATTCTGAATCCTTTGGAGCGTTTTCTTCCTTGTTGAACAGCAACTTGACCAGATCGGTACAGCATAAAGCATTGCTGGTCTAAAAATTTGTTTGTAAATCAAAAGTTTGTTCTTTAAACAAAGTTTAGAATTCCTGTTAATGAGAGGATATAAACATATGGCTTGTATACTCTCAATGTGCTCTTTGAAAATAAGTTTTTTATCATAAATTAGTCCCAAGTACTTAACCTTGTCGGACCAACTTATAATAACCCCATTCATCTTGACAACGTGATTATTGTTTGGCTTGAGGAAAGAAGCCCTAGGCTTATGCGGAAAAATTATCATTTGAGTTTTAGAAGCATTGGGAGAGATTTTCCACTTTTGCAAGTAGGAAAAAATATGTAAACTTTTCTGCAATCGACTGCATATGACACGAAGGCTTTTTCCTTTTACGGAAATGCTTGTGTCATCGCAGAACAATGACTTTGTGCATCCTGGAGGCAAATCAAGAAGATCTGAAGTGAATATGTTGTACAGGACTGGACCCAAGACTGAACCTTGAGGTACACCTGCTCTGACAGAAAATCTATCAGATTTTGAATTCTGATAGACAACCTGCAGAGTTCGATCAGTAAGATAATTTTTTAAAATTTTGATTAGGAAAATTGAAAAATTAAAAGTTTGCAATTTCGCAATCAAACCTTTATGCCAAACACTGTCGAATGCTTTTTCTATGTCTAAAAGAGCAGCTCCAGTGGAATAACCTTCAGATTTGTTAGCTCGTATCATATTAGTAACTCTGAGCAATTGATGAGTTGTGGAATGCCCATGGCGAAATCCAAACTGTTCATTTGCAAAAATTGAATTTTCGTTGATGTGTGACATCATTCTGTTAAGAATAATTCTCTCAAACAGTTAACTTATTGAAGAAAGCAAACTGATTGGTCGGTAACTTGAAACTTCAGCTGGGTTCTTATCCGGTTTTAAAATGGGAGTAATTTTTGCATTTTTCCATAATTTGGGAGCAGCAATTGAAAATTTTCACTAAAAATTCCATTGTGCTCTCAGGGAGATGTTTGATTAGTATATTAAAGATTCCATCGTCACCAGGTGCTTTCATATTTTTGAAATTTATAATAATTGATTTAATCTCATTCAAGTTAGTTTCAATTATTTCTGCAGGTAAAAAATTCTGGGAAGAAATTAAATCAAATTGACGTGTGACTTCATTTTCAATTGGACTCACAAAATTCAAATTTGAGTTATGAACATTCTCAAACTGCTGAGCAAGTCTTTGAGCCTTTTGTTCATTGGATACAAGGAAACGTTCACCATCTTTTAAAACTGGAATAGCCTTGAAGGTTTCTTAAGAATCTTCGACAGCTTCCAAAATGGGTTTGAATATGGTTTCAATTTTTCAACTTTAGTCTCAAAATTTTGATTTCTAAGAAGAGTAAATCTATGTTTAATCTCTTTCTGTAAATCTTTATAAATAGTTTTAAAAACAGGGTCACGAGAACGTTGATATTGACGTCTGCGGACATTTTTCAAACGAATTAGAAGTTGAAGATTTTCGTCAATTATTGGTGAATCAAATTTCATTTGAGCCTTTGGAACAGAATAATTCCTGGCATCAACAATTGCACATTTTAATGCTTCCAAAGCGGAATCAATATTCACTTCGTTTTGCAAATCAAGCTCATTATTGAAATTTCTCTCAATATGAGTTTTGTATCTTTCCCAATTAGCCTTGTTATAATTAAAAACAGAGCTCATAGGGTTTAAAACTGATTCATGTGATAAAGAAAAAGTTATTGGAAGATGGTCAGAATCAAAGTCAGCATGTGTGATCAAATCACTACATACATGACTTTGATCTGTAAGCACCAAATCAATAGTTGAAGGGTTTCTTACAGAAGAAAAGCATGTAGGACTATTCGGAGACAAAATAGAATAGTATCCTGAAGAACAATCATTGAATAAAATTTTGCCATTGGAATTACTTTGAGAATTATTCCATGAACGATGTTTAGCGTTAAAATCGCCGATTATGAAAAATTTCGAACGATTTCTAGTGAGTTTTTGTAAATCACCTTTAAAATAATTTTTGAGCTCGCGTGTGCATTGAAATGGTAAATATGCTGCGGCAATAAATAAAATCCCAAGTTCAGTTTGAACTTCAATTCCCAAAGTTTCAATAACTTTCGTCTCAAGATGGGGAAGAGCACGATGTTTGATTCGGCGATAAATAACAATTGCAACTCCACCGCCGGAACCCTGAATCCTATCATATCTATGAACCACGTAATTGGGATCATATTTTAATTTTATGTTAGGTTTCAAAAATGTTTAAGTAATAATTGCAATATGCACATTATTTACTGTTAAAAAATTAAAAAGCTCATTCTCATTGGCCTTCAATGAGCGAGCATTCCAATTTAATATTTTAATTGTTTTTTTTTAAATCATTGCTAAATTTTAAATTAGAAACAATTTTAATAGTAAAATTTGTGCCTATTTGAATGGCTTCAAACATTGATTTTGCCTGCAACATGGCGTTCATAAGATCGAACATTGCCTGTTGCAAAAAAGAAAGTTTACCTGCCGTAATAGGCCCCAGGCAGTTGACATTAGAAAAAATATTTTCGGCAGCAATATTAGCTGGAGTGATAGGTGTACAATTATTTTCTAGCGTGTTTTGCTTACCCATATTAACGGTCATTTTCGAACTACCAACACTAGGCGGTATAATGTTCGAACTACCTGTAACCTGTGCATAAGTTAAACGGGTATGCAAAGGAGTAGGTAAACTATGCGTCACTGGTACGCTTGGAGAATTTTGTTTTGAAGTTGGTTTTAATTGAGAAATTGAATTTTGTTTACCTTGCCTTGCCTTAACAATTGCTAAACGGACTGGGCATTGATAAAAATTTGACATATGGTTGCCGTTACAATTCGCACAGCGAAAATTTTTACTCTCTTTCACAGGACATGTGTCCTTTTTGTGAGAAGAGTCTCCACAATTAAGACATTTTTGGTCCATGTTACAGAATTTGGAACCATGGCCATAACGTTGGCGAGTACGGCATTGGGTGATATGCTTTTCACCTCCGCCATACTTCCTATAAATGTCCCACTTTACACGCACATTATACAAAGCATGTGCTTTTTCAAAAAATTTTAAGTTGTTAACCTCGTTGCGGTTAAAATGAATTAAATAATTAACAAGGGAAATTCCAGCTCTCTGACTGTTTTCGCCTCGTGATTTTTGTTTCATTAGAATTACTTGGGTAGGGGCTATGCCAAGTAATTCTGTTAAAGTAAGTTTGATCTCATCAACGGTTTGATCGTTGGTGAGACCTTTCAAGACAACCTTGAACGGCTTGGCGTTCTTGGTGTCGTATGTAAAAAATTTGTACATCTTGTCAGTTAAATACTAAACAAGACGATCACGACCCTTTACTGAGTCGGCTAATAAGCAGCATTCACCTCTACGGCCAATTTGATAGGTAACTTTAACGTCAGAAACAAACGTTGAAAGTTCCTTTTTGAATATATTAAATTCAGAAGAAATAGTTACCACAATAGGTGGAACTTTCTCCTTTTTTAAAGATTTTATATTTTGTATAGTTTCATTATTAATAACTTCCATTTCGCCAGCTTCTTGCTCAGGCAAAATATCAAAAGGATTGTCACTACAGACACTCGAAGTGTCAGAAAGAGATGCCTCTCTTTTCCTCCCCGCAGCGTTCTTTTTTCCGTCCAGCCATTTCAGGTGATACGAAAAAAGTTAAAACAAATGTTAAATTCAAAAGTAGGTAGTCTTGAGAAAGACTGATGGGAAATAACTTTCAGGGACACACTGACAAAACACAAACTTTGAAGCTATAGGCAGTCAAAGACCAGTCCACAAGCAACCGAAAAAACGTCTGATCTGTAGGACAGTTCAAGACGCACTGATATACTTTATCTTCTGGATAGTTTGCCAAAGGGGCTTAATTATTAGGGTGACAATGACTGTATGAAAAAAAAAAATTCATCATCGAATTTCAAAAACCGACCATGTACATTGTCATTGTCCCAAAAAACTGATATGTGCAAAATCTCAGCTCAATCGGACATGATGGTGGTTGGACATCCCTCCCTCTTCCGGAAGGAAGGGGTCCCATACAAATGAAAACCAATTTTTTGCGCATCTCGAGAACTAATCGAGTGAATGGAATCAAACTTGGCATGTAAAAGCTTTGAAGGCAAAAAATATTTCCCTGGTGGTTTGACACTCCTTCCTTTCTCTGTAAGGGAGGGATCCCATATAAATGAAACGAATATCTGCACATCTCGAAAAATAATCAAGTAAATAGAACCAAATTTAGCAAATTTTTAGGCAAGAAAGACTTTCATGGTCGTTCGACGGACGGACAAAAGTCTTTTTTGACGTTTTAGCATATAGATGTCTTCAGAGAAGTTTTCAAATATGCAATTTTAAATATTTTAAGATATTCGTTGAAACTGTTATTAAGGGGGTATTCAGTCAAAATAAAAGCAACAACATTTATTTGCAAGATATCAAATTTAGGTCTTCGGCAAAGTTGTAGAACTTTTAAATTTATGAATTTTTCTCGAAGACACCAAGTGCCTATATTGTAAAACCATTAAGCTATAGTTAGATTTCTGTCAACACCCCCTTAAAATCAATTTATTGAGTTACTTGAGTTTGCATCGCATTTAATCGAGTTGACATATTCTACAAAGCTGGTGATATCATTAAGATACACAACTTTTCTTAAGATTTCAATATCGTATATCGAATGGTTTGTTCAGAAAATTAGTTTTGAGCCTAAATTTTACTCATTTTTCAATTATTGTATCTCAATGAGTGGCACTTTTTGGTAGCCCAAATAAGCATCATTTAATCAGTCGTTGTATACACTAGAAGTGTACGAAAAATCATGGCCGGGTGTGAGCGGGTATTATGGTTTTCCTAGCAATGTTTTGATCATATTAATAAAATTTCTGATGACTTTGTATACGGATTTCGCACTAACTCGACCAGATGTTAGCAACAGTTTCTTAGAATTCCATGAAACTTTGTGGATGTGTGAGCCTTTCTGAACTAATGCAGTTTGTAAATTACTTTTCAATAATATATAATATATATCTAAATAAATGTAATATATATCTAAATAATATATATTTCAATAATTGTAAGATATAGAGAAAACCTGTCAAGAGATAACTTATAGGGAATTGCCTGATTTTTTATTAAAAATTCAAAAATTAACACACGGAAAAAACTGTTTCTGAAAAAACAAAAAAATATTAAAAAAAAAACAAATCAGCTAAGATTTCTTTGAACTTTAATTTTCATATGAAAAATTTAGCTATCAATAATCTTCTGAGCATATTAAAAAGGCACCTCTAAGGAAAAAAAATGTTTCTAACAAAAAAAAAATTATGTCCAACATTGTTTCATGTTGAAAACATTCCAAGGAAACGACAAAATTGTTAGAAAAAAGTTTTTTTTCTTCAAAGTGCCTATTTTAAAATGTTATATAAAAACGATGTGTTAAGAAATCTAAAATGGCCTGTTTCTTCTCAAATCACTTTTTGTTCTTAAGATCAACTTCTTTTAGTGTACGATCTCAAATTCATTTTTTCCAATATTTTTTAATGAAAATTCAGACAGTTTCCTAAAAGCCATCCCTCGAAAACTTTTCTCTATTCCTCTTCATTATTTAGATATATCTTATTATACAAAAGACATAAAATGTTCAGACCTTTTCAACAGTTTGTCTAAATAATTTTCGAAAAAAAGTTTGCAAAGTTGCTTTGTTTAGGAAGGCATTCATATTTACAAAGTTACAATGAATTCTGAGAGGTTGCTGCCAACATCTGGTCGAGTTGATGTAAAATCCGTATACAAGGTCATCAGAAATGTGATTGGTATGATCGAAAACATTGCTGGGAAAACCATAATACCCGATCATACCCGGCCATGATTTTTCATATACTTCTAGTGTATACAACGACTGATTAAAAGATGCTAATTTTGGCTGCCACAAAGTGCCACTCATTGAGATATATTAATTGAAAAATGAGTAAAATTTTGGCTCAAAACTAATTTTCTGAACAAACCATTCGATATACGATATTGAAATCTTAAGAAAAGTTGTGTTTCTTAATGATATCACCAGCTTTGTAGAATATGTCAACTCGATTAAATGCGATTCAATCTCAAGAAACTCAATAAATTGATTTTAAGGGGGTGTTGACAGAAATTTAACTATAGCTCAATGGTTTTACAATATAGACACTTAGTGTCTTCGAGAAAAATTCATAAATTTAATAGTTCTACAACTTTGCCGAAGACCTAAATTTGATATCTTGCAACTAGATGTTGTTGCTTTTATTTCGACTGAATACTCCCTTAATAAAAGTTTCAACGAATATCTTAAAATATTTAAAATCGCATATTTGAAAACTTCTCTGAAGACACCTATATGCTAAAACGTCAAAAAAGACTTTTGTCCGTCTTTTTTCAGTTTGGTCCCACTGTGCGCCGTCTTCTGGCAGGCAAGGATGGTTAAAATCGCATCAGAGAATTATCACGAGAGAATCCTATTGGATTCTGATCACGCATAATACGCGATGTTTTGTATGGTCTCTCGAGAAGAGAACTTGTGTGACAAATAAACTACCGAAAGAATACTCCGTGAACTTTATAGCCTGTTAACTGTATGCGAGTTTATCGTCACTTGTTCATACGCTTTCTCGATTCTCTCATCGGTTTCGATCGGTAATTCATTATCGTCTCCCGATCCGATCGAGCCGTGGAACGAAAATCTTTGGTTTGAATCACCTTGTGAGTGAGAGTGTCCCAATAATCGTAAAATTGTATCGCAAACCGAAAACTCAGAGAGGGAAAAAACTGCAAGCGTTAGACCAACTAAAAGGCAGCACGAAACAGGGATACCAGATTTACAGAATTGACTGTGAAATGCAAATTTTCAGAGTCCGTTGCCGATTTTGTTTTTTCAAATGGCAAATATTTGTTGTTACTTTTTGCATAGCTTGCAAACTTTTTTAGAAACTATTAATATATGCGGATTTTTTTTTCCAAAATGTGTGCAGGTTTTTGCTTGTTTAAAAGAAAACTTCGATATCGGCCAACATACATCAGCGAATAAACCTTTGATGCAAATAAAACCGACGAACAAAGGAACATTGAGTTGACAGTAACAACAGTAAGCAACATTTTGTTAAACGATGAAAAACTTATTTTACTGTCAACACTTGCGACTCAGAAAGAAAGGGGGATAATTGTTCAAGCGATCGCAATCGCTTCTTTTTACCGATAATTATCGTCTCGCGATTCTTCTCTTTTGTTTTGACACTTGGATTCCCAGTCAGAATTTCATGGAACGCGATTCGGACCATCGGACCCATCTCTCTCAAAATTCATGCGGGTTGAACGAAATTCGCTCGAAATACACGATCTCTCGTATTGGTGTGTGCGCTGGACGCTCTATTTCTGTTTTTTCGTCTTTCTCTTTTGGCGCCGCGGGCATATTCTTTCGGTTTTTTTCTGTCTTTCTCGCTTTGGCGCAGACCTTATTCTCACCGATAGCAACGTCGCGCAAACAGATGCACGATTTATTGTATTGGTGTGTGTATTGAACTCTTGTTTATTCTCATCGAAAGCAAACGTAGCGCAAACATATTTTTATTTTCAATCGAGTTGTGATTGAAGTTTAATTATTTCGTGTCGCGTTAAAAATTTGTTTTCGCGTGTTTAAAGTAAGAAAATACTGTCGCGGCGGGTTAAAAAGTGTCGAAAGTGTTTATGCAGCTTCCAATTAATAATGGTGGGTGTTGTTTTCGGTGATATGTTTACTGGAATGGGCAGTGCAGCAGTGTGAAATTTATTATTTTCATGTGAATAAAAACGTAAAGCCCAAGAAAGTTAAGTGCGGTGGATGTCATTCTTAAGTGAAGTGGAAAATCTAGCCAATTTAAAACGGAATTGATCCGCGCTAGATGAAAAACGAATGCTGGTTGGTAACCAGCAAGTGTGTTGTTTTGGTGTTTGGTGTTGGTGATTACTCTTCTGCATCTTTAATAAGTGCCATTGCACTTGCCAGGTCAGTGTTTCAGCAAAAAAAAAAAAAAAAAAACAAACAAACAAAAAACCAGTTCGAACCACAAGGATAATATGAATGTCCGGCCGTTTTGGTTGTTTTTTTTTTCAAACCGCTTGTGGAGTCAATAAAAAATGCTTTTAATTGTTCAATGTGTAGGACGAAAATTGTCAGTTTTTTTGCAAGCGTTTAGTAAAAATAAATTATAAAGTCTTCTATGCTTGCTAGAAACGGGTTGATCGAATTGAAACAATGCAAAAAAGTTTTGTTGTGGAATTTAACTGCACTTCTTTAGGTATCTTTTTTGCCAAAATTAGACTGACACATTGTTTCTTAGCCACTGTTAAGGGAACTGTTATTAAATTTTGTTTCAAAACATTGATTATAAATCAATGGCAAATGCGTTTTTGTAAACACATTATATTTAGCTGGAAAAGTAAATATATGTATTAACATGTTGCGAAATTTATAATTTGCTGTATAACTAAAAAAAAATTAATTTGCTTTGAAATATTAAAGAGCGCATGTACTAAAACCAGTGCACTTTGTAAGAAATGAAAACTTGCATAAATCGTTGTAATTTTGCAAAACTTCGTTGTAGAATAAAATGATGATTCATGATTCTCAAAAGGGATGCCCTTAATCATTAAAGCTTCACGAAACATAGACTTGATCGACTAAACTGGAAATTTTTTGGTCCAGTTTTTTGTGTAAATCAAATTTTTTTTCTGTAATATTGAAAACTTTTACCCCAACAGCATATTTGTACACAGAAGTTTCCAAGCATGAGGCGTGCTTCCGTACCATTGACTTTGCCGCATCTCATAAACGTGGTTACGAGAGACGGTTTAAAACTTGATTATTTTTTACTTTTGAATTGATCTAGCGAGTATCGAGTGTTTCAAGCTTTTCAATATTAGTTTTACACAATAGCAGAAAAACGGCAATTGGCAACAGACTTGCTTGCTTATTAGCGCATAGTTTTTTAAATTAATATTACATATTTTGTCTTTTTACCTACAATATAATCAATATTGAAAAAAAAATATTTAAATTTAAAAATTTAAATTTAAAAATTTCATTAAAGACCCGAATAAAAACACAATTTATTTTGAGCAAAAAGCCTGTGTTAATGCTGATCCAAATAAATATAAGAAGAACAGATATGTTTGATAAGCTTTAACAGATTAGCTTTTCACACTGTAGCCAAATTTATGGGAAAAATTATATGTTTTGTTCATCTTTTCCACTAAATTCAGGTCCCGAATTTACTATGATGTTTTTCGCCATTTTAAATTCTCCAAAAATATTAGATTAGTTTAAAATAAGAAACATTTAAAATTACTTTCAGTGTGCTAATCCGATTAGTTCCATTTTTTTAATCAGCAAAATCGCTTTTTACACGGCGGATACGGACTGGTAAGAAATGGAAAATCTTCTAAATACAGTGAAGTCTTTTTTTACACGGTTTTGTTTTAAACGGTTTTTTTTTATAAGCGGTTTTATTCTACACGTTTTTTTACGACGATTTTCCAAATAACGCGACTATTTTTTACGTCGTTTCTCAAATAACGCGGTTTTTTTTGCACGATTTTTCGTCCTCGCGTAAAATTGTTACAATGAGTAACAGTAACGGTAACAGACTATAGTAGGCTGTTTTTTACAGGTTTTTTACACGATTTTTTTACGTCGTTTTTCCAAATAACGCGGTTTTTTTGCACGGTACGTAGAATCGTGTAAAAAAAAATTTACTGTACTTGTAAAATGTACCACGAATTTTGAAATTTACGTGTTTTTCAACCGAATTTCTCAGAAGAGTCGTTTTTTACGCGATAAGTTTTAAATGGTTTTTGGTAATTTTTCTGATATTCATGTTCATTCGCAGATGGAAATAACATTGCTTTTTAATTTTTAAACATGATTAAAAAATTCAAACAAGTAAAATTTTTTCACGTGGATTTCAGAATTTACTCGGTATTTTCTCGCGGATTTTGAAACTTACGCGTTTTTTGGAAGCTACGTTTCCCTCGCACGACAAGCAACTTACGGATATTAAAATTTTTAAAAGCGGTCTTCTTGAAGCAAAATTTTAACAACCGATTGGACTCAATTTTGTTTTTAGGGCTATTACATAACAGAAACGCGTTTTTATTTCAGTCGATTTTACCAAATTTTTCAAAAAAAATTAAATGTTTGTTGTTTTTTGAAAATGAAAACGGAAGTGTTTAGGAAACTCTTTTGTGCAAGCGTAGAATACTCTTCTGGAAGTTTCAAACTTTGCATAGACGTTTCTTTGGGCAGAAGACGTAATTTTGTGCTATTGATTCAATTTTTTGAAACACGACTCTTTTTTGAAAAGCTATTGAAAAATGTTATATTGAAAAGGCATTGATGATTATAAATATTTTAGAGATGAAACAGTTTGTTTGATCGGTGTGACGTCTTCGGTAGAGTTGTTGATAATAGTTTTGTCTTTCCAAAAAAATATTCTCTGGAAAAAATTTTTTGTTTTAAACATATTAAATATATAAATATTTAAATTTAACAATCAAAAATTAATTATGTAAAACAGCTCATTTCATAAATAATCTGCTTTTTTTTTAAATGAAAAAGATTCCCTAAATATTGCGGACTGTCCGATCATGTAGAAATTAAAAAAAAAATTCTACTGGTTTGAAAAACAGAACCAACAATTTATTTTGTAATTTTTTTTTCACAGTTATTTTTTTCGAAAGACAACATAATTATCTACAACTATAACTTTGCCAAAGACACTCAATCAAATAAACCGTGTTGACTGTTAAAATATTTTTAATCACTAGTAGAGCACTCTATTTAGTTTCTGATTATTCTTTAACTTATTTTTAAAACATGGTCGATTTAATCGGTTGCCCGTTTCTTTGTTGCAAAGTATGAATGTTAGAAAAAAAATTACTCGCAAATTGTCATTCAAAGTTGCGTCCTAGAAAGATAGTCTGCGTCATTTTGACTGCTCGCTTTCTGTAATATTGCCCACATACATTTTCAATTATTTTAAGTCGGGAGTCATTTCGACGTATGATTATCCTTTTACGCACATCAAAATATGTTAATAAAACCCAGTAAAAATGATGAACACGAAATAGAAAAAAAGGAATTGCGTCACATCGATACAGGTCTCTCTACGGCAGGTTTTGAATTAGAATGCTATATAAAAACCAAACGAAGAAAACCGCTGCTGAAGTAGTCCCATACCCTTCACAATTTCGCGAATGTTAAAAATGCCTTAAGGGGTTATATACCTTTTTGGTCGAGAAAAATGTGGGAAGTTTGAATTTATTTTTAAGTGCATAGCACCATTTTCATTGTATCAAAGTGGTATTTTTCTGAAAGTACAGTTTATCAACAACAACAAAATACGTTTTATTTTGAGATATACCAATTATTACTGGAGTAATGGCCATTTCCCCGAAACACTATTTTTTTGCAGTGGCTTGCGGTGATCCTGATAGAGATTCATGGGGTCAACCGAAATTAAAAAACTCATATTATTTCATTAGTTTAGAAGTGTGCCGGGTCCTTGAACGATCGCTTTTATGAGTATTTTTTTTTTTTTTCAGGGCAAACGGGAACGTTTATCCCAAAAAATGCACGTTTTGAGCGCATTAATTTTTTTTGCAGAAAATGTAACTGTTTGTTTCAAAAAGCGATCGTTCAAGGACCGGCAAATTCAATAACGAAAATTAAAAAAAAAATTAAGGAAATCGGTTCAGTAGCTTTCCCGCAATCAGGATTACGGCAAAGTCATTTTTTGAGAAACATCATTCCGAGATAAAAACGCGTATAAAGTTACAAGTTTAGCTTATGCGGCCGTGGCGAGGCGCGCTGCAAATCGCTCTAACTTTCTTCCTATTGCTCAGATCTTTATGAAAATGTTCTCAAGATGTTGTATTTGAAGATAATGCAATAAAATTTTTTTCGGGTTTTAGCAAACCAAAAAGGTATATAACCCCTTAACTAACAGAGTTGTGAAGAAAACTGAATTCTATGATTATTAATTGTAAAATCGTATATAATACTTCAATAAACAGCGGGTGGCCACACTGTTGTTTGAAGTATCACACACGATTTTACCATTAATAATGATAGAGTTCAGTTCAATCGGTTACATTCATGGAAAGCGAACCATTCCACGTGAAAATCAGGAATTCGCCATGTGATGGAATGTTTTCCTTTAAAAAAATTCTAATAGCTTGCAGAAAACAATTTTTAAACTTGAAGAAATTCGTAATCAGTATTGTTTTCAATACGTTTTGCATGTCCAAGTTCTGATTGAGAGTATTTTGTTGGAACTGACCCCAATGCACAATGGTCCAATAAGGCAAAAAGTGGAACTTAATTCCATAGCGCCTCTCACCTTCATCCTGGCTTGAAAGTGTCTTCGGAACAATTGTTTGCATAAATGACCCGCATAATCGCAAATTGTCAAAAAAATGAAAAGTTTTCTATACTAAAAATAGAAAAAATAAGAGATAGAAGAATAGTTTATTCAGCAAAATTGTAGAAAATTCAAAAATATTAAACTTTGATGAACAAATGAAAATCCTATCTTATTTTCAATACAAAGTTACAGAGAATTTTCTGTAAAAGTTACTCAAAAGTTAATTTTTTGCACTTAACTTTTGTTAGTTACATTTTACAAGAAAACGTTATTCTAGAGAAGCATTTGGACATACAAAACACACCTGAAGGCCACACATCTCCAGGACTTTTCCTTGCAAAGTTATAGTATGTTTTAACTTATTTTTTCGATATCTTTAAGAACGTATAAAGTGAAAAGGGGCATTCAGAATCATGATGTCAATACTTTTTCTCGAAGTTTAGCTCGAGTGCTCAAAACTGTTATTAGTTCCATCCGTCCCAACCCTAGGTGGATTGATCTTTATTCTATACGTTGTTAAAGTTATCGAAAAAATATGCTGAAATGTGCTACAACTTTGTAAGGATAAGTTCCGGAGATGTGTGGCCTTCAACAAAAACGTGTGTTTTGTATGTCCAAATGCTTCTCTATAATTACGTTTTCTTGTTAAATGTAACTAACAAAAGTTAAGTGCAAAAAATTAACTTTTAAGTAACTTTTATAGAATATACTCTGTAACTCTGTACCTAATGAAGATAGGCTTTTCATTTGTTCAGCAAAGTTTGATATTTTTTCACGTTATAAAACTTTGCCGAATAAATCATTCCTCTTTCTCTTAACACAAGAAAGTTAGTATTTTTTGTGTTAAGCCGTACTCTTATATAGGTGAATTGGGACAAATGGAACCTAGAGGAGTTTATAGTACTTCAGCTTAACCTTAAGGAAAAGTATTGACATCATGATTCCACTTGCCCCTTTTTAACCTATACGTTGTTGAAATTATCGAATAAATAAGGTAAATTATGATATAACTTTATAAGGAAAAGTCCTGGAGATATACGGTCTTTGACAAAAATGTGTGTTATATGTGTCCTAACAATTCCTATGAACAACACTTTCGTGTAAAATGCAACTAACAAAAGTTAAGTACAAAAAACTAAGTTTTAAGTAAGTTCCATGTAATACACTTTATAACTTTGTACCGAAAAAAGATAGGTTTTTCATTTGTTCAACAAAGTTTCATATTCTTAAATTTTCTACAACTTTTCTGAATAAACTATTCTTTTATCTCTTAACACAAAAAAGTTAATTTTTTTATTTTTAGTGTAGTAACTTTTTCATACTTTTTGACAATTTGCGATTATGGTCATTCATACAAATAATTGTTCCGAAGACACTTTTAAGCTAGGATGAAGATGAAAGGCGCTATGGAATTAAGTTCCACTTTTTGCCTTATTGAACCACTGTGCAATGGTAAGCTCGTTTTACATCGTTTCAAAATTAATTTGAAATCTTTCAAAAGACAGAGTGTCTGAAAACAGTGCTTCAAAACTTTTTACTCTTTTTACTTTTTATTGTTGGTAAACCAATGTTACATAATACCTATCCGAAATTGCTCAATGTTTGGGTACATCGAAGTAACTTCCACTGGGCAAATATAATAATTAAATTATATAAAATAATTATGTGAATTATCGCTTTTTGCATTGTCAAAACAGATACAGCCACTTATCAGTGAAAGTAAAGTATGCGCTCACCATATGGCTTTTAACAATTCTAAATTCATCGGTATTTATACACTTGTGTTATTTGAAACAATCGAAATACTTATTGTATTTTATGGAAGGATATGTACTAGGGTGGGGCATCGATATATGGAAAAAACGAAACTTGATAGCAGAAAGCCAGAACCAAGTTTGTTTTGTTCTATTTGGGGCCCCAAACAATCCTAAATTTATCGGAAGTCGATTGATTTTGTCTCTGCTTGGCGCTTTGCATTTCAAATTTATATGGAGATTTGTATGGAAAAACCAACTTTTATGCATTTTCCAATCTAAAGAGCTCAAAATGGCTCAAACGATAGGTTTCATGACTTCAAATGGTAGGTTTTTTGATGCCTAACAACTTGGCCGAAGACACTAAAGAGCTAGGGTGTCCCAAAAAATACTAGAGCTGTTCAAAGTTGAGTATGTAGAAATTTATGTTGCAAACCATGTTTTCTGCTAACACTGCCATTGTACCGGCGTCAGTCAGATTTCCATCAGAAGTATCCTTTGAAACACGTTGTAGATTCTTTCTACGCCTAGAATATTGACCTAAATTTGTTTTGCTAAGTGTGCAAACTCGTGACGATAGGTTACTTCTGATGGGAATCCTACTGACGCCGGTACATTGGTAATGTTGGCAGAAAACAAGATTTTCTGCATTTAAATCGCCATATTCAACTTTGAACAGCTATAGCTCTTTTTAGAGACATCCTAGCTCTTCAGTGTCTTTTGCAAAGTTGTTAAGCAGGTATTAGACGAAGCAAATATTTGCTATTTTTCAATACAGATTTTATTTTGTGCAAATAAAAATCGTACCAAAAATAGCAAATATTTGCTTCGTCTAATACCTGCTTTAGGCATCTAAAATACTATACTTTAACATCATGTAGTGCATTATTAGAGTATTATTGAGCTCTCTAGAAAGGTAAATGCAAAAAAGTTGGGTTTCCAATACAAATTTTCATACAAATTTGAAATGCAATGCGCCAAGCGGAGACAAAACCAATCGACTACATGTAAGTTTAGGGTTGTTTGGAGCCCCAAAAGAAACCAAACAAACTTGGAAGATCGATCATTTTTCCCCACCCTAATATGTACCTTTAGATAAAGCAATAAAAATATTCGCATTTTTTCGACTAAAGTATCTTTTCTCAAAAAATCATAAACGTCTGAGCAATAGATACACTTTGACAACTATAGCAAGCGCGTCAAGAACCATTAACTCGATCAGCCTGAATTTTAGACAGGCTTGTTCATAACAATAATAGCATGCTCGGGAATGAAGGAATTTCAATTTAAAGCTACATTTTTTCCTACCGAAAATTTTCACTTAAATAACGAAACTTTTTAGTAAAACGATCACCATTTCTGAAAAAAAGCATGCAAAACCCACCATTCATGTACAGCGCAAAGGTACAACTTACAGGATTTGTTCGTTTTTTTTTTGTTTTATGTTTTGTTTTTGTGTTTCTGATAAGAAGTTCTTTCTGTAACATGCTCACCGCGAGAGACGTTGGAAAAATTATGTTTTGGTACAATGACTGTAGTGTTTTTTTTTTTTTTTTGAAAATTTCACATGATATGCGTGAATAAATGTGCATTAACTTTTTTTAAATATTTCGTTTGTCTTCACCAACAAAAATATTTTTTTATCGCGAGCACAAGTGCATAACCTTTTAAGACGGAAGCTGCGTGGCCGCAAGGTTACAGAGTCTGCTTTGTCAGTCGATATCAATAAGAATTAACCATGGGTTTATTCTCAGGCTCCCCCATCAATTACCTTTCCTTTACTCTAAATTCTATTATACCTTTGTGTGACTTTCTCTTAACGAAAATAATTTCCTATCATCAATAAAACTGACCCAAAGGGCGCACGATTTTAGTTAAAAAGTTTTAGAAAAATCTTGCATTCATTCCTAGGGTCCAATGAAAAACAATGAGACAGGTGAGTACGATCAGCCAACCTACTTGTTTCGGGAAAAACATGGGAAATGTGGTCCCATAAGCTTCTGTATTGGTTAGTGGAGCAAAATGGACACAGCTTTGCTAGATGCTTTGTGAGATGATAGTTTACGACAATAAATATTCAAAATTTTGAGTTGTGTCGTTATCCGACGATACAATGGTCACTTCTTCACAATGCACTTCGTTTGGAGATAAACACTTTGGCGATACGCTGCAGTTTCCAAGGAATCACACGGATTCTTGCAAAGCTGTGAATTGACTTTCACTGTCTTCCAGCAGACTATTTTACTACCGGAGACACCCGACTTTGCAATGTAAGTAAACAAGAAAATAATTGCAAGTGATGAATAAAATGTATTTTTTTTGTCATTTTGAGTAGCTTCATGTTAATTACGAGCGGAATCTGTACGCGGCCGTAGTCACAGGAAGCTGAGGTCTATACCGGGTGCGCTTGAAGCTTCCAATGCCGAACTTGAGTGAAACATACCAGCACGAGAACATGAAGAAGGTTTGTCTTACTTTGTGTGTGTGTTTTTTTTTAATTTGACCAGAGTAAATCCTAATCCAGAAACTGCTGTTGCTGGACTACTGCTGCTGTTGGGACCACTGTTGCTGCTGGGACTATTACTACTGCTGCTGGGACTGCTGCCGAACTGTTGCCTCCAAGCAGTTTCGTGGAAACTCTAGGAACAACTATTACAACATGATCCAATGATCAACTGGAAGGCTCAGAAATATTGAAACGGATAGGTAAAATTGCTCCAGCGGGAGAACCTTGGTAAAATTTCAAAGTTTCCGTAATGAGAACAATTGTTTATTTTTTCCTTAATTTTACTTCCTAGACTGATACGAAAAATTCAGCGATTGCGACATCGATCGGGCAAGCAAGTCTACACAATTGGAACGCTGCGTTCATACACATATCCTGTTGTTACCAGGAAATGATTCAATTAAATGAACAAACAGAATAAAATTCAAATCAATCTATTGTACGCTCTTTTAAATGATAGAATGATCAAAATAAACAAAAAGAATAAAAACTCAAATTATTGTAAACTTTTTTTTAGTGATTACAATACCCTTGCTAACAAGTCTAGCGTGGTAGTAAAGTTTATTCACTTTGCTCGTGTACCGTCAGCGTTTGACGGTCCGTTTGGATTTTCTTGCTTCAGTCCCCTTTATCTATTCACTCTTGTCATACCTATTCACCTATGGGTTGTTTATATAAAGTTATATGCGAATTACAATAACAGAGTTAAGCGCTATTCTCACTGCTTTCGGGCAGTGTCCAAGCTGTGGCGCGAATGCAAAAAAAAACGAAAATATTTCACTGCCACATAGTCACATCATCGCAAGTTGCTGCCATGCACTCTCCGGGACGCAGAAAATATCGTCGGCAACGATATTTTTTCATTTTCACGGCGACAACACGGCACTGTCCCGGACATTGCACAGCGGCTTGGTGTGAATACGTTCGAAATAGCGCTGTATTAATAATTAGAGACACCTCACCACTTCGGCTGTCGCACCTGGATATGCGAATGACCTACACGATTGAAACAAAGCGGATTTTTTTATATATAAACTAGATTTATGCAGTTACACACTCCAAACACGCAAGCCCAGTGAATAGTTGTAGGCTTTGCAGACAAAACGGTTAAGATCGAATTTGAAATTTCAAATTTATTTAAAAATTGAATATAAAACTATAAAATTTCTGTGCCGTTTCAAGAAAAATTGTACACCCTGATTAACTGAAGAAAGAATAAAAAATGAAAATTATATTTATTCTCTTTGTTCCTGAACTCAAAAACATGCAACTTTGTGATATTGATACACACTTTGCAATTATCCTAAAATAAAAAAGGCAAACAATGTAAACTGTTTAAATTTTCCGAACAATCAATTACTTCTAATACACTCGCGGTAGTTCGAAACCGATTCATTGAATACAATCAATCATATCAAAATCAATAAATAGTTGAACGTTCCCGGCGATGCTCGGGATAGATTCAAAATTCAAATTTAATTTTTTTTTATATTTCTCTGCCGCATTAGCACCATTCACTTCAGAAACACTGGTATACAATTTTATTTTGCGATTAAGGCTGCTCTACAGAAACTGCAAGTCGCCTTCAAAATGACGTCTGGAGTGTTACCAAACTCTTTGACGGTCACAATAAAATAATCCGTTGGCCACTGAGCCAGCTTGATCTTTACTTCTATTTATTTTGTAATTTTTTTAGTGTTAACAAACCGCAGTTCCAGGTTCACAATTTGTTTTTTCGATGCCTGTTGTTTGTTTATACGTATAATGTTTACATGTGTCAAAAATGTCTATGCAAAAATTACGCAAATACATACTACATTGTTATGTATGAGTTTTGTTTAATTTTTGTTTAATAACCTCGTTTGGTGCCATTTTGCTTATTTGTTATAAATAAATTATTTTGATTGTTAGTTCATATTAATTATTTATTTTAACAATTTTGTTGTATTTTGCATGTATATGAAATTTAAATTTAAGTGAAAACCAGTTGTAGATTAGTTTAAATTATCAAATTGTTCTAAAAAAATTAAATAATGATAAATAAAACCCTGGCCAAGCTAAACGGTAAGTTTCTAGACGTTTCGAGTCGTCGGTTACAAACAACGGGGCGGTGCGCTACGCGGCAGGGAGGGTCTACGATGGAAAGCGGACTGGTTGTAAATTAAAAGGTCGGATAGCAAATATGCAGAATTATAACCTTCATTATAACCTGGAGAAGTAAAGTCGCGCGTTGAAGATCCAGTTTCGAGGTTTTGGCGGAATAACGCCTTAAGTGTGACCCTTTGTGGCCAAATTGGAAGGCCATTTTGTACGCTAGTTTTGGCGTGGCGTTGAAAGCCAGTTGAATCATCCATAGTGCAACAGTGACACCCTCCGGGTTACCCACCAGCCGATTGTCCATCGACCAACAAGCCGGTGCTACCCTTGTGACCGAGGCCGCCTTGTCCGATACTACAACGCATAGCTGGCCAGAAGACCGGATCCGGCAAGCGAAACCACCGCATCTCTAAGGCAGTAAAGCAACCACCCAACCAGCCTCTACCCCCTCCTCCCCCCTGCAAGCGGAGTGCCCGACGGGCGTTTAAACGTGAAAAGATATACGCAAGTGAATTAAATTCTTACTAACTCTTCCTTCCCGCTTAAGGCAATTTTAATAAAAAAATTGTATGGTCTCGTAATTTTCAAGCTGTTCTTTGTTAAATCAATTGTGAGTCCTTTTGACTTATTTCCGCTCCATAGTATACGTTTTGTGAATTTCGCTCAGTGACCAACGGTATAGGTGGGTTGAAAGTTCGCCCGATTGAGTTTTTTACTGGAGACCCAAGTGACGACCCAAAGCTGGTAAGAAAAAAAAACTAGAAACTAATGAACTGTAACAGGGGATCCACTTTTGAAAGTATTGAAATTATTGGCCAAATACGAGTTTAGGCTATATTCCTGACACCAGCGTGGTCATCTTGGAATTCGAAATTGCTATTGGGAATGATTTCTGGCCTTTGGGTATCATCCTGTTTCTGAGAATACTAAGATTGGATTGTATTTGACCACTTTGGGATGTTCGCCAGAAACCGGAAATTACCATCACAAAATTAAATATGGCAGCTGGAGTTGATATAGGATGACCATTTAGGGTTGTTTTTTTATTATTCTTAAGTTTAGGACTAATAATCTGCAAGATCAATCACGATGGCTACAATGTTTGTAGTTACGTATTTGATAAAATAGCTTCCTGTGTCTGACATTGGCGGCACACATTTATTTGTCGTATATTATACCGTTCCAGCAGATAATCAAAAACAATGACTTGCGACATTAGATTTTTTACCTTATGCATAATGCGCATAATGTCGCATCTAGTGCACCATTTAGCGTGAAAAAACACATAAATTCGAAAATCCACGCAAAAACGCGGAAAAAAACTGATCGATGCTTAAAATATGGATATTCAAAAACATCACTTCGCATGCAGATTTGAATCAAACGTATTGATGTGATTAATGTTTATCAATTTTGGGGCTACCAACATTCATAATTTTACATGTCTACGTAGTTCTATGAATAATATCTCATTTTTTATTTATCAGATTAAGTTATTTGCAATATATTTCCATATTTTCTTCATTTGTCAGATATTCTCAAATTCCATTGAATATCATCATTATGAATGTTTTATGTAGTGAATAATATCTCAATTTTTATTAATCAGATACCTGTTGTTTCTTCTCAAATGTCTTTCCTAAACATCAACAAACATTTAGTTGAAAAAAAAATCACATATTGCTTTGAATTTTGATTTAGAGGTAGATTGAGCATTAAAAATGATTAATCGCGAAACTACGTGAAAAATGCGTGAAACATATTTCTCCTCAAATATCTTTCCGAACATTTTAATATAGAAAAAAAAAAATATCATCTCAATGAACTTTGATTTAAATTGAGCATAAAAAGACATGATTTTGCATGATACGCTCAGTTTTTAGTAAAGAAAATACCATAACTTTCCCACACATGTCGATCCGAAACAATATCAAACATTTTATTATAGAGAAAAAAACAACACATCACCGCTTCAGATTTTGATTTAGAGGTAAATCAAGCATGAAAAGTCATGGTTTGTTATATTTTTCGAAGTCTTGTGAATTATAACTTTAGTAATCAAACACCTATTATTTCTCCTCAAATGTCTAGTCTGAATATCAATATAAAAGACCACGTGCCATCGCTTTGAATTTCGAATTATAGGGTGAACGTTGAAGGTTGAACGAAAAAAAAAGTCAGGTTTAAATTATGTTTAAATGATATCAACTTTTTTATTATTAATAAATCGTAACTGTTTTTGGCACATTTTGCCAAAAGATAAGTACAATGATACACCGTGGCCCAGTGCTGAGTCGAGAAAATTTCCAGCTCGAAAAGTTCCTCGACTCGATCGGGAATCGAACCCGATATCACAACCATGTGGGAGAGCTAGCCGACCGACATCGCTAACCACAGGGCCACGGGGACCACAATCATCATGGTCAAATCATGGTGCTTATTGTGTACCTTGGCGGTAACAGTATCAATAAGATCTGCGTTACGTAATTCTATTTTTATATAGTAGATAAAAATAATTAATCTTGGACCATCTTATATCTTGGACCATCTTATATCTATTTTTATTATTGAGAAACCTTAAATGTTTTGCAAATTTATTGCTTCGAACTCTACAAAGTTTTTCTTGCAACAAAACGTACATGTCTCTGCTTACTTATATGACTAAAAACGATTTAAAATGATTGTAATTATTGTGCACCTCAGAAACGACGGAAATAATATCAATAAGAACTGCGTTACGTCTTTTCATTTCAATATAGTAGATAAAAAAAATTAATCATGAATCATCGTATAAATGAGGCGCTCTAATTCAGTACTGCGCTATCAAAATAATCAAAACAAAGCTACCTGTACAAGTGTACACCGCCGCTGCTGCGTCACGCCACTATGTATAAATCGCACAGCCCCGTCGCCACGTTTTACATTATGTGAATGAAATCACAGTTTTCATAATAGCAAAACCCTAAATGTTTCACAAATATATTGCTTCGAACTCTACGAATGTTTTCTTGCAATAAAACGTACATGTAACTGCTTACTTTCTTGATTTAGAACGATTTAAAATGATGGTAATTATTTTGCACCTCAAAAACTGCGGGAATTATTTTAAAAAAAATCTGCGTTACGTAAATCCATCTTTATATAGTGGATGAAAATAATTAATCATGAACCATCCTATAAATGAAGCACTCTAATCCGATACTGCGCTATCAAAATAATCAAAACAAAGCAACCATCCTATACACATCCATCAAGAACCATCCTATAAATGAAGCACTCTAATCCGATACTGCGCTATCAAAATAATCAAAACAAAGCAACCTGCACATCGCCGTTGTTGCATCGCACACAACGAGGTTTGATTCGCACAGCCCCGCCACCTAGTTTCACATTATGTGAATGATTTCACAATTTTTAAATGTTTTACAAATATATTGCTTCGAACTCTACAAATATTTTCTTGCAATAAAACGTACATGTCACAGCTAACTTTAATGATAATGAACGAATCAAAATAATTACCATTACCATTGCACCTCAGGAATGGCGGGAATAATATCAATAAAGTCTGCGTTACGGAATTCCATTTTAATATAATAGATAAAAATAATTAATCATGAATCATCGTATGAATGAAGCCCTCTAATTCAATACTGTGCTATCAAAATAATCAAAATAAAGCAACCTGCACATCGCCGTTGTTGCATCGCACACAATGAGGTTTGAATCGTACAGCCCCGCCACCACGTTTTGCGTTGTGTGAATGATATCACAATTTTAAGTATTAAAAACCCTAACTTTTTCACAAATATATTGCTTCGACCTCTACGAATATTTTCTTGCAATAAAACGTACATGTCACCGCTTACTTTCTTGATTTAAAACGATTTAAAATGATGGTGCTTATTGTGCACCTCAGAAACGGCGGCAACAATATCCATAAAATCTGCGTTACGTAAATCCATTTTTATATAGTGACTAAAAATAATTAATCATGCACTACCCTATAAATGAAGCGCTCTAATCCAATATCACGCTATCAAAATAATCAAAATAAAGCAACCTGCACATCGCTGTTGTTGCATCGCACACAATGAGGTTTGAATCGTACAGCCCAGCCACCACGTTTTACGTTATGTTAATGATATCACAATTTTGATTATTAACAAACCTTTAATGTTTCACAAATATATTGCTTCGAACTCTACGAATATTTCCTTGCAATAAAACGTACGTGTCACCGCTTACCATCTTGATTTAAAACGATTTAAAATGATGGTGCTTATTGTGCATCTCAGTGCAATAATATCAATGAAATCTGCGTTACGTAAATCCATTTTATAAAGTGGATTAACATAATTAACCATGCACCATCCTATAAATGAAGCGCTCTAATCCAATACTGCGCTATCAAAATAATCAAAATAAAGCAACCTGCACATCGCCGTTGTTGCATCGCACACAATGAGATTTGAATCGCACAGCCCCGCCACCACGTTTTACGTTATGTGAATGATATCACAATTTTTATTATTAAGAAACCCTAAATGTTTCACAAATATATTGTTCCGAACTCTACAAATATTTTATTGCAATAAAACGCACATGTCACCGCTTACTTTCTTGATTTAAAATGATGGTGCTTATTGTGCACCTCAGTAACGGCGGGAATAATATCAATAAAATCTGCGTTACGTAAATCCATTTTTATATAGTGGATAAAAATAATTAATCATGCACCATCCTAAAATAAATGAAGCGCTCTAATCCAAAACCGCGCTATCAAAATAATCAAAACAAAGCAACCTGCACACCGCCGTTGCTGCGTCGCATACAATGAAGATTGAATCGCACACCCCGCCATCGTGATCTCTTTGCGGCAGGAGAAGTTTGGTTGTGTTTGTTTTGACCAAGTCCGCATGCCAGCCGCACCGGACTTGCTTCAAAACAAACACAACTAAACTTCCCTCTCGCCCGCGACGCACGAAGACGAATGAACCCCTAGGAGCGAATGAACCCTGGTCCGACATTTTTGTTGCATTTGAGCACGATATCGGACCGATGTTGAGCGAAATGTCCACCCGTTGTTGGACCGATCTATCGGAGAATCGGACGCGAATTGGTCCGACATCGGCCCGACAATTCTTACTGGGTTCTATCAGCGAAGAGTGAATCATCGGTTTGTAGAGCTATTGGAAATTCCATCTCTGAGAGAGAAAGAATTATCTCAGTGAATCTCCGAATTGGTTTACTCGGACTGGCATATCGTACGATAAATGTTAGAACCGACTGCGAGACGAAGTTGACTCACACGCTGAAAATAATCGAATGTTTATCGTCGATTTTATCGCCGATCACCATCATTGCTGGCAGGAAGTGCTCCTATACAAATCAAGCACAAATTTTCAAGGTGGTTTGGCACTCCACCGTACTCTAAAAGGGAGGGAGGACTGAAATTAAACAGATATTTCAATCAGTTTTTCCGGGAAACAGCTCAAAATGATCGGGATGATGCATAGGAGCCAAAAGTCGACTCCAGATGCCACTTTTAGGCCCAGAATTGTCTCCGAATGCCATTTAGAAATTCAAGAAGGCAAATTCCAGTTGTCGAAAAACAACCGAATGAGACAATGCTGCTTATTATGGTATCATGGTGAAACATATTTCACTCTCACGCTCACTTCGCTTTTTATGACCTCTTCTCGATTTCACCACAAGTGAGGTGACAAAAATCATCTCCGTGAACTGAGATTGACAGTGAAGAGAAATTGTCCTACAAGTGAAATGAGAATGTTTTCAAGTCCAGAAAATCTATTTTTTCCGTTTTTTTAGATAACACCAGATTTTTCCGTTTATTTTTATTACACCAGATCTTGACGTTTTCTGCATTTCTAAGACTTTTGGCATCAAAAAAAAATTCCGATATCGAATACTTCATGAATTACTATGCATTTTTTCATCGGCCAAAAAGTTGAAACTTTGACCGCTTAGAGGCCGGATCAAATCCTGATTCGTATCGTTACTCAAAAATAAATCCAATATTTATCATCAGATCACAAATCAATTAATATTCAAGACTTATCCCATCGTCGTGAAATTTCACCGTTCAAAATGGTCGTGAAATAATTCCGCGCGAAACGTCGCTTATTCTGTTTTCACTTCAGTGATATGACACTCATAATAACCCAGATTTCACGGCAGATGTCGCTTTACGACGTTTTTCTCACATATGTCCGTCCCGTAACAGGACTATATTCACTTAACTCTGATTTCACCATGAAGTGACTCCCGTGATAAGCATTTCCGGAATCAGATTGAAGCTCAGAGGCTAAAAATTGACTCCACATCCCAGATGACGATTTCCGGTTTCTTGGAAACAGCTGAAATAATCGCACACCAACCAATATATATTTCCAGAATCGAGGCGGAACTCTGGTGTGTTGGGATGGTTCATATCCATTGGCTTCACCTGGACGTTGTTCGCTGCCTACCACTCCATGTTCTTTTTCCGTAATGGCATATTGCCAAATCCGGCAAAACAGAAGGGAACTACTGTGTTGCTTGGGGAACGGTCACAGAGGTTTAGGCACTTCTGCACATACATTTCCTGGTTGACGGCACCTTCCTCATCCAGTTGCCGTATTATATTCCTGCCCTGGAAGCTGTTTGAAGTCTGCTTTTCCTTCAGTAAACATCAACATCCTGTACCACGCAATCAAACTTCATCAACATCGTTGTCTGGCCGACTTGTTTTGCTTATAATCAAGTCCGGCTCGTTTTTTGACTCGATTCATAGTTTTAGACAAGCTTCACAGCTTGTTTGCGACATCTCGGATGGAAAGGTTGGAAATTCGGTTGAAACTGCTGGTCACTCTTTAATAAGAAACCGATTTGGCCGTGATAAGATCAGATAACCTGAGAAATACTATGGAGTAAAGTTAAGCACGTTTTATTATAGGAACGATAGTTTTAGGTTAGATAAAAGAATATAATGATAGTGACATTCGCTCAAAAGGAGTTCCGACACAAGGTCGAATAAGGGGTAACAAATGTATGTCGAATAGAGGAATTGCCACTCTTCAACATCCCTGCTCAATTCCGGCAATCCTTAATCCGAGCATCTCTCGCAGCTTAACAAACGTAGAAGTTGGTAAACCCTTCGTTAGAATATCCGCCTGCTGATCGACCGAAGGGACATACTCAATCCGAATGTTTCTTGCCTTAACTAAGTCACGAGTGAAGTAGTACTTCACCTCGACGCGCTCCATCCTTCTACAGTCACGCGGCTCCTCCGCCACGCGAAGGCACGACTGATTGTCCTCGTAGTATGTAACAGGACCATCGATACGAATTCCCAAATCGGCTAGAAGACGCGCCAACCATACTCCTTCGCACACAGCTGTACACAGAGCGACGAACTCCGCCTCAGTTGAAAAGAGCGATACGGTCGGCTGTTTACGAGTAAGCCAAACGCTCGTGCTTCCAAAAATCTTGAAGAGATACCCTGTCACAGATCGTCGATCGTTAACGTCATTCGCCCAATCAGCGTCGCTGAACGCCGTTAGGGCAGCCTCTCGATTATCTCAACGAAACTCCAACACAAGATTTAGCGTCCCTTTCACATACCTAAGGATCCTCTTCAGGTGGATCCAGTGCTCCTCCGTCGGACAGCTTTGATACTGACTCATCAAGTTTACGGATGCGGACAAGTCTGGTCTGCTAGCGAGGGTGATGTATATCAAGCAACCCACTAGTTCGCGGTAGGGCTTGTCAGTACGCTGACCCTCTTCACCTTTGCGTAGTTTCAGATGACATTCAATTGCCGTGGACAGTGGTTTACAGTCGTCCATCCCGAATCGTTTCAGCAAACCCTTTAAATAACTCTGTTGGTCGATTCGCATTACTCTTCCGTCCACGTCGCGCTGTATGCGCATCCCCAAGAAACAGCTCACCGCATCAAGATTCACCATTTCAAATTCCTTTGATAGCAGACATTTCACCGTTCGTATTCCCTTCAGGTTGTGACCGATGACGAGTATTTCGTCCACATAGAGGACAAGAAAAATTTTCTCTAGCCCAGAACTCCGGATGTAAAGACACGGATCGTTGTCACTGCGCCTGAATCCAATGATGAAACCGTTCATTCCAGGCCCGCGAAGCTTGCTTCAGGCCATAAATGTAACGGTTAAACCGACACACCAGATCGTCTCCCTACTGAAATTTGTCCGGTTGGACCATATAGATTTCCTGCGGAAGGCATTCCGCACGTCCATCTGATGCACAAGTAGCCATTCCTGATTCGCTACTGCCAGTACTGCTCTCAAAGTGTTCAACCTGGCCACCGGTGCATATGTTTCGGTGTAGTCATACCCGTAGCGCTGAGTGAACCCACGGGCCACTAACCTTGCCTTATAACGGTCCGGTTCTCCATTTGCACCAGACTTAACTTTGAAAACCCATTCACAGGAGATTAGCTTCTTTCCAGCAGGCAGCTTCGTTAGCACCCAGGTTTGATTGCGATTCAACGAGTTCATTTCATCTTGCACGGCCGCTTGCCATTTTGGCCAATCATCACGCTTTCGTATTTATTTTATAGTGTCCGGAAAATCCTGTATAATTCCGATAGCACTCATGGCAAATCCTGCAAAGTCCATGTCGAAATCCTTCTGCCAGATGGGGGGTTGACGATTGCGACGAGTTCGATCCGCCGATCCCTGCTGCGCACCAATAGGTTCTACTGCTGTCACCGATGGTTCCTCCATTTCCACCAATGCTTCCTCGTCTTCCACCGATGCTTCTTTTTCTTCCACCGATGCTAACTCTTCTTCTAGTATTTCATCATCGTCAGTAGCACTTGCACTGTTCAATGATTCATTCGACTCGCTGCGACAGATCGGAAAACCATTGCTCTCCAATTGCAGCCCATCTTTACCAACGGCTCCTTTACTAATCTTGCCACCGATGTTCTCATCGAAAACAACATTACGGACGATTTTCACCTTCCTAACTCTTGGATCAAAGATACGATACCCATTTTTAGCGTAGCCGACGAAAACACCCTTCCATGATTTGCTGTCGAGTTTCTTTTTGTACTCCTTTGGAATGTGGCAGTGAGCAGTGCACCCAAATATGCGCAAGTTGGAGATATTTGGTTTGAGTCCACTCCATAATTCGCACGGTGTTTTGCCCTGTTTCAAAGCACTTGCCGGGCTTCGGTTCGTTAAATAAGCAGCAGTTTCAATGGCTTCGCTCCAAAATCTCTTGCTGACGCCGGAGAGAACGAGCATCGAGCGAGCCTTTTCGACGAGGGTACGGTTCATGCGCTCACTGACCCCGTTCTGCTCCGGCGTGTAGGGCACTGTGTACTCCACCTGAATTCCTTTCTTGCGGCAGAACTTCATGAGCGAACCCCGGTACTCGCCACCGTTGTCACAGCGAACACGGGAAACCCGCCACTCGAACTGCGCTTCCACGATGGCAATGTACTCCTCGAAGCACTCTAACACTTTATCCTTCGTCGCAATGGGATACACTTTTACGAACCGACTCCAGTCATCAATGAAGCTAACGAAATACTTCGTGACTGGCCCGCAAACGTCTGTATGCACCAGTTCTAGAATTCGTGTCGACCGTTTTCCGACGTGTTCCCTTTCGAAAGGCTTCCGGGTCTGCCTACCTTCGACGCACGATTCACAAATCACGGTAACATCGCTATCTCTTGACTTTGATGTTTTATTCATTCCATCGACCATGCCGGTTTCAATAAGACACGTAAGGTTCTTCTGGTTCAGGTGGCCATAACGGCGATGCAAGAGTTCATCACACATACGCACTTCACCACACGACTACAGCGATTTTGCATCTATCGCTTTTCCGCCCGCATAGAACTCAAGTTCATACAGTAGATTTCTACACTTGCCGAGCGCGACTACCTCCGAGCCTTTAAACATCTTTACCGTTCCGCTTTGGAAAGTCACCGACATTCCCGCACCTTCAATCTTTCTTACTGAGAATAGATTGCACCTTGCTCCTGGTACGAAAAGTACGTCTTTCACTTCGCACGCGATCTTCTTCTCCCCAACAACGGAATTCATGACGATAGTTCCCGCGTATTTCGCAACGATACTTTCACCATCTTTCACAATAGCAATGGTCATCGGACGATCAAGTCGTTTTAGCTTCACAAACAGGTCCCGATTGTTCACTATGTGTTCAGACGCACCCGAATCTACGAACCACTGGATCTTTTTCATCGCATTAGGATTTCCGACATTAACAAAACACACGCACTTGCTTTGTTCCGAGAAGTGGGCAGTTACAGGTTTCTTTTGACGTGGGACTACGTCTTTCTTTACTATACTAAGGTACCTTCTGGGAAAACTGGATTGAACATGTAACGTTTTTGGTTGGCGGAATGGAAGATTTTAGATGCTAATAGCACTCAAACAACTGTTCCGATTTCAATAGTTAATATACCGTTGGAAAGCTAAAACATACAAGATTTGTATAATGATAATTTCAGTTACCATTTTCTTATTACTCCGTGAAAATTGCGGGAAAGTTTGAAGGTCGAATATCCACATTCATTTTTCATACGATTGGTATATTTCCCTAACGCAGACTTCAAAAACATAGACGAAATGATTTCACGCATTCAGTCATTGGGTAGCAATGCCAGCCAATTGGCATCGCATTCATCACCCAACGTAAACGACGAAGGAAGAAAGCAGAGATGCTTCTACGTGATTGGTTCTTCCCCCAATCACCCAAGTTCCCCACCCCACACTGAGTGACACTATAAAAGGACATTTCGGGTTGAGAAACGCTCATTCCCTGGTCGACCGTCAAAGTGAACAGTTCGGCTTCCCTTCGATCTGAGTTGGACCCCACCAGTGGTAATCTAATTCAGATATCGTTGTTGGAATACAGCCCGAAACTGGACGTGATCGGCACTGGGGACGTTTGGAAGCCATTGGAAGGGACCATTGGAAGACTTGGAAGCCGTTTGGATGCTGCCGATAGTAATTTGTGTAGGTATAGTGTGTCGTATACCGAGTGTGTGTGTCTGAGTAGCGTTGGTGTGTGTGTGTGTGTGTGTGTGTGTGTGTGTGTGTGTGTGTGTGTGTGAGTAGCGTTAGCGTGTGCATGTGTGTGAGTAGCGTTAGCGTGTGCATGTGTGTGTGTGTGTAGCGTTAGCGTGTGTATGTGGGTATGTATGTGTGTGTATGTAGCGTGTGTGTATAACGTGTATGTGTGTGCAAAAATTCATCCGAGGTAAATTTATTCATGACAGAATACTTTTATAGGCAACAAGGTAATTATTTTTCCTATTAGTTTGTATGCAATGGTTTATGAAAGGTGTATGTTTTTTTGTGAAGTGTTCATGGATTGTTGTGTTTGGTATTTGTACGTTTGGTGTGTGTTATATACAATGGCTATGGCAGAATTAAATATTCACACTCACAATAGTCCCACGTCAAGCCTACGTTTGTGCACTCAAGCACATACCCTTTAATTTTTTCTTTTCAGGACACACTGACGCTTTATGGCCAATCTTTGGGCAGTAGAAACACTTTATTTTCTTCTCTTTTCCGGCGGACTTCCTTTTGAAACTACTTGCAAACGCCGCCGGCTCCCGTTTCGATATAACACTTGCACCATCGACTGAACTTTCTTAATTTCCTGATCTAGCAGCCGACATTTCGTGAATTCCAGCGTAAGCGTTTCTTCCGGCAGTGACTCCATCGTAGCAACAACAGTTGCATAATAATCGCCTAGACTCAGTAGCAATCCACACACAACATCGACGTCTTCCAGCACCGCTCCAATGCCACGCAGCTGCCGGACAAGCGATTCGCACCGCAGGAAATGCTGTTGCAATGGTCCGCCTTCGTAACTCAGCTCCTATAACTGCCGACTGAGGTGCATTCTTTTCGCAACACTTTTGCGTTCGAATACACGCGAAAGAGCATTCCAGATAGCCTTCGGAGTGGCATGCCCCTGCTCGTACTCGATCTGGCTGTCGCTTATCCGGGAGACGATAAGGGATTTACATTTGCGTTCCCTCTATTTCTCCTTTTACAGCTCCTTCCTTTTCTGTACCTTTTCCTCTGCTTTGTCCTCGTCCTTGACGACTAACTCCTCCCGTTCCCGTACTTCCGTCGTGATGAGATCCAGTAGGTCATATTCTTCCAGAACTACTTCCATCCGATACTTCCACGTGGGATAGTTGGTCCCGTCAAAGAGATGTACACGATGCAGATCTTTTTCCTGCTCCATTTCACACATGTTTGCCTTTTCCGGCAGGCGAAAACACATCCGAACTGATAAATCGCGTTGGCCTGGGCCGATAACCTAATAAGAAACCGATTTGACCGTGATAAGATCAGATAACCTGAGAAATACTACGGAGTAAAGTCAGGCACGTTTTATTATAGGAACGATAGTTTTAGGTTAGATAAAAGAATATAGTGATAGTTCCGACAAAAGGTCGAATAAGGGGTAACAAATGTATGTCGAATAGAGGAATTTCCACTCTTCAACACTCTTTTCATCGTTTTTGCGGTCTTCGGATTTCGATACTTTCTTTCAGGCATTCGACAAGGGTTCTTCAAACACTTTTATTAAGTCGGTGACGATTGATTTGGCCACATTCAAAAATTCCCAACTTGGCGTACGAGTAGTTCCGATTTTCGCGATGCGCGGGCAAAACTTTGATGCGTTGCTTCTCTTGCTTCGACGATATTTTCACAAGTGAAGAGCAAATGTTAAAATCATGCATAAGGCATGATACTATACACACATGTCTTTAAAACTAGGGGTGGGGGACGATTGCCTAATGGCAATATCAAAACGATAAAAAATCGCGACGGACGGAACAAACCAAAAAAGCGTGTGAACTAGGCGAGCTGCTGATTTTAAGAGAACTTTAATGAGTATAATGAGTATTGTAATAAATGTGCAGGGTATGCAATTCGAGTAGTTTTGATGTGAGATTAAACGGCTGCATTTTGTCGGAGTTGTTCGCCACTCACCAAGGGGTTTTTAGTTATTTCAAACACGAAAAATAAAATACGGCAAATTGAAGTTGACTAATTTTTGATCCTAGCACCTTTCAGTTCCGGTTGAGCGATTCACATTCGCTTCGGCTTCGACAGTAATTTCACTATTTTTAATAGCTTTTTAAAGCATTTTAAATAGTTTATTTTACTCTTTCTGTTTTGATTCAAAAGAATATATGTTTGAGGTTTTGCAGAACTTCTTATACAATTTATAATTTATGCATAAATCGCCCAAACAAACTTTCATTTAGCTAACTGGTATAAGCTCCTTAAATATTAGGGGGAACAAATGTTTTTGGCCAAGGTTCCCGGATAAGAATTCTATATGGCTGTCAATTCTATAGCCATACACAAGTTTTGAACAAAGTCCTAAAATGCATACAAATTTCTTCTAATTCAAGAATAAAGCAATGCCTTGGTGCTACATTCCGAATTCGGAACTCGACCTCCTGTTTATTATACACAGACTTGTCGGCTGACTGTTTGGTGTACAAGACAAATACGAGGCTAGCAAGCGCTACAATCCTACTGACACTAACAATCTTTCCCGAGCCGAGACTCGAACCTACGCCGATTGGTTTGTTAGGCCAGCATCGTACCACGAGACCAGCTATCAACCACTATCAATTGCGTTGTAAGCATCAAGCAACAAAGTAGAAGTCAATAAAAAACAAAATCCATACAACAAAAGAACTCAGTCATCGAAATAAGCGAATTGACCGATTGGAGTTTTGAAAGAACTTCTTTTGTTTAATAAACGGCGATGTTGCTTCAAGGCTTGTCCCTTGAGGTTAAACTTAGGTTAATAAGAATTGTGGAAGACTTCGATAACATCACAATCATCGACCGTCAGTTTTAATAACTCAGATATCCTAGCGAAATTAACGATCAAAAATTCTCCTTTTTTTCTTTGTTCATCTATAATTTATTTGACACGGCACAAATACAATTAATGTTTAACGGCGCCAATTATATCTGGTAGCTTACTTTCTAAAGTATCTTAATAACTAAAAGCAAATTTTTCATCCTCGCTGCCGACTACGAGCTGAAACTAAATCTAACTTAAAGCTATAATATTTTGCATTAAAAGCACTGGTTTACTGTATGATGGTTTTCATTGCCATAGGTAAGCAGCATATTTAATTTGTTCCGCTGCTGGGCCAAGATATTATGGACTGGCATATTGGGTTGTCTCCCTCGGGCCTTGAGAGTATCGTGCGGGTCTGATCGCTGTTTCCGGATCCGGGGTCTTAACGTGTTCTTGTCGTTAGGTTGGATGTAGGTGGAAGGGGATATGACTAAACTGGGGCGTGTATGGATTTCAGGAAAACGTATATAAGGGACATGTAGGATAGGTCACGGCTCGCCAAGACATCACGAACAGGAACAGCCGACTGCCTACCTTCGGCCTGCAGGGAAGCTATTAATTTAGACCTGGCGTCACGGTGTACAGGGCATGACCAAACAACGTGCTCTATGTCGAGATAACCTTCACCACAGGCACAGACACCACTCTCTCCGAGCCCAACACGACGGAGATGCGCGTCAAATCTATAGTGATTGGACATAAGCCGGGACATCACGCAAATGAAATTCCGACCTACATCCAACCCCTTGAACCACGGGTTCGTCGATACTTTGGGGATTATGGAATGTAACCACCTTCCCAATTCCCCTCTGGTCCAAGCATTTTGCCAACTGATGATCGTATTCTGACGTACAAGTGCGAAAAATTCATTAAAAGCAATTGGTCTTTCATAAATATCACCGTTTGTTGCGCCCACCTTAGCCAAAGAGTCCGCTTTCTCATTACCCGGTATCGAGCAGTGAGAAGGGACCCACACTAAGGTAATCTGAGTAGATTTTTCGGATAAAGCACTCAGATGTTCCCGTATTTTCCCCAGGAAATACGGAGAGTGCTTAACATCTTTCATCGATCGGAGAGCCTCAATGGAACTGAGACTGTCCGTAAAGATGAAATAATGGTCCGTGGGCATTTTTTCGATAATCCCTAGGGTGTACTTAATTGCAGCCAATTCTGCGACGTAAACAGAAGCAGGATTATCAAGCTTATGGGAGACAGTTAAATTGTTATTGAAAATACCGAAGCCAGTGGACCCATCAAGAAGTGATCCGTCAGTGTAGAACATATTGTCGCAGTTGATGTTTCGATATTTATTGGAAAAAAAATTAGGGATCTGCTGCACGCGTAAATGATCCGGGATTCCACGAGTTTCTTCTATCATGGATGTATCGAAAAACACAGTAGAATCCGAAGTATTTGATAAGTTGACACGATTTGGAATATTCGAAGAAGGGTTAATATTTTGGGACATGTGATTGAAATACAATGTCATAAAGCGGGTTTGAGAATAAAGTTCGATTAACCTTTCAAAATTTTCAATCACAGGACGGTTCAAGACCTCACATTTGATAAGAATGCGAGAAGATAGGCTCCAGAAACGGTTTTTCAATGGTAGTACTCCAGGTAAGACCTCCAAACTCATCGTATGGGTCGACTGCATGCAACCCAAGGCGATACGCAAACAACGATATTGTATTCGCTCCAGTTTGATCAAATGTGTGTTTGCTGCGGAGCGGAAGCAGAAACACCCGTACTCAATGACAGACAATATCGTTATTTGGTAAAGCCTTATAAGGTCTCCTGGGTGGGCTCCCCACCATTGTCTGGTTATTGTACGAAGAAAATTCACTCTTTTTTGACATTTTTTCATCAGATACCTAACGTGACAACCCCAGGTGCCTTTAGAGTCGAACCAGACACCAAGATATTTGTGTACCAAAACCTGAGAAATCGTTTTACCCATCAATTGTGTTTGAAGCTGAGCAGGTTCATGCTTCCTAGAAAAAAACTACTATGTCAGTCTTCTCCGGAGAGAATTCGATACCTAGCTGTAAAGCCCAAGCAGACAAATTGTCCAAGGTATCTTGCAATGGTCCTTGCAAATCGGCAGCTTTGGCTCCTGTAACAGAGATTACACTGTTGTCTGCAAGTTGTCTTATCGTGCATGAATTTGCCAGACATTCGTCGATGTCATTTACATAAAAGTTGTAAAGAAAGGGGCTTAAACATGAGCCCTGGGGAAGACCCATGTAGCTAATGCGAAAAGTTGCCAAATCGCCGTGCGTAAAATGCATGTGCTTTTCGGACAACAAATTGTGTAAAAAATTGTTTAGAATTGGAGAAAATCCTTGTCGGTGGAGTTTGCCCGAAAGAATGTCAATAGAAACGGTATCAAAAGCCCCCTTAATGTCCAAGAACGCAGACGCCATTTGTTCTTTGTGAGCATACGCCAGCTGAATATCTGTTGAAAGCAACGCAAGACAATCATTCGTCCCTTTGGCACGGCGGAAGCCAAATTGAGTCTCTGATAGTAGACCATTTGATTCGACCCAGTGGTCTAAACGACGGAGTATCATTTTTTCCATCAATTTCCGGATACAGGATAGCATTGCAATCGGCAAAAAATTCTACTTTTGCTTCAATGGCAAATAAAGAAATTTGTCGTGGACTAAGTCAAAGTGTAAAAAAATAAATTAGAATGTTATGCACCTCCATGGTTGCGTCGGTCATTACTGTGCGTAGGTCAGTTTCTCCCTCTACTCTACAGCCAGAGTAACAGAACTCCATTTCATTTTTCTAGAATGACTTCAAAGATTTCACAATTTTGAAGATCTTGGTGTGGTCCGTTTTTGTGTGTTTTAGCAAACATGCTGATTTTAGCTCTTGACTGTAATAATTCCCACTTTTTTTTTGTCCACACAATCACTCTTTTCCCACTTTTTTTGTTCACACAATCATCGGCGCACATGTCTAATTTGAATGCAACGAAACGAAAGGCGATAAGCTGCTGATATGCTCCCGTACAGTACGATTATATAATTATTTCGTGAGCTCGTCTTGATCTTCCCGGAATGCTAATCCCCAGTTATCACCAGTTAGTTATTCGTCAAGCGCTTCATAGTCAAGTACAGACAGAAAGTCGCGAATCAAAAAACGAGATTCTATGGCACGTGCGAAGAACTGCCGAGTGAGCTTAAGTCTGTTGCTAGTAATTTGCCTACTGCATGCTGCCGAATCCTACTTTGACTTCCCTTTATTAACCAAACCAAGTGAGATTACAATTACAAAGCAACGCCAGTGTACTTAGACTTAAATTATTTACAGAGGAAATCTGGACCGAGTTAATCAGCTCTCATCGCAACCAAACAACTCGAGTATATCCAGGAGAGGAATGTGACCGTCCGTGTAGTGCCGATGAACCACCAAGAACATGCTATTTCGATTGGACTCTGGAAAACCATGCTACAATGGGATCGTAAGTGCTCAAACAATGCTTAAAAACTGACATACGTTTAACCGAAAACATCTGAGTAGATCATGTTGGGATTGCCGTCTTGGAATTCGGGAGCATTGCTTTCATCCACAGTGTGTAACAGCCAACGGAATGGAACGTGCTATAGTGGCAATTAATCGCAAAATGCCCGGACCTTCGATTTATGTTTGCCGGAACGATATGATTGTGGTTGATGTTTTCAACAATATGGAAGGACTTGCTTCTACGATTCATTGGCACGGTTTTCATCAAATAGACACGCCATGGATGGACGGCGTTCCAATGGTTACGCAATGTCCAATCCCATCGGGAACTACTTTTCGATATATGTTCAAGGCGAAAGAAGTCGGAACCCAGTGGTATCATTCACACTCAGGATATCAGAAACCGAATGGGCACATAGGAGTTGCAATCGTGAGAAATCCCAGTGACATCAACGTTAACTTGTACGACAATGATCTTTCGGAACATGTAATGATCTTATCTGACTGGACGCTGGATTCAGTAGAACGGTGGGTACCAGGATTGCAAAGTTCGCAGATGAATGTCGACTCCGTGCTAATTAATGGTCGGGGACGATACAAACACGTTGACTACGTGCCGTTAACGGTGTTCCGGGTCCAACCAAACAAGCGTTACCGCTTTCGGCTGATCAGTGCAGGCAGTCAGTATTGTCCGTTTCAGCTGCAAGTGAGTACATTTCATTCACTGCTATCAAGAACGTGATTAATTTACTGATGTTATGTAATGCAGATCGAAAAGCACAGAATGACGATTATTGCTACAGACGGAGGCGCAGTGAAGCCGCATGTTGTTGATACGCTTATTTCCGTATCAGGAGAGCGGTACGACTTTGTTCTGGTCGCTAATCAATCGGAAGGTAAAACTTTTAAGTTCAAAGGAAATAGTCACTGCTGTCAATAGATTTTTTTAGCGTATGCTCAGTAAAACGGGGTAGTATAGTGACGTAATTTTTCCTACGTAATTGTAGGTATTACCTACATACTGTTCCGTTTTGCTTCAAAAGTTTTTGAAAATGTGAGTGTTATTTGTTTCTAAAGAGGATAAAAAATTATTTTCTCTAATTGGTTTTTGAACTCTATAACTGTTGTGATCCATTGATATTCTAATTCATTTCCAAATTGATACCAGTAGTACAAATCAAAAGTAGTGATATTTAATCACTATTCAAGATAACATACTTCTTTACATAAGGAGTTGTTTGAACGAGCATGTTCAGCTCATACGCAAAAAAAAACCTTTCCCTAATCTGAATTAAAATTTCTGGTATGTAAACTACCATTAAATTCTGAATTTTTAAATGGGAATCACTTTTTTATTGGATTTTCTCCTTAAAACTAGAGTGTATTCAAAAGTTGCACAATTAATTGTTGAAAACGTTTAAATACCATCAATTATTGCAAAAGTTGATTTCGCACATAAATTATACGTAAGCATTGCGCTGGTCGATAAATGTGAAGAAAAGTTGCCCTAGAGCTTAAACTGGAAAAATTATTATAACTTTTTAACCATTCCTGTGAATTTGGTGTAAAGTTAGTAAATGTAAAGTGCGTCAAAAGGCCGCGGAACCAAAATTCACAAGAATGGTTAGCTTTAAGGCAAAACCTTTGTTTACCAGGTTTATCCAACCAATATATTAAACTCGCTTGAAGAAGGTTAGATACAAACACGGTACTATTACTAGTGCAAATTTTGTTATTATATTTATTTTTGATTTTATCGTTCACAAAAATTGAGTCATGGCTAAGACACATTCGGATACCGTATCAAACCAAATCAAAAATTGCTCTAATTTCACACAATATTGATGTGGTTTTTCACCATCCAAATTTTTCATGTAGATAGGCATAGCTATCCTTATAAAAACGTTTTCCAATCTGGGCCCAACGGATTGAGTGTGAAATAGGCCATCGACTATGCATGCTTGTAGGTGTTCTAATGTGTAAGTATATTATCATAGATGTATGTGTATGTGTATGTGTATGTATATTAAGTATGGTAACTGGAGTAAATATAAATGTATGAATGCGTGAGGTTGATATGAGGGAACTGCTCAATATTCATCTCAGCCCATATATTCATCTCATTCAACATGGAAACGCAATTGAAAACAGAAAAAAACGCATATTTTCTTCTTAAACCAATCTGCTAATCAATGGAGTGAATTCTTCTTAGTTCACTTTAGATTCCTCATAAAGTATTATCCTCAAAAACTCACTTAAAAGCACTAAATTTGATATTATAGTCGGGCATCTGCACTCGAAAACTCATTTAATTCAATCACCTACCTCAGAAAACAAAATCCGCGCAACGTTCTATACGGTTACAACGGGACTCGTTCAGCAGCCTACCAAAGTTTCTTTCATCACTAGCGGGCCACTTTTTATTTTAATCACCAAACAAAATCACTCACTACACTAAGAATACTTTAATCTTTGAAATATTTACCTCAAATTTCCAAAAACAAGCTTAAATTAGCAGAAATATATGAGATGAATTTCTGCAATTCTTGAATTTCAACTGTATGTATTTTAATCTGTTTTCCTTGCGTTGAAGAAAATCGAAAGTTGCCAAATCAGTTTTTGTTGAGCATGAGCATGAGCATGAGCATGATTGACTGCCCGCGGTTGCTACTCCGTTATTGCCAGATCAGCTGTAATTACACAGAGAACCAATGGATGATGCTTGGGACTAACATTCATCCTCAATGTGTAAAAACTGGTGATCTTAATCTTTATGTTAGGCAATACCAGCGCCGGCCGCATCCGAATGCAGGTCAAAGAAGGAGTGTGTATAGGAATATGTTGACGTGATACTCGCTTTATTGGAAGCCGAGAACACCTCTGCACTTCCACGAGAAATCACTGGGATGTTGGAGAAAAGGGTAGGGTTTGCAGCAGGTTTCGTTTTGGTAAACGATGCGCTGAGTTCGAGTACCGGGTTCACAATAACAAATATCGCGTCTACAAGTTCATAATAACCTCCGCGAAAATTATTACGCCATTCGAACTCGTTCTGTTTGATATACTACCGAAAAATAAGGGCACGCGAGGATACCGGACCTGCGACTAAATTAAGACAGTATAAAATATTCGAACATTCCCTCATCAAATCATCATACAACTACACTTCTATTGTTTCCTCGATGAGGTTATACCGAAAACTATATCGCGTTGATAAACTATCTGTAGAAAACACGAACTCATGGAAGGTATCGACGTGACATTCGGACATTCGGATATCTATTTATGAAGTCATTATGCAACTACCGAAACGTATCTCCCATTGATTTATCTCAGCTGATTACAGGATATAACAAAAGCTACTAGAGCTGAGTCCACGTTAACGCCTCGTCACTCCTATCGCTTCTTCGTGAAGTGATCCTATTTGTACCGAAAATTATAACACGGTTATAACTAATCTGTAGAAAATGCGACCTCATGGAAGGTATCGACGCGAAGTCTCTAGATATTCGGTCACCCGGAGATCTGGCTTTCTGCTTAACAGGTCGACTAACGACATTCGTCTGTTCTTAATAAGCGATTTCCTGATCTCTGCCTAATTCAAGGCAAAACCGAGGCATCATGCACGACCGCTCTATTCCTTCTCACCGATGTGGACGCGTAGGGACGCGGCGTTTCACGTCGATTCTTTGTTGTTTGTCTACACAAGAGTCGCCTATCAAATACAAAAATTGGCAAAGTTGCATGCATCCAAAGCCCCAATAATTTGAAAAATGCAGGTACACATACTTGCCAAAACGTAGTCTTAAATTCGCGAACAAAACGCCAAACTAGCCATAATTAGAAAATAATATTTAAAACGACTGTTCAAAAGCTAGAAAAATCGAAAAATAGTTAGCATCGATTCTGGTTAGCAGCAAAACTTACATTTCAAACTCTCATAAACCACGTGCATGTTTACTGGAACTACTTTAGCTATTTTGTTTAGTCACTGTTAGCAAATTATGACCCAATGAGGGCTCTATCACTAATTCTATTTTGTGTAGAACAATATGCGTGAAGCCGGGTATTCAAACTCTACTTCTAACCGTGATTTAGTTTCGACTAAATGAATTTTATCCAAAATTGATTACTTCTAAATATTAAATGCACGCGAACACGAATATAAAAACATATAAAAATAACAATTAAAAATTGTCCATGTATAGCAATATTTTTCAAAAGTTAGTAAAATCATTAAATTTAATATACAATTTTCATTACCATAGCATGGTATATGCTATTTAGTATCGTATAAATATAAGGTATAAATATCGTATAAAGTCTCCTGACAAGCAAATACTACCAGCCCAATATATACTATTCGGCTATTTCCTCTTTAACCAAAGTTATCTCTGCCCATTTGGACTGTCAATACAATCATGAAACAATAATGTGGGCATAATCATTACGCGAAATTATTGTTTAACACCCGAAAACAACAGGGTGTAGTTCGTAAACACGAACAACAAAAAAGCAATTCTATCAAATGCCGTACGAAAAAAAAAATGACGGAGGTGATGAGTGTAGTTTCGTTTTGCTGTTTGTTTTCAAACCTACAAGTGCAGTTATGAACGGCGCAGCACCGTCGCGAAAAAGAGTTCGGTAGAATATTCGCTACTGCTTCCACTTGATGGCGCACACATCAACACATTCAGACTCTTAACATTATGACACAAAGCCTATGAGTTCTTCAAAAGTTTGACACAAAAACAAATACTTATCTGAATCATTCGAATGAATCCGGCGAAACAGACGCCGACCAGCACCAAGCGATACATCGCAGTGCAACGCTCAATGTCTTGCCATTCCTTTCGCTCACATCACTATCACTAGGCAGGCCTTTGTTCTCCTATATCATACGGCTAGCTTGCGCGACGCAGAGCTTACACTCACACTTATACAATTTTGCGGGTTTGTAATTTTAAAACCGCGATAATTTTTCACTTGTATTCACTTAATCACTAAATCTTCACTTTTCTCTCGTTAATATAGCATCACACGACACATCTTCACACTTTACAACAATTTTGTCCGTGGAAATCACACAAAAATGAATAACTTGAACGGAGAGGTTTCAAAGCACATTTCACTAGCTAGCTGTGCTGCCAGTTTTCTTCTTGCCAAATCAGTTTTTGTTGATACGAAAAAATCATACTGAAAATGTTGAATTATTCCGACATAATTGACATAAATCTACAGCACTGTACTGGTTACCTAGGTTACCAATTTTGCACGTAAACAACTACAGCGGATATCTAGGTAACCTACTACGACGGGCTGCGGCTACGTTCATTCATGATAATGTGATTCATTCATGATCAACAGTGTGATGAATATGGGGGCGTCGTGAGATGAATAATTGAGCAGTGATTCAAGTTTTGATATGGATATGGAAGCGTTGTGAAAAATGGCTTGTTTTACAAAATTCAGGATAAATATAGCTAATTTTACTTAATATGCAATGCTGAACGATTCCATAAGAGCACGTAAGCTAGGGAACCTGTATATTAGAGAATCGCCAAGGCACTTACCGTTAAAGCAACTGTCAACATCAAAACGGGTAACGGCAATGCAAAATTATACAGCTCGCCCGTTTTGATGTTGACAGTTGCCTTAACGGTGAGTGTCTCGGCGTCTCTCTGGTGTATAGGCTGACTAACGTAAGCTTATTTAGTTTATTTGTTCAATGATTTCGTGAAAATTAGGTATTTAATCCGTGCATTCTTCGGGAATATCGGTTTAATCCGAGGTGAGGAGTTCAAGAATAAACCCATATAAAAGTGCCGAATCATTCTGTGCCGAACACGCATCAGTACTGGACGTGTTTGGTGATCGGTCCGATAGAGTATAAAACAAAAGACGTGTGAACAAGTGTTGGCATTGTTTGCCTGGTCGAGTGAAATAAATCCGGGTTCAAGGTCGTTCCTTTGTGCAACTGTTTCGCATCGTGACTGCCAGCTGGTGCGTAAGCCGATTTGGCTGCTGGCTGGATTGTGCTACAGCAGTGGACGAGACACAAACGAGGAAAAAGAAGAAGCCATCAGTGTCAGCGAGTCGTATCGCTGTGTGGAGTGATCTCACACCTGGCTCGCTGCTGGTGGCTGTTTGGTGCTGCTGTATTGGTGCTGCTGGCTGTAACGGCTGCTACTTCGAACGATCGGACAACCAACCTTACTGGAAGGGAGAAATAAAAAGGTACGTGTTCTTGTCAGCGCTAGTGCGCTAAACATAGCGCGATGGATGTAGATCCCTCGCCTCCCGCGCCACCATCCCCGAACCCCTCTGACCCTGACCCTTCTGTTACCCCCTCCCCTGTTCATTCTTCAGTCCCCCCTCGCCCCAGGCTTTACCCAGACGGAGCCCAGGGCAGCTATACTGTTTATTTTCGGCCAAAGGCAAGACCGAAATCGAAAAAGTTGAACCTCTTGCAGATTTCTAAAGACCTGATTTCTAAAGACCTAAAGTACAAGGGCGTGACCGAAATTTCCAAGGTCCGGCCTAACAAGCTCCGTGTCGTGGTCGGTAACCTGAAAGAGGCCAACGATATAGCTTGCTCTGAGCTCTTCACACGCGAGTATCGCGTTTACATACCCGCACGAGACGTGGAGATCGACGGTGTCATAACCGATTCGAGTCTGTCCGTCGAGTGTATACTGCAAAGTGCCAAAGGGTGCTTTAAGAACAAAACGTGTCCCGAAGTAAAGGTGCTCGACTGCAAGCAATTGCGGTCAGCATCGATCATCGGTGGCAAAACAGTATACACTCCGTCAGACTCGTTTCGAGTTACGTTCGCCGGGTCTGCACTACCAAGCCACGTCTCGATCCACCGGGTTCGTCTCCCTGTGAGGCTCTACGTGCCCCGCGTCATGAACTGCCTGAATTGCAAGCAGTTAGGCCATACAGCCGCCTACTGCTGCAATAAGGCACGTTGTGGCAAGTGTGGGGAGTCTCATGCGGAAGATTCTTGCAGTGTTAACGCTGAAAAGTGTATTCACTGCGGAGAAAATCTGCATGAGCTCTCGACATGTGCGGTGTACATGCAGCGCAGGGATAAAATAAAACGGTCTCTCAAAGAGCGTTCAAAGCGTTCCTACGCTGACATGCTGAAGAAGACCGTTACCACTTCTCCCGTTACTTCGAACCCCTTCGATCTGTTGCCCTCTGAGGAAACCGATTCTGACGATTCACCAGCGGGAGCATCTTACGCCAATCCTGGGGAGTCTAGAAAGAGGAAAAGTGTTTCCTCTCCTAAACTTCCCAGAAAAGGTCCTAAGATTTCTCAAAGTGAAATGAAGGTTACAAACAAACCAAACAGTGCTGCGGAAAAACCGAAGCAAACTCCTCCTGGGCTGGCAAATTTAAAGTCCCAGAAGGAGTTCCCAGCACTGCCAGGAACATCTAAAACCCCAGTTGCTCCTTTTACACTCCCAGTTGATGAAACAAACTCTGGATTAGTGAAATTTTCTGACATTGTGGACTGGATTTTTGAAACTTTCAATGTACCCGATCCAATTAAAATTTTTCTTACAGCATTCCTCCCAACAGTTAGATCATTTTTGAAGCAGTTGACTGCCCAATGGCCTCTCCTTGCAGCGATTGTATCCTTCGATGCCTAATTCAACTGCGTATATGAAGGATTCTATCTCTGTCTTACAGTGGAATTGTAGAAGTATTTTACCAAAAATTGATTCGTTTAAAGTTTTGATAAATAAAAACAAATGCGATGCATTTTCCCTTTGTGAAACTTGGCTTACTTCAAATATTGATCTCAACTTCCATGATTTTAATATTATTCGCCTTGATCGAGACACCCCATATGGAGGAGTACTTTTAGGGATTAAAAAGTGCTATTCTTTCTATCGTATTAACCTCCCCTCGATTCCAGGCATCGAAGTTGTCGCATGTCAAATGACAATACAAGGTAAAGAGCTTTGTATTGCCTCAATATATATTCCCCCCAGAGCACAGGTTGGGCAACGGCTGCTCTTTGATTTAATAGAACTTCTTCCCTCGCCACGTTTGATTTTGGGAGACTTCAACTCTCATGGCGTGGCTTGGGGTTCCCCATACAATGATAACCGCTCCTCTTTAATCTATAACCTTTGCGATGACTTCGACATGACTATTTTAAACAACGGTGAAATGACACGTATCCCGAAACCTCCAGCGCGCCCAAGCGCTTTGGATCTATCCTTATGTTCGACGTCGCTACGGTTGGATTGCACATGGAAGGTAATCCTCGATCCTCACGGTAGCGACCATCTGCCTATTCTTATTTCAATTACTAACGGGTCAACTCGCATGCGACCAATTGACATTCCGTATGACCTCACACGAAATGTCGATTGGAAGTTATACGAGGAAATGATTTCAAAAGCGGTCGAGTCGATTCAACATCATTCACCACTTGAAGAATACAACCTCCTCGCGGGCTTGATTCTCGACGCCGCGTTGCAAGCCCAAACGAAGAAATATCCCGGCGTAACGATCAAAGAACGGCCTCCCACTCCGTGGTGGGACCAAGAGTGCTCCGATGTCTACACGCAAAGATCCGACGCGTTTAAGGCCTACCAGACGGGAGGTATACCTGGCGACTATTTACGGTATTCGGAGCTTGATACCAAGCTTAAAAGCTTGGCTAAAGCAAAGAAACGTGGATATTGGCGTCGGTTCGTGAACGAGACGTCGAGGGAGACATCGATGAGCACTCTTTGGAACACAGCCCGAAGAATGCGGAATCGCGTAACGGTCAACGAAAGCGAGGAGTCTTCAAGTAGGTGGATATTTGATTTTGCCAGGAAAGTATGTCCGGACTCTGTTCCTGAGCAAAATATTGTTCGCGATGCGTCTCCGGGCCACGACGCGATAGAATCACCTTTTACGATGGCAGAACTTTCAGTTGCCCTCCTGTCCTGTAACAATAACGCGCCTGGATTAGATAGAATCAAATTCAACTTGTTGAAGAATCTACCCGGCAATGCCAAGAGGCGCTTGTTGAACTTGTTCAATAAGTTCCTGGAGCAAAACATTGTACCGCAGGATTGGAGGCAAGTGAAGGTGATCGCCATCCAAAAACCAGGGAAACCAGCTTCTAATCACAACTCTTATAGGCCGATTGCAATGCTATCCTGTATCCGGAAATTGATGGAAAAAATGATACTCCGTCGTTTAGACCACTGGGTCGAATCAAATGGTCTACTATCAGAAACTCAATTTGGCTTCCGCCGTGCCAAAGGGACGAATGATTGTCTTGCGTTGCTTTCAACAGATATTCAGCTGGCGTATGCTCGTAAAGAACAAATGGCGTCTGCGTTCTTGGACATTAAGGGGGCTTTTGATTCCGTTTCTATTGACATTCTTTCGGGTAAACTTCACCGACAAGGATTTTCTCCAATTTTGAACAATTTTTTGCACAACTTGTTGTCCGAAAAGCACATGCATTTTACGCATGGCGATTTGGCAACTTTTCGCATTAGCTACATGGGTCTTCCCCAGGGCTCATGTTTAAGCCCCCTTCTTTACAACTTTTATGTAAATGACATCGACGAATGTCTGGCAAATTCATGCACGATAAGACAACTTGCAGACGACAGTGTAATCTCTGTTACAGGAGCCAAAGCTGCCGATTTGCAAGGACCATTGCAAGATACCTTGGACAATTTGTCTGCTTGGGCTTTACAGCTAGGTATCGAATTCTCTCCGGAGAAGACTGAGATAGTAGTTTTTTCTAGGAAGCATGAACCTGCTCAGCTTCAAACACAATTAATGGGTAAAACGATTTCTCAGGTTTTGGTACACAAATATCTTGGTGTCTGGTTCGACTCTAAAGGCACCTGGGGTTGTCACGTGAGGTATCTGATGAAAAAATGTCAACAAAGAGTGAATTTTCTTCGTACAATAACCGGACAATGGTGGGGAGCCCATCCAGGAGACCTTATAAGGCTTTACCAAACAACGATATTGTCTGTTATTGAATACGGGTGTTTCTGCTTCCGCTCCGCAGCAAACACACATTTGATCAAACTGGAGCGAATACAATATCGTTGTTTGCGTATCGCCTTAGGTTGCATGCAGTCGACCCATACGATGAGTTTGGAGGTTTTAGCTGGAGTACTACCATTGAAAAACCGCTTCTGGAGCCTGTCTTCTCGTATTCTAATCAAATGTGAGGTCTTGAACCGTCCCGTGATTGAAAATTTTGAAAGGTTAATCGAACTTAATTCTCAAACCCGTTTTATGACATTGTATTTCAATCACATGTCCCAAAATATTAACCCTTCTTCGAATATTCCAAATCGTGTCGACTTATCAAATACTTCTGATTCTACTGTGTTTTTCGATACATCCATGATAGAAGAAACTCGTGGAATCCCGGATCATTTACGCGTGCAGCAGATCCCTAAAATTTTTTCCAATAAATATCGAAACATCAACTGCGACAATATGTACTACACTGACGGATCACTTCTTGATGGGTCCACTGGCTTCGGTATCTTCAATAACAATTTAACCGTCTCCCATAAGCTCGATAATCCTGCTTCTGTTTACGTCGCAGAATTAGCTGCAATTCAGTACACCCTAGGGATTATCGAAAAAATGCCCACGGACCATTATTTCATCTTTACGGACAGTCTCAGTTCCATTGAGGCTCTCCGATCGATGAAAGATGTTAAGCACTCTCCGTATTTCCTGGGGAAAATACGGGAACATCTGAGTGCTTTATCCGAAAAATCTACTCAGATTACCTTAGCGTGGGTCCCTTCTCACTGCTCGATACCGGGTAATGAGAAAGCGGACTCTTTGGCTAAGGTGGGCGCAACAAACGGTGATATTTATGAAAGACCAATTGCCTTTAATGAATTTTTCGCACTTGTACGTCAGAATACGATCATCAGTTGGCAAAATGCTTGGACCAGAGGGGAATTGGGAAGGTGGTTACATTCCATAATCCCCAAAGTATCGACGAACCCGTGGTTCAAGGGGTTGGATGTAGGTCGGGATTTCATTTGCGTGATGTCCCGGCTTATGTCCAATCACTATAGATTTGACGCGCTCCTCCGTCGTGTTGGGCTCGGGGAAAGTGGTATCTGTGCCTGTGGTGAAGGTTATCACGACATAGAGCATGTGGTTTGGTCATGCCCTGTACACCGTGACGCCAGGTCTAAATTAATAGCTTCCCTGCAGGCCGAGGGTAGACAGCCGGCTGTTCCTGTTCGTGATGTCTTGGCGAGCCGTGACCTATCCTACATGTCCCTTATATACGTTTTCCTGAAATCCATCCACGCCCCAGTCTAGTCCCGTTCCCCTCCGTCTACACCCAACAAAACGACAAGAACACGTTTGAACCTTAAGCACAAAACCAGCAACCAGACCCCGCACAACAGAACCAGGACCCAAGGACTACGAGCCTCTGTCCCAACTCACGACATCGTGGCTCAGCAGAACGAATCCATACATGCCATTCGACGATTATCAGACGACCATTGAACAACAAAACACTGATTGGAAATCCCATGCTAGTTTTAAGTTAGACTTAATTTCAGCTCGTAGTCGGCAGCGAGGATAAAAAATTTGCTTTAGTTTTTAAGTCATCAGATATAATTGGCGCCGTTAAACATTAAATTGTATTTGTGCCGTGTCAAATAAATGTTATGTGAAGAAAAAAAAAGTGCCGAATGGCCTGATTCTTCTAAAATTCAAACCTATGACTATCAAAGCGCGCTCTGTAACCTTGCAGCTACTTAACACTACCTCGCGTCATCCTGATTCAAAATACCGAAAGTTTTGGTTTTTGCCTATTTTTTGGACAACATTATGAGCGTAAAAAACACAGGTTAAAATTCACCACAATGCACTGACTTGGTTATACCAACACACAAGTAACATGACCCGGAATGGCGCGGATAGTTATTAAATCGATTATTTTGAACCTTAGGCATTTTAGAATGTTCTTCCGGAGTTATGCAGAATCAAAATAACAATGCGTTTTATAACGGTTTTGACAGTTGTCGTCAGGCTTGAAAACGGTTAACACGCTCATTTGATTTTGCTTTCTTAGCATGCGTCACAGTAGGATTTCGCTCGTAAATGTAGAACAACCATCGCACATTGGGAAGAAATGAACCCAAATTCCCACTAATTAGAAGCAGCTGGGCTGGCAACCTGGAATATAGCATTTCTTATGTAAAATTGGTCAATAAATTTCATCACGTGCACGAGACTCTAAAGTGTCTGTATTTCCAAAAGTGCGAAAATAAAGAGCGAAAAGGGCAAAATGAACCGTTTCTCGCACCCTGCACAAAATGAAACCATCACCAATCGATTTTCTGACCAATTTTACATAAAAATTTCTATATTTCAGGTTGTTATACCAGCGGCGATTTATTAGTGGAAATGTGGGTTCCGGTTCTTTCACTAATTAATAGCCGCTGGACTGGTAACCTGAAATATAGCACTTCTTATGTACAATTGGTCAACAAATCGATTGGCGATGGTTTCATCTCATGCAGGGCACGGGAAATTATCTATTTTTATTGATCAATTTAACATAAAAAATGCTATATTTCAGGTTGCGAGCCCAGCGACTTCTAATTAGTGGGAATTTGGGTTCATTTTTCCCAGTGTGCGTCGCTTCTCACATGAAGAACATGGTCAATTGACACTCGCGTATCAATGTCATTCGTTCTGCGATGTTATTTTGACCTATTTCTGTCTACTTCGTTCTATCTAAGTTGATAAATATTATTACAAGATCAATGATATGAGTAACTTCCAAAATCTCCGCACACAACGTGCGTAGTTATCATTTTTAGAAAAAAATGTCAAAACACGTTTTAGGAAAAAAAAACTCGTTTGACATGTTTGTTCAAGAATATATTTAGACAGCGAGCCTTGCCACCGTCAGGAAAAAAAAAGACGATTATCGCAATGAAAAGTGGTTCTACCGTGATCATTTACAAGCCTAATTGTCGCACAAATATATATAGATCGGTGACGTTTCACTAGGGTTTGCAATATTCCCGGGAGTTGATTTCCAGGGAAACGGGAATGAAAAATCTCATTTTCCGGGAATTCCCGGGATCCGGGAATGGAAAAAAATCTTAGCAAAATGAGATTTCAAATAAAGTTTATATATAAAAGGTAACAAAATATTTCATCATCAATTCGCATGAAAAACAAATTAAAAAAAGGAACATAACAGAACATATTAAAGTTTATATAAGAAATCGCGATCGATTTTTGAAGCAAATATTTGCAGAAAAAGAGGTTTCAGGGTTTTCATGTCGTCGAACAATCGCTTCAGATCCGCCGATAATTTTCCGTTAAGCCAAAATTATGTAATTTTCCTCTGTAAAACTTTACTGAAGTCCGCTGAATCACCGCTGGTGTTTGGTTTTTAGAATTCTTCCAAATCAACGATTCCAGGTCCTGCTACATTTCATTAGAAACTGGAGTCCGATACTTTCAGTTTGTTCAAAAGAAAGCTGAGTGTTAGGCATATATTTGCTATATTTGATACGGACTATTTTTGGCAACACATTTCTTAGGGCTTTCGTATATGCAGTACACTATAGCAAATATTTGCTCAAAATACTGTTTGTTTAAACGGTAGTAACGGTACCCTCGTCATTAATTTTTTTTATCAAATATATTTGCTTTACCAATACACAATGCGAATTATTTATAATAAATGAACTGCGTAACAAATCTAGTTTTCATTGGCAGAACAATATTTTAAACCCTTTTGGAGTTGGTATCATCAATGATTAAACCCTATTTAGAGTATTAAGCAAAGTGAAAATCTCATACAAAATGTTCATTTTTTCACGCCCGTGAAAAATACAACCTGCGAAAATTTCACTTCGCTTGGAACTATAAACAAATTCGATTCAGCGAAATCTAAGGTTGTGGATCTCATCTTTTTCACTTGGGTTTACTTTTTTCACGCATGCAAACGCTAGTGAAAAAAGCAGCAGCAGGCGAAAACTTGATTTTCGCTGCACTTAAACTGTAAACTGACGGCTGGTGAAATACCTGCGTGTTTCACAAATGGGTTTTCACGTCAGTTTTCGCTAGCGAAAATTTACGCTTTTTCACTTGTCAAATTCTTCACTTCGCTTGGAACTGTAAACTATGCTTTAAAAAGAAGGATTCCGTATGAAAATTTTGATTGATTAAGCATAGTTTACAGTTCCAAGCGAAGTGAAACATTTGACAAGTGAAAAAGTGTAAATTTTCGCTTGCGAAATCTGTCGTGAAAACCCGTTTGTGGAACACGTGGGTATTTCACCAGCTTTTGCAGTTTACAGTTTAAGTGAAGTGAAATTCACGAGTTTACACTCCGAGCGAAATGAAAATTGGCTGCAACTGACAGAATATAAACGCACGCAAGTTTTCGCTTGCTGCTCCTTTTTTCACTACCGTTGGCATGCGTGAAAAAAGAAACATCAGTGAAAAAGATAAAATCCACAACCTTTGATTTCGCTGGATCGAATTTGTTTACAGTTCCAAGCGAAGTGAAATTTTTGCTGGTTGCATTTTTCACGAGCGTGAAAAAATTAACATTTTGTATGAGATTTTCCCTTCGCTTGGAACTCTAAATAGGGCTATAACTGGAACGTTATTCCATTCGGCAGTCTTCTATGAATGAACGAAACTAACCGGAAGGAACTAAAGAATAGACTTGAAAGAAGTCAGTTTTAGAGCATTTGAATGCTTACCTAAAAAATTTTCTGTGAAATCGCAGCCACGACCTAAGCAGCACTAACTATGAAATTTATTAAATTATTTATTGCTCTTCGCATTGATTTCCGGTTTTTAATTCCTTTGTCAATCATCAGGTCTAAACTTTCTCATCCATAAACAAAGAAAAAATTCAAGCAATTCGCTCAGTAGTGAACTAACTAGCAAAGGATGACATTTGACGAAACAAATATTTTCCTAGTTTTTCGTTTACTGAGTAAGGCAGCAAACAGTTTTGACAAGTAATTGAAGCAAATAATTTGATATTACACGGCAAGTAAATATTGACCGTCATTTCAAGCAGATATTTGCATCATGTAATGCTTATTTTAGTGCTGCTATATATTTTGACGACGTCAGTTTCAAGTTTTGATAGTGTATTTAGTTTTATTGCACTATTGTAAAGTAAATCTTGCGATTTTTTTCTCGGTAATCGGGAATCCCGGGATCCGGGATACTAGAAATTCTAGTAGAGTCTAACGGAAACCGATAATTATTTCTTTTGATTTCTTAAATCACTCTGCTAAAGAGCGTCGTTATAGATTTTCCAAATATTTCTGTTCCCGGGATCCGGGAATCCAAGCAAAAGATATTTCCCGGGATTGCAAACCCTACGTAGCCGTGTAAAGTTGTTTTTGTTTTCTTCAAACTGTAAATCATCGCATATCGTTGTTTCAACTTTTTACCATTTTTTTTGCTTTTTTTAAGTGTATTCAGAAACGAATTTGAACCATTCAATAGATGTTCAACTGAATATTTGTCCCACTACTCAAAACGTAGCATTGCAAACAAAACAGCGATATGTTTATGTTTTCCTCAACGCGTGGTATTAATACATTCGTACGTAAATAGCTTTTATATCTCTCAGCTGGTCTCGAGGTACGTTGCTGGCCTAACAAGCTAGTCGTCGTATGTTCAAGCCCCGGCTCGGGAGAGACTGTTAGTGTCAGTAGGATCGTAGCGCTAGCCCCGCGATTGTCCTGTACACTTAACAGTCGGCTGAGAAGTCTGTGTATAGTAAAACAGAAGGTCGAAATCCGATACGAAATGTAGCACCAAGGCAAAAAAACGTAAATAGCTCTATTGCGCAGTGCAACCAGATTGACAATTGTATTTATCCATGATAACTTTAATTAATATTGAATTGATGGTCCCCGTGGCTCTGTGGTTAGCGATGTCGGCCGGCTAGCTCTCCCACACGGTTGTGATATCGGGTTCGATTCCCGATCGAGTCGAGGATCTTTTCGAGCTGGAAATTTTCTCGACTCAGCACTGGGGCACGGTGTATCGTTGTACTTATCCTACACATACAAAATGTGCCAAAAACAATATCGATACCGAATTCTCTCAACTAATCCAGTTGATCGAGACTGCTTTTAGCCTTAAGGCTAAGCGTGCGATATTGTTGATGATAAAAACTAATATTCAGCCTTTAACAATTGGCTTTAAATTTGAAAAATCTAAACTGAGTGTCTTAGCAGAGTGATTCAAGAAATCAGAAGAAAGAATTATCAGTTCCCGTTAGACTCTACTAGAAATTTGGGAAAAAAAATATTGAAATTCAGTCCGCGCAAATACGTATTTCGACTGTGACATACAGTCATCCTCAGTGCTTATGTGGACTGGTATTTGCTTTAATACTAAAATTTTTTCGCACAATTTTAACATTTTCTTGATATAAAATCTATCAAAACTAGAAAATGTTGTAAGACATGAGCAACTACATAAAAATGACCAAATTTTATTATTTCCTTAATGCTCATGTTTGATATAGGCTAAAGATGCCATTTTGTGCTATCATTGTTTTTTTTCATTCACGACCTTTTTGTGAAAATAATTCATCCAAAAAGGGTATTGACGATTATAAATATTTAGTTTTTTTATCCGTGTGACATCTTCGGTGTAGATCAGTGATTCCCAACCTTTTTGGCAGCCCTTTAAAAGAATTTCTGATACAAGTTTTTGAGATACGGGGCTGTGTTTTTCAGTCTTGTATCGTCCCGCACATCTAATTTGTTCCATTGGTAGATCTGAATATTCAGAGGAAATAATTATCCGCTATCAAAAAGGTATCTAAAAACAATTAATCACCTATCAAATTTAGCAGCGGTGGGAAACCACTGTTGTAGAGAATATTTTTTTCAAATTTTTATATTTTTTTAAAGGACAAAATTATTACCAATCAAACAAACCGTTTAATCAAACCGTTTAGGCTCAGAAAATATTTTTTAAAGGGCCAGACTCATCGGCTTGATTGAAAGGTTTATAAACCTAGACTTTTTTATCAGTTTTGTGGGGATCCATTGTATCAACCTTTTTCAAAAATGTAGTCAATCTTAAGGCTCAAAATAGTGGATTCCTTTTTTAATTATGAGAGAGTGATAGAGGAAGAGAGAGAGAGAAAGAGTCAAAAAAAATTATGCTAGCCGTTATTGAATTGATAACAGAATGCTTTGAAATTATTATATTACATTGCTCAATTGTTATATATGTAGGAAATTACTGGGTTCGTGTTCGTGGCATCGGATTTTGCAACAAGATGCGAGTTGAAGGATTCGCCGTACTCTCGTACGCAGATCCGAGCATTCCAACGAAAGACCTCATGTATCCCGTTGACGATCCGCCGAACTTTGATGATGTCTTTCCACTTGGCATCACGTTGAATCATCACACGGCTCGCTGCTACACTCCACACGACAACGACTCCTGTGCTGCCGATTTAGAGGCCCACGAAGAATATCGAGACAAGGAGCTAATCGAATCAGAGCCCGATAAACGATTGTACGTGGGATTCGATGTCATTGAGTCCAACAATAGCTTACTTTTCTCCCAACAGGGATATGTTCACTACGCTAGTAAGTATTTTCATTCCGTGATTTGAGAAATTTAATTAATGACTTACTGGACTGCAGCCGTTCGAAACGCTTTCAACGCCATAGGAGTAACGAACAATATCAGCTTCGTCTGGCCTAGTTTCCCGTTGCTTATCCAACCGGAACTGATTACCGACGAGAATCGGCTGTTCTGCAACGACACACACCTGCCGGAAAAATGTAACGATTATGCCATTTGCTTTTGTACTCACAAATTGAAAGTTGACCTGGACGACATCGTCGAGGTGGTTTTGTTTGATACTGCACTTTGTAAGTCTCCGATTAGTTTTACCCCCAAGTAGAAGGTTAATCTTACTTCAACTCACAGGCACCCAGGATTTCTACCATCCGTATCACATTCATGGTCATCGATTCATTGTCACCGACATGGGCCGTCTACCGGAGGAGGCGATGGACCGACGACTGCAATACTTGCAGGAGAACACATTCACGCGTAAACCAAACAGCCACAATCCACCATACAAGGACACGGTATCGATCCCGAACAAAGGTTTCGTCCGAACACGGTTCAGAGCAAATAATACTGGTACGTAAAATTGTTTAAATGTACACTTCAGCATAATTCTATTCAGTATACCAGTTTGCTGTAATTGGAAAGGGATTTCTCAAAACAAGATGTATGTTCAAGCAGGTTTGCATGATGTTTCAATGCGATACATGCTACATGAATTGAACAACAGGCGGAAAGCTACTTTACACACGTTATAACGAAATCTTCCATAAAATCTGCGTTGATACACAATTAAAAACTTTAACGTTCTTCACACATTATTCACAACCAAATTGTGTAGACAAACAAATTATTCAACGCGTTAGATTGGGAGGGTGGTAAATTTCAAATTCACCCACGCATCGCCCCGCTGTGAATGTTCCGTTTAACGAAAATTAAATTAAACTTCTCGCTGATGCCCAGGTTTCTGGCTGATACATTGTCACTTCGAATGGCACCTGGGCACCGGTATGGGTCTTGTTTTGCAGGTCGGTGAGGTAAACCAGATGCGGAAAGCGCCACCAGACTTTCCACGCTGCGGTAATTTCAAAACGAAGCTGAGCGGACTGGATTAATGATGACAGCGGCGTAGCTGCATGCCAATGAAGTCATCCGGAAGACATTGCAACATCGGTGACAACCCCATGCGACACGCTGGGTGCTCCTGTAATTCTACCACGTAGCAATGAGAAGGCATATAATTAAATGCAGATTATTGATGTAGTGCCAGTAAGTCTGATAGCTGTAAACAAAAATGTTGTGAATGACCAAAATATGTTTCAATGAATCTGTTTCATAATTCAACTGTATATACACATATAGAATAAACGATACGAATCAGTAAAATACGAACGTGATAACCATACAGAAGAATGTTTTTTTAATAACAAAATCACACCAGATGCAAGTAATGTGCACCCGAATATTATTTTCCGGCAAAGCAATCATTTTTGTACACACCTTCAGGATAAAAACAGCTTGAGGATATGTTTCTGATAAAATTTATTCTCATATTCTTAACTTATGACACCCTAAAGGCCTCTCTGCTTCATGTAGTAATTTGAATATCAACTTTCTTACCACAAGCGAACGAACAAATTAAACCCTCAGCCATTAAATCTAGAGCTGCGTGTAATTTACCCCTCGGCACGTACGCTTTCTAATTGACAAGACAAATCTAATTTGCTCGATTTTGTCTCCCTCATTTTTATGAGACTAGAATCGCTCCAGAGCTGAGCTCGGCTCCCTTCTTTACATCAGACGAGAATCGCTCTGCACTTGCACGCAACCGCTTTTTACGCCCCTTCGGTTTATGAGTTTATAAAATGTAGACCAGGATTCATGCCTGGATAACCGTTAACATCGGATTGCAGTTTTGCAAATATGTTATACTTATTTTAATTAGCACATTAATTTTTAACAATTTCAACAAAAACGAGGGTGTGTTATTTACACTTACCAAAGACTGGGTTAATCAATGATGATACTAATTTGCGTTTGCTGATTCTTTCTGTTGGGAAAGAAGTACAAGATAAGGTTCAAGGTTCTGAAATTAGAACAAACATGAATCGCCGATACTCAAAACATTTGCTATAGCCGTCATTGTTGAAGGTGGCGGTATATTATAGTGAATACATTTCCTCGCCTTTGAAAAGTGCGAAACAGGATCGGCTAATTTAATTTCGTGAAAATTGTAGAGCGGTGTAAGTGCAGAAGCAACCACCCCCCGAACAATGAAACGAGATGTAAGGAAATTTTATCAGCATAATTTAAAGACACAAACATCCGAAAACCGAGTTCAGCATCAAACTCGAACATCAACACCCTCCTCAGCAAGCACCATCATTATTATCATCGCCATCATCGACATTGCGCCTGTTGCCGCTTCGCTTCGGTTTGGACGGTTCTTCTGGGACTTTCATTCTACTCGTCTCATGCTTCACTTGCGTCTTTATTTCACCAAAGAACATTCTCCTTTGAACCAGAAAGCTACATACACACACGTAAAACAACATCATACTTGTTAATTGCGGTTTCATGACCATCATCTAACTTCTTGATTCGCCCTTGTCAAAAAATTTCTTCTCTAGTTGGTGTACAGCGCTACAGCAAACCAACATTGGAAAAACCATTCGTTGAGTTAAATTAATGGAAAATTTGTGAACTCGGAAGGAAAACAACACATAAGCTAACTAAAATGTAATATACATTCTGATCTAGACAACAATCTTATGCTTATTATTAATACAATACCAAGACCGAGAAGCGACTAGTAATACTGCATTTCAATGCGAAATAGGTAACTGACAAAACATGAGTATTTTCAACTTGACATGAACTGTCCATAGTTGTTTAGACCATTTTGACTCAAGAATATTTTTAAGCGCATCAGCTTTTGGTAAGTGAAATCATTGGAAAGTTGAATCGCAAAAATGTATATCTCTTCTAAAATGTTATCTTCATACGAGTTGTAACATGTTGATTTCTTGACTGTTTTTTTAATCAGTGAATAAAAATTTGAAAGTAAATTTGCCAGAAAAAGTATTGTTGTTTTTTTTTAATAATTATATAACCATGAAAAATTTATGTAATTTAGAAACTTTTGAAACTTGTCGCAAAGTGAAGTGGAAATGTCTCGAGCAAAGGCGCACTACATAAAACGATTGGGAGATGGGTGCAAGAGGGTTCCAAAAAATTTGATTTTCAAATTCTGTGGAACTTCTAGAAATATATCGCTAATTTTTTTGTTTGGAAGCGTCTTATAATAAAATTAAAATGCTTGGAATGGCAGTTTTGATAGTAACCAGCATGGACCACTATTTTATAAGATAACGTGAGGATTGTGAAGTTTAAAAGTAACAAAGCTATCAGGAATTCGATAATTTGTGGCGATGCGAAGAGATGCGCCAATTTTATAACAATACTAGCTAAGTACTCGATCTCACTCGGGAACCAATATCAGCTCTCGTTGTTAAGCTACTGAGGGCTGATTGGTTGGATCGATTGGATCTTTATTGAATCTATAATTTTGAACCATATTATAAGAAGATCATTTTCCCGTATGAGCAATTACGTCCAATATAATACAATATATTCATTGACATAAGAAAATGCAATTGTAGGGTTAGAAACGGCTTAAGCAATGGCGCCTATTTTAATCAGTCGAAGGAAACGGCCCTCACACACCTGAATTTTGATCAATATCGATAATTTTAATGACTATAACATACGCTCCGAATACCTAGGTGTCTTACGAACACATAAAATACCGTTTAACACAGAAAAATATTTGAATAAACATCAATCGAAAAAATCTACCAATATTGCAGCCATTCAGGCACCACTTCGGGTGCTGAAGAAAATCCACTGCGTCACAGTAATTAATTACTAAAGAAATACGTTTTGCCTTTCTCCTAGAAAGGTATGGCAATCACTGGAAAAACCGAAGGTATAAAAGTGGTCCCAATGGCCGAATGTCATATACCACTCGACTACGACGAACTGAGCATTTTCTGTATGTATGTATGTATGTGTGTATGTGTGTGTGTGTGTGTGTGTGTGTGTATGTATGTGCAACTTTTTTTTCTCACTCACTTTTCTCAGAGATGGCTGGACCGATTTTCATAAAATTAAATGCAAATGAAAGGTCTAGTTGCGCCATAGGTTGCTATTGAATTTCATTGTAATCGGATTTTTAGTTTAGAGGTTATGTATCAAAATGTAAAAATCACGAAACATCAATATCTCAGAAACCGCACAACCGATTTCAATAAAATTGGCTTCAAATGATTGGGCTGTCCTCAGAACCCTTAACTTTTGAATATCGTTATGATTGAACATATGGTTTAAAAGTTATGTAAAGAAAAGTTATCCTGAGGTTGTTTAAACTCACTCATTTTTCTCAGTGATGGCTGAACCGATTTTCACAAAATTAGTGTCAAATGAAAGGTCTAGTTGCCCCATAGGTTGCTATTGAATTTCAATGCAATCGGATTATAACTTTGTCCGTTGTTAATAAAAATGTGAAATCACATAATGAAAGTAAATATATTGACTTTCTCCTAACGATCACTGGCTAATTAAAGGGTAGAAAAATGATTGAAATGGCCGAATGTCAAATACCACTCTACTCAGTTCGACGAATCGAGCATTTTCTGCATATATGCATGTATAGGTGTTTGTGTTTGTGTGTGGGTGTGTACGTGTGTATGTGCACCTTTCTTTCGCATTCACTTTTCTCGGAGATGGTCTGACCGATTCTTTCTATCTTGGTGTCTAATTAAGGGTCTATTTGCCGCTTAGGTTGCTATTAAATTTCATTGTAATCAAACTTTCAGTTTTAGCGCTGCGTCAGAATGTGAAAAACACTCTTATATCTCAGAAGCTATGAACATAGTTGAATTCAAATAAATGGGTTTTCAAACCCTTGAACAATGAATTTCATAATGTTTAAACATGTGGTTTGAAAGTTATAGAAAGAAACGAAACTCGCAGACTGTTTAAAACTATAGCTACGATCAAAATATGTGGCCTCAACATCATTTAAATTTAATATTGTACTATTTCAATGTTTGCGGTCTTGCTCGGGATTGAAGTTGAAATTAAAAGTCATTTCTATCATTTCACTTTTTGCCTTTCTCCTAGAAAGGTATAGCAATCACTGCAAAACCTAAAGGTATAAAAGTGCTCAAAAGGGCCGAATGTCGTATACCCAGTGTTATGAAAATGACTGCAAGACAATGACAGCAAATTTTCAACTGATCTGGCTCTCATTGTATTGCACAGCTCTCACTGCTCCCCACACGTTGGGTGAACAGTTCGACAGCAACTGACGACAGTACACATGCAACTCCATACGGACTGTTATTTTTCATCTTCATATGTGTGTTGGTATTTCCAAGCTGTCGTAAATGACAGCCTATAATCTTCCGACATCCTTCAACACGAATCCGAGCGGGATGTCAGGTGATTATGATCATGACAGTGAGGCCGATGAAAGAATGATAGAGAGATGGTGCGAAGCACGTTTTTTCTTACGTGGGAAATAATATCAACAATGGAAACGGTTTGCTTTGTATTCAATATGCCACCGGCCTGTGAAAAAGGAGAAACGAAAAAATGCAAGTCGACGACAGCCGCAGCCGATCAGCAGGCTGTCAACAGGAACAGGACATCCTCAAAATGAGCAAACTAGGCTGTCATGTCCGAACGAACAAAATACATGCGCAAGAATGAGCTGTCGTACGCAACACAACACTGTTTCTTTGCCTTGTTTAAGCTGTAGCTGTATGTGAGCTCTCATGAATAGCGCATGCATGAGGCTGTTAGAGTGAAGAGAGGGAAATGTCGTCAGTCGCTCTCCAGTCATTCTCCTAAGCTTGCGTATACCACTCGACTCAGTTCGACGAGCTGAGCATTTTCTGCATGTGTGTGTGTAACGCTCTCCCAATCTCACTCGATTTTCTCAGAGATGGCTGGACCGATTTCAATGAAATCAATTGCAAATGAAAGGTCTAGTTGCCCTTTAAGACCCTATTGAATTTTATTGTAATCTGATTTCTAGTTTAGAGGTTATGTATCAAAATGTTAAAATCACGAAACATCAATATCTCAGAAACTACACAACCGATTTGAACAAAATTGGTTTCAAATGAACGGGCTACCTAAAAACCCTCAAATTTGAATTTTATTTTAAGAAACGTGTTCTGGAGACTGTTTAATCTCATCAGTGTCATATGGAAAGTCTTGTTGCCCCATAAGACCCTCATGATTTTTTTTGCGAACGGATTATTGCTTTTCCTGTTATGTTTAAAAATGTGAAATCCAGCTATGAAAAGGAACATATTCCGAAGACTACATAAACTCACTCACTTTTCTCAGAGATGGTTGAACCGATTTCTACAAAATTAGTGTCAAATGAAAGGTCTAGCTGCCTCATAACACCCTATTGAATTTTGCTGTAATCGGACTGTAACTTCGTCTGTAATGTATTGAAATGTGAAAATCACGAAACTTCATTATCTTAGAAACTACACAACCGATCTGAACAATATTGATATCAGATGAACGGGCTAGTGAGGGATATACTGATGAATTATGATTGAACACGTGGTTTCAAAGTTTGGCTCCCCCATACGTTCCCTTTTCATTTGATTGTAATCAAACTTAAGCAACCGTTATGTTTTAATTTGTAAAAGAACGAAAGTCTTTCATCTCAAGTATTACACGACTTATTTGAACATAACTAGTGTCATACAAACGAGTCATCTCTCAAACTTACAAATAACAAACTTCATAAAAATTTGATACACTGTTCAAAAGTTTTGTAAAGAAAAGAAATTCAAAGACTATTCAACACTATAGCTGCTTTGATCAATATATATGGCCTCAACATGATTTAAATGTGATATCGTACTATTTGAACGTTCCCGATATCGCTCGTGATTAAATTGTTCAAAATTAAGAGTCATTTCTTATATTTCGCTATTTCTGAAGCACTAACATTACGTCAAATTTCATATTTTATACTTTAATTACAACATCAATATTTTAGAACCCAAAGAGTGAATATACCTTTTTGGATTTAAGCATTCATGTGAATCTATTTTTACAAATAATAAGTTTGAATGAGAAAGGCTGAGTCTGACCGCTAGGTGGATTAATTTAGGTTTTTTATTTTTACTCGCTTCTTCCCGAGCTCATGAAAATTCCGAGAGTGCAGTGTTTTTGACTTTCCACAAACAGTAAGTTACCAAGCTTCACATTGACATTGAACACCAGTTATTGGTTTCAAGGTGTCATATCGGGTCTATAAATAAAAATATTGGTTGATTTTTATTTGATTTTGATTTTACGGTGACAGACCGATTATCGATGCAGTGCCGAATCCAGAATACGTCGTCATATTACTCGGTCTTAAGCTGCAATTCTTCAGTCGCCTCTAATACCTATTTCGCGGGCGACCTCGTCGACAGCACACATCGCGGGGTCTACCCTGAAGTCGACGGCTTCTATCGGGATTCCTGCTAAATATAGTTTTTGCTGATCGTTCCCCCGGCATTCCAACAGCATACCGAGCCCACTAAAGCATGCCGTGTTTTATCCGCTTGACTATATCCGCCGATTTATATGCCTGGTACACTTTAGAGATGGTCGGGTACGGGTATTTTTACCCGATACCCGTACCCGACCCGTACCCGACGGGTTCGGGTCGGGTTTCGGGTAGCGCTAAAAAATATTTTTCGGGTTCGGGTCGGGTACGGGTAATTTAAAAACCAAGGCTTCGGGTTCGGGTCGGGTACGGGTTTGAAAAATTCTCAACTGGTCGGGTACGGGTCGGGTACGGGTAATTCGATTTTCGTGCATTATGAAAATTTAATTATTAACTTTTCTAGCCTAGGTGTTTTAGCATAGTTTTGGTCTGGGAGAGAAAAACGGATACGAAGCAGCACGAAGTTGCATCGGTAACGGTATCATTAATTTCTATAGAAGAATGATTGCATTTTTTTCTTGACTTTGGACTTATTCGGAAAATACTTATTCTGATACTATAACTCCATCATAAGTAAAGCAAATAGTATGCTGGACTTTGCTAAGCGGTTCAGCCACAATTTTCAAGACCCGTACACTATCAAACTATTGTATATTACATATGTTAGACCTATTGTAGAATATTGTAATCTCATATGGATCAGTTCAAAAACAATTCCTTCTTTACGCGCTTCGCAACTTGAATTGGACTGCATTTCCTCTGCAATCGTATGAAGCACGTTGCATGCTCATTAATCTGCAAACACTTAAACAACGCCGCGAATTTGCAATGCTATTCTTCGTCAATGACATTATTTCAAATCGTATAGACTCATCTGCATTACTATCACAACTCAACTTTAATACACCTTCACGGCATCTTAGAACGAGAAAACTTTTTTCAGAAAAAAATTGCAGAACTAATTATGCAAAAAATGGTCCCATAAATCGAATGATGTGTCAGTATAATCTACATTATAAAACCATTGGCATAACAATGGCAAAAAAACAAATTGAAAACTGTCTGAAATACACTAGAAATATTTAGCTCGTAACAAGAACATTGTAAACACTATAAATAATAACTGTAATGAAATATTTATGTAGTCTACATTTGCCTGACGAAATAAATAAACAATTAAAAATAAAAAAATAACATCCACTCAAGCAATGAAATTAACATTATTTTACATAATATTTCTGTCCTTAGGTAAGCTACGAGTTTTGAAAGTTTGTCGATTTTTTTAAAAGCATTTATGTTGTTTAAACGTGTAAGCAATGTTTGCAAATAAACTCTTTTCCGCAGACCTCCTACGTAATTATTACTCGGGTATCAAAAAGAAGTCGTTTGGTAACAGTTTGGAACTATACTGCCGTTCCAATCATAGTAGTCCCATGTTCTACACAAATCTTATGCACGCTGGGACAACTATGCTTGGAAGGGCAGTATACACTTCATCACGGTTGAGGCTTGATTTTTGTTTCACAAAATAGTGAGGTATGAAATTGAAATTGTGAAATTGTTGCAACACTGCGCAAGTCTACGTAAATATAAATAAACTCAAAAATCTGAAGAAACTGACTCGACAAATCTGTGTTTTGCATACAAATTTGCACATTTAGTATTCGTGATGTTCGAGTCATACTCGGATTACAGCAGGAAAATTTTTACACGCTATCAAAAAACGACGAGTGTGCGTGTCATCTGTTTCGTTAATATTTTAGTTTAGTATTCGTTTCTCCCTCCCAGGTCATGGTTTGCACTGTGACCAGGGATGCCGCATGTACAGAAATACCTGTGTTATACCGAATTCTAGATTCCTGATTGCTACGATGTGCACATGAAACTCGTCGCTTAATTCAAACTCTACCAGACATGCATTTTTCACCATTCTCCGTGTTGTGCTAGTAGGGTGAATCAACAAAATAAAAATTTTCAGCAGTTTATATGAATCATACAAAATAAATAATTGAAATCCCTGATCAATTTTAATATGAGGTAACTAGCGGAACTCCGTACACAGTTATGAATAGATATTTTGCTGCGTGATAAAAATGATCAAATTTTTCAACATCAGACAAGTGACAGATTCTATGCTGGATTCTGGGAGCACCAATACTTCGCCTGGAACTCTGGCTGGTTCATAACCATTCGTTCACATGAACACTCGGGTCTAGCCCAACTCCGGCCGTCATCTCGAGAAGCCACATATGACAATCAGTGCATAAAACGTGCGAGGTAATCAGGTATTTAAAAAAAAAAAATCCAGGACGGGTCGGGTACCGGTAATTTCGGGATTTTTTTCTTCCGGGTACGGGTCGGGTACGGGTAGTTGAAAACAAAATTTTTCGGGCTCGGGTCGGGTACGGGTATTTCAAACAAACCCGACTTCGGGTTCGGGTCGGGTACGGATTTGAAAATTCTCGATGAGTCGGGTACGGGTCGGGTACGGGTAACAAATTTCCCATACCCGACCATCTCTAGTACACTTGATGGTTCATACGTCTGCGCCAAATACCATTTTTCAACGCTCAAAAACACCAAGCGCTCGCCGATCAGCCTCTTCCAGTGTCCATGCTTTATGGCCATAGAAGGCCGCCGGAAGAATCAGTGTTTTGTAGAGTGCAAGTTTTCTACGGGTTTGCAGGCTGCGAGACCCTAGTTGGTTACGCAATCCGCAGAGGGCCCTTTTAGCGGCCATTATCCGTCTCTTTAACTCACGGCTAACCTCATTGTCACACGTCACCAATAAACCCAGGTAAATTGATTCGTTGACTACAAGTGATTCCCCATCTATCACTACCGCTGTACCAACATCCGACGAGCTACCACGCTCTCTACCAGCAACCATGTACTTCGTTTCAGCAGAGTTTATGAGAAGCCCAATTCTCGCAGCTTCCCTCCTGAGAGGTCCAAAGGCCTTTTCCACCATTCTACAGTGAATACCAATGACGCCAAGACTTTGACATGATGGTGCTGTTTCTCTGCACGCCAGCTCTCCGTATAGCGTCTCTCAGTGCGATGTTAAGGGGTTATATACCTTTTTGGTCGAGAAAAATGAGGGAAGTTTGAATTTGTAAGTGCATAGCACCATTTTCATTGCGTCAAAGTGGTATTTTTCTGAAAGTACAGTTTATCAACAACAAGAAAATACGTTTGATTTTGAGATATACCAATGGCCGTTTCCCCGAAACGCTATTTTTTGCAGAGGCTTGCGGTGATCCTGATAGAGACCTAGCGGAACAACCGAAATCAAAAAACTCATATTATTTCATTAGTTTAGAAGTGTGCCGGGTCTTTGAACGATCGCTTTTATGAGTATTTTGTTTTCAGTGCAAACGGGAACGTTTTTCCCAAAAAATGCACGTTTTGAGCGCAAAAAATTGCATTAAATTTTTTTTTTGCGGCAAAATGTAACTGTATGTTTCAAAAAGCGATCGTTCAAGGACCGGCGAATTTTATAACGAAAATTTAAAAAAAAGATGAAGGAAATCGGTTCAGTAGTTTTCCCGCAATCAGGATCACGGCAAAGTCATTTTCTGGAAAAAACTATTCCGAGATAATCGCGTGTAAAGTTTCAAGTTTAGCTTATGCGGCCGTGGCGAGGCGCGTTGCAAATCGCTCTAACTTTCTTCCTATTGCTCAGATCTTTATGAAAATTTGTGGAAATGTTCTTAAGATGTTGTGTTTGAAGATAATGTAATAATTTTTTTTCCAGTCTTTTGCAAACTAAAAAGTAGGAGGGTGGTATTCAAGACACGACCGCATGACGTTGACTACCGTATTCTTAAAAAAAAAAATATTCCATTGAAGCAAATAGTAGAGGGAATTGCAACGCTTCTTTTACAAAACTTCTGTAACAAAATTTCGAGGCTCCAAAAGGTACCAGTTTCCGATTATTCTCGTCCAGAATTCCAGCCATTTTAGTATTTTGCAGTAGCCATTTATTACTAACAGCCACCAGCATAACGGGTGAAACCGGCACGAGATGACCGGTACTATTTTGTCTTTCCTCCTTTCAGCTGCTAACACCTAGCGCTGTCGTGAAATTAACATCAACATAAACATGCATTTTTGCAAGGTTTTTTTCCGCTAGCAACAGCAATTGTAAAACATAAAATTCAACTAACCGCTTCTATTATAAAACTGCGAGGCACCAAAAGGTGCCAGTTGGCGATTTCTTGTTTACTGGTTTCCGTCCAGAATTCCAGCCATTTTAGTATTTTGCAGTAGCCACCAGCATCACGGGTCAAACCGGCACGAGATGACCGGTACTATTTTGTTTTCCTCCTTTTAGCTGCCAACACCGAGCGTCCGTATGTACCCGGTACGGTTTAATAATGAAACTGATGGGGTGAAATGTTCGAACGATACGTTTTATACCAAGGCTTCGTCAGATAATTAGAAAGAGGGAGGGGCTACATAGATGATGGAATGGTAGAGACAAATGTTTCTTGAAAGCTGCGCCGGCCGCTGTCATAATATTAACACCAACACAAACATGCATATTTGCAAGGTTTTTTCCGCTAGCAGCAGCATTTAGTAAAACAGAAAATTCAATTTGCCGCTTCTGTAACAAAATTTCGAGGCACCAAAAGGTGCCAGTTGCCGATTACATTGTTGTTTTCTGGTTAATCTACTAAAAGCCACCAACATAACGGGTGAAACCGGCACGAGATGACCGGTACTATTTTGTCTTTCCTCCTTTCAGCTGCTAACATCCTGGCGCTGTCGTGAAATTAACATCAACATAAACATGCATTTTTGCAAGGTTTTTTTCCGCTAGCAACAGCAATTGTAAAACATAAAATTCAACTAACCGCTTCTATTATAAAACTGCGAGGCACCAAAAGGTGCCAGTTGCCGATTTCTTGTTTACTGGTTTCCGTCCAGAATTCCAGCCATTTTAGTATTTTGCAGTAGCCACCAGCATCACGGGTCAAACCGGCACGAGATGACCGGTACTATTTTGTTTTTCCTCCTTTTAGCTGCTAACACCGAGCGTCCGTATGTACCCGGTACGGTTTAATAATGAAACTGATGGGGTGAAATGTTCGAACGATACGTTTCATACCAAGGCTTCGTCAGATAATTAGAAAGAGGGAGGGGCTACATAGATGATGGAATGGTAGAGACAAATATTTCTTGAAAGCTGCGCCGGCCGCTGTCATAATATTAACACCAGCACAAACAAGCATTTCTGCAAGGTTTTTTCCGCTAGCAGCAGCATTTGGTAAAACAGAAAATTCAATTTGCCGCTTCTGTAACAAAATTTCGAGGCACCGAAAGGTGCCAGTTGCCGATTACATTGTTGTTTTCTGGTTGATCTACTAAAAGCCACCAGCATAACGGGTGAAACCGGCACGAGATGACCGGTACTATTTTGTCTTTCCTCCTTTCAGCTGCTAACATCCTGGCGCTGTCGTGAAATTAACATCAACATAAACATGCATTTTTGCAAGGTTTTTTTCCGCTAGCAACAGCATTTGTAAAACATAAAATTCAACTAACCGCTTCTATTATAAAACTGCGAGGCACCAAAAGGTGCCAGTTGCCGATTTCTTGTTTACTGGTTTCCGTCCAGAATTCCAGCCATTTTAGTATTTTGCAGTAGCCACCAGCATCACGGGTCAAACCGGCACGAGATGACCGGTAATATTTTGGTTTTCCTCCTTTTAGCTGCTAACACCGAGCGTCCGTATGTACCCGGTACGGTTTAATAATGAAACTGATGGGGTGAAATGTTCGAACGATACGTTTTATACCAAGGCTTCGTCAGATAATTAGAAAGAGGGAGGGGCTACATAGATGATGGAATGGTAGAGACAAATGTTTCTTGAAAGCTGCGCCGGCCGCTGTCATAATATTAACACCAACACAAACATGCATTTTTGCAAGGTTTTTTCCGCTAGCAGCAGCATTTAGTAGAACAGAAAATTCAATTTGCCGCTTCTGTAACAAAATTTCGAGGCACCAAAAGGTGCCAGTTGCCGATTACATTGTTGTTTTCTGGTTAATCTACTAAAAGCCACCAGCATAACGGGTGAAACCGGCACGAGATGACCGGTACTATTTTGTCTTTCCTCCTTTCAGCTGCTAACATCCTGGCGCTGTCGTGAAATTAACATCAACATAAACATGCATTTTTGCAAGGTTTTTTTCCGCTAGCAACAGCAATTGTAAAACATAAAATTCAACTAACCGCTTCTATTATAAAACTGCGAGGCACCAAAAGGTGCCAGTTGCCGATTTCTTGTTTACTGGTTTCCGTCCAGAATTCCAGCCATTTTAGTATTTTGCAGTAGCCACCAGCATCACGGGTCAAACCGGCACGAGATGACCGGTAATATTTTGGTTTTCCTCCTTTTAGCTGCTAACACCGAGCGTCCGTATGTACCCGGTACGGTTTAATAATGAAACTGATGGGGTGAAATGTTCGAACGATACGTTTTATACCAAGGCTTCGTCAGATAATTAGAAAGAGGGAGGGGCTACATAGATGATGGAATGGTAGAGACAAATGTTTCTTGAAAGCTGCGCCGGCCGCTGTCATAATATTAACACCAACACAAACATGCATTTTTGCAAGGTTTTTTCCGCTAGCAGCAGCATTTAGTAAAACAGAAAATTCAATTTGCCGCTTCTGTAACAAAATTTCGAGGCACCAAAAGGTGCCAGTTGCCGATTACATTGTTGTTTTCTGGTTAATCTACTAAAAGCCACCAGCATAACGGGTGAAACCGGCACGAGATGACCGGTACTATTTTGTCTTTCCTCCTTTCAGCTGCTAACATCCTGGCGCTGTCGTGAAATTAACATCAACATAAACATGCATTTTTGCAAGGTTTTTTTCCGCTAGCAACAGCAATTGTAAAACATAAAATTCAACTAACCGCTTCTATTATAAAACTGCGAGGCACCAAAAGGTGCCAGTTGCCGATTTCTTGTTTACTGGTTTCCGTCCAGAATTCCAGCCATTTTAGTATTTTGCAGTAGCCACCAGCATCACGGGTCAAACCGGCACGAGATGACCGGTACTATTTTGGTTTTCCTCCTTTTAGCTGCTAACACCGAGCGTCCGTATGTACCCGGTACGGTTTAATAATGAAACTGATGGGGTGAAATGTTCGAACGATACGTTTTATACCAAGGCTTCTTCAGATAATTAGAAAGAGGGAGGGGCTACATAGATGATGGAATGGTAGAGACAAATGTTTCTTGAAAGCTGCGCCGGCCGCTGTCATAATATTAACACCAACACAAACATGCATTTCTGCAAGGTTTTTTCCGCTAGCAGCAGCATTTGGTAAAACAGAAAATTCAATTAGCCGCTTCTGTAACAAAATTTCGAGGCACCAAAAGGTGCCAGTTGCCGATTACATTGTTGTTTTCTGGTTAATCTACTAAAAGCCACCAGCATAACGGGTGAAACCGGCACGAGATGACCGGTACTATTTTGTCTTTCCTCCTTTCAGCTGCTAACATCCTGGCGCTGTCGTGAAATTAACATCAACATAAACATGCATTTTTGCAAGGTTTTCTTCCGCTAGCAACAGCAATTGTAAAACATAAAATTCAACTAACCGCTTCTATTATAAAACTGTGAGGCACCAAAAGGTGCCAGTTGCCGATTTCTTGTTTACTGGTTTCCGTCCAGAATTCCAGCCATTTTAGTATTTTGCAGTAGCCACCAGCATCACGGGTCAAACCGGCACGAGATGACCGGTACTATTTTGTTTTTCCTCCTTCTAGCTGCTAACACCGAGCGTCCGTATGTATCCGGTACGGTTTAATAATGAAACTGATGGGTGAAATGTTCGAACGATACGTTTTATACCAAGGCTTCGTCAGATAATTAGAAAGAAGGAGGGGCTACATAGATGATGGAATGGTAGAGACAAATGTTTCTTGAAAGCTGCGCCGGCCGCTGTCATAATATTAACACCAACACAAACATGCATTTTTGCAAGGTTTTTTCCGCTAGCAGCAGCATTTGGTAAAACAGAAAATTCAATTAGCCGCTTCTGTACCAAAATTTCGAGGCACCAAAAGATGCCAGTTGCCGATTATAGTTTCCTGGTTAGTCCGTCCAGAATTCCAGCCATTTAAGTGTTTTGCAGTAACCATTTACTACTAAAGCCACCAGCATTACGGGTGAAACCGGCACGAGATGACCGGTACTATTTTGTATTTCCTCCTTTCAGCTGCTATCACCTAGCGTCCGCATGTCACTGGTGCGGTTTTGGAATCAGAATGATGGGGCGCCGGCCGCTGTCGTAAAATTAACACCAACAAAAAGATGCATATTTGCAAGGTTTTTTACGCTAGCAGCAGCATAAACATCGGAAACAGAAAGTGACAACAACAATAACAACAAAGTCAGATCGATTGTATCCGACTGTGTTTGGGAAGAGAGGTAGTGATTGGCTGCGCGGTATGATTTAGACAATCGATATTAATTACCAATTTTTCAATAGTGTATCTCAAACAATAGTTTGTTTTTGTTACATAAATTTAACCGTAAAAGAATTTCTGATCGATTGATGCCAAAACCTCGAAAACCTGATTATAGATGACTGCAAAATAAGCGCTCAAAACCTGACCACTTTTCTCTGGTTTTCCCTGGTTGAATTACTAGATTTTCAAACTCAGGGGCCTAACTTCGATATAGACGTTAGTCAACGTCAAAAGGTATATAACCCCTTAAACAATAAGTTTGACAGTCCGTCACTCTGCTTCAATCCATCTAACGTCACGAAAGCATCTTATATCTGCTACCCTGACGCTTGATGTGGAATTATAAAAAGAGGCACGAATCAGTCTAGGTAATTAGTTTTGTTGAAAAACCAACCCAGCTGCCGTGCAGTACCTCAGCTTTTTAACTGTTTTCTTAACCTGGTCCATGGTTGGTGGATCCACAGCTCGTCCATCATTCTCAATGTTAATCCTGCTCCTTTGGACGCCTCTGTTGTCCTCACCGTTCAACAGCACACTAAAATGTTGCCTCCAAAGCATGGCCACCTCTGATTAATCGGCAATCGGGTTCCCCTCCCTGTCGTTGCACAGGACAGGGACAAACACGTTTTGGTTGCTGATTCCGATAATCTTCTTGTAGAAGGTCCTCGCATCGTGCCTAGAGAAGCAGTTCAATGCTGACTTTTCTTCCGGCGAAGGAGTCTCTTTTCAGCGGCTCTAGCTGTTCGATATTTCTCTACGCTCTGACGTGTCACAGTCGTAGCCAACATGTGACCTCTGGCGCGGTTCTTCTCATTCGTCGCTCGCTGGTACCAAGCGTCAAACCACTCATTGGAGGTGGTTTCCGCAGCTGTGGTGCTGATCGTACTGTGAATGTGTCTCAACTGTTCGTTCAGGTCCCCTCCAAATTACTCATCGATCCGCTCATCAACTTTATGCGAGTACTCTGCAGCCACTCCTCCAGTTGATAACCGTTCGATGTTCACTCATATCTTCCTCGTTGTCCTTGATTTCAATACGCTGGACAACCGGATGCGGATCATGCATACCACGAAAAAGTGACCCGAGTCAACGTTTGGTCCTCTGAACGCCTTTACATCTGTAACATCTAAAAAGTGCCGACCATCGATCAGAACATAATCGATCTGAGAGCAGGCCATCAACTCTTTCTGCTCTTACGCCGCCATTGAAGTAGATGTGGTACTTGAATGAAGTGTCTGCAATAGGATCTACTGCCCGGAACTCACGTTCTCTCGTCTTCGGCCACTGCACTTCCTGGACAGCTGCAACCTCCACATTCACCTTCCGCAACTCTCTAGCCAGGATGCCTACGCGTTACGGTTCAAGTAGAGTCCTTACATTCTAAGTACCGGGTGTCTAATAATTGTTATACTTTTTGCCTTTCTCCTAGAAAGGTATAGCAATCACTGGAAAAACCAAAGGTATAAAAGTGCTCCAAGGGGTCGAATCTCGTATATCAATCGACTTGGTTCGACGAGCTGAGCATTTTCTGTATGTGTGTGTGTATGTATGTAACGGTCTCTCAATCTCACTCAATTTTCTCAGAGATGGCTGGACCGATTTTGACGAAACTAATTGCAAATGAAAGGTCTAGTTGCCCCATAAGACCCTATTGAATTTTATTGCAATCGGATTTTTAGTTTAGAGGTTATGTATCAAAATATGAAAATCACAAAACTTCATTATCTCGGGAACTACACAACCGATTTGAACAAAATTGGTATCAAAAGAACGGGCTTGTTTTTTGAACCATTTGTAAAATAATTCTATAATGATTGGACATGTAGTTCAAAAGTTATGCAAATAAACGTGTTTCAAACACTGTTTAAACTCACTCACTGTTCTCAGAGATGGCTGGACCGATTTTCACAAAATTAGTGTCATATGGAAGATCTTGTTGCCTCATAAGACTCTATTGAATTTTATCGTTATTGGACTTTAACTTTGTCCGTTATGTATAATAATGTGAAATCAGACTACGAAAATAAACATGTTTCTAAAACTGCTTGAACTCACTCACTTTTCTCAGAGACGGATGGACCGATTGTCACAAAACAAGTGGCAATAGAAAGGTCTAGTGGCCTGATAAGACCCTATTTGTCTAGTGGCCTGATAAGACCCTGTTTGTTATGTATCAGAATGTAAAAGTTATGAAACTCCATTATCTCAGAAACTACACAACCGATTTGAACAAAACAGGCATCAAATGAACGGACTGTCTTCAAAACCCCTAACTAACGAGTTTTATGATGATTGAACATGAAGTTCAAAGGTTATGAAAAGAAACGTGTTCAGGAAACTTTTTAAATTCAATCGTTTTGCCAAAGACTGATTTCAACAATCTTAGTTTTAAATTGAAGGTTTAGTTGCTTTATTGGTACCTATTTAATTTGATTATAATACTGGTTGACATAACTGAAAAAAATGCTGCTCTAAAGCACACAATAGTTACCCTAGGAAGAAAAAAAAATTCACAGGAATAGTTAAAAAGCAATAAATTTTCATTTTTTCAAAGTTGACCTTCGAGGCCACACAAATTTCAAATACAGTCAAACCTGTTTTTGTGAGAGGGATAAGGACCGCACAGAATAAATTGCATAAAAAAAATCATTTGAAACTTCACGTGCTGCTACAAAACAATATTTCCACAACATTATTGAAAAAAAAAATTTTTATGCGGTGGATAGGGACCGCATAAAAAAAGCTGTCAGTTTAAAATAACTCGAAAGTTGTTGATTCTCATTTAGATTACATTTAGATTTAGATAGTAATTACACTTATGTAATGCGTTGGAATTCATTCCAAGAATCGAAAAATATGAATGGCTGAAAATGTTGTCGGAAGTTGTCCTTTTTCATATACCGCACAAAAAAAATTTGCACAAAAACAGTCGCACAAAAAAATAATCGCATAAAAAAAGTCGCACAAAATAAATTTCGCACAAAAATAAGTCGCACAAAAACAGGTGTGACTGTATTATGCTCCAATTATTCCTCCAAAGACAACATCAATATTTTAAAAACCAAAGAGTTGATATATCTTTATTGGATTGTATTTGGCAATTGAAGGATGTTTTCCAGAAACCGGAAGTCGCAAATTCCGATTTCAAAATGAAGTGTGAAGTTGACTCTTGGCTTCTGAGCATCATCCCGGGTACTGAAAAATTCACATTGGATAATGTTTGTCCCTTTTGAACTGGTGAAACCGGAAGCTACTGTCTAGAAATTTGAAATGGCGCCTGAAGATGAAACCTGGCCTCCGGGTATCATACCGCTTCCCCAAATCGTATTGGATGATATTTGTCACTTTAGGCTGTTGATCGGAAACTGTCGCCATCTTCGCCATCGAAATACCCAGATTAGAATATTCGTCAATTTTATGATGGATTTTATGATTTTCTGATTACCGGGCAACCATAAATGGTCATCTGGACTAAAAATGATTCTGGCCACTGGGTATAATCCAGGTTTCGAGAACCCATATTGATTGGTATTAGGCCATTCATTCGATGCCCCTTAGAAACGATCAGTAATATCAACTGCGTTTAAGAATTTCATTTTCATCTTATCATCTCAAATTAATGTATTAGGAACAACATTTAATTATACAATATTTGGAATGTACTGACTAAAGTTGGCATAAACAATCTAAATATTTATACGCAGTATATGAGTATAACTCGATTATACCACGATCAGAAACAAAATCGCATCATATATTTGAAAGAATTTAATGTTATTTGCATGTATATGTGTTAATGTATGTTCATATGTATGTGAATGTTATATTTTAAATGTTCGTCATAGTTGTGCTGTTGGCTACCAAAAATTTGTTGTTTAGAATGAATAATAAATCCAGTAGAAATTATCAAAATGTAGTTTTGAGGTGTTGGTGTAAATCTATTTTAAAAAATAATAAGCTCGAATGAGAAAGGCTGGGTCTCACCGCTAGGTGGATTAATTTAGGTTTTTTACCTTAATAGGCTGCGATACCTAGCCTCACATGGAAGCTGCCGACTAAGATATAGCAGCGAGGTACCGCATTTCATGCTCATCCGTCCGATCCGGATCTGACGTTGGCATACGCCGCCCCAAATATGAAGAGACAGCCGCGTACGACCTCCCTTCCCAGTCAGCATACGACCAAAGTTTGTCTTGTCTTTTGCTTTCCTTTCGTATATTACATACGTATATTGAAAGTATAAATGCGAGTTCTTACTTTATGTATGCACACCAGAGCCTGACAAAGTCATTTTCGATTGAAAATTATCAGGTTATAGTGATGCTTTGACTCGTCGCTGTCAATTGAAAAGCTTTTGCATCATTTTCGAGCACTTCGTGAGGCACATGACACCCAGTCGAAAGCTCTTGCTGTGATTCTGACAACTGAAGGGCTTGAAATTGATACAAACGCTTTTCAATTGAAAGCGGAGATTATCACCATCACTCTCACATGACGATTCTCAATTGAAAATGACAATGAGCGCTGACGGAGACAGAAGGCTTCCATACAGTACTTCACGCATAGATATAGGAAAGAAGGAGGAAATGCCATACCGTTCTAACTATGGCTTGCGGTATTAGAAAACTACCATCAAACGACGCAATGCGGTGCTAATTTCAATTGAGACGCTGAAGGAAAGGAAAGAGTCTCTCTCTCCGTCACTCTCTCCGTCGATTGAAATAGTCATTAGTTTCATTTGAAATGATCCGAAAGAAGAAAAAGGAAAAGAGAGAAAGAAGTGATTCATTGACAGTAGCCGAAAGGAATCAAGTGAGAATGAAACTGTTCGAATCGAAATGACATATCAGTTTCATTATTTTGTTTCGAAAATGTACTATAAAAAATCGACACGTTACTGCCAAGTGGATTCCACTTACTTCTGTGCTAATAGATGAAACATTTCATATCTAAGCGGAATACACTTGCGTTTCACTTCACAGCACAAAAGCAAGTGTCTCACACTTCCGTTTGCCATGTCTTGCATACCAAAACCAATCTTTTTACACTCGTCAAATGTCAAAATACTGTGGATTCCATTAAAAATCGATATGGGTTGACCTGTTAAAATGATTCGGTAGGTTTGTTAGTATTCATGTGTAAAAGGCATTTGGTGTGCGCGTGTGATTTTTTTCAGTGTAGAGCCCTGATGCACACATACGCATGCATGGTTGTCCTTCAGTTGCGTTTTGTTTATGATCTTGAAGAATACCACAAGTCGTTAAAGTAGTGAGGGAGAGTGGCGAAAAAGGCAACGTTCAGCTCGAAAACTTGCCACCAGGCTTATAAATGATCACGATAGAACCACTTTTAACTGGGATAATCGTCTTCTCTTGCTTCTGACGGTGACAAGGCTCACTATTTTATGTTTTTTCATGAAAAAAAAGGTTTGTTTGATCATTAGGAAATAAGAACCGGAAAAGTTAAAATTTTCCAAAACAAAGAGAAAAAATTTAAACCAAAAAGGTTTAGTTGATTCGTATAATATCATCGACATCCTCGCAGAAAAAATAACTAGCTTTTAAGCTTAAAAATCACGTTTCTCTCAGAAACGCAACGAATTATATATAAAAACTGGTATAGCTTTTGGACCAAATATCAAGCTGTTGCAAAGTAAATTAATTTCGTATCTCTGCGCGTGTGTCGTCATCAGCACGAAAGCAATGTTTATTAAAAGATTCTTCCGACTTGGAAACCAACATCAATTAACTTAGAAGGATAAACCTACAAAAACAAGCCGTCCGTTCAAACGTCTTATCGTCAACTGGAAATCTTCCCATTCATGGAAACACGTGTTCGACGCCAGTGCACAACTGAACAACACGCATTCAGACCGCTCTTCCCACATCATCTGATAATCAAACAAACCTCTCTCTGAGTACAACCATTTATCTATTATACCTAGAAAGGCTTTCCTTCTTGGAATGGGTTTATTTGCCTGTCTGCCTGTCTGCTGGGTATCTAACGTGTTATTTATTGCGCAAACTCTTACCTAGTAATGGTTGCTGTTTTTAGTGTGCTAAACATCAAATTACATACATGTACACCATAGAATTGAGGAGATGATCCAGTTCCCCACAACGTAAGAACAGAATTATAATAAATGTTAACTTAAGATCGGTTCTATTCTCTTGAAGTAGTTATCAGTTTTAAAACTCCGAATGATCCACTTGCCCCGTGAGTACACCTGTTCCGGTCCACTTTATCTACTATCTGAATCTGTTGCATTCCTATAACTATAATGGTTTAATCCGGGTAATCCTTCCACTCTCATGGGAGAGTCGTATGCCGTTCATTTCGCTGAATTGTTACGAAGAAGATTACTTGATTCACTGTGAACTACCGATTTTACACTTAAGCCTAGGTTCTCATCATATATAATAGAAACAGTATAAGCGGACCGAACTCAGTACAACCGGGCCTTCAGGTGCAACTGTATCATCTCGTTCCGTCGCGTGGTTGTAACCGCCCGTGATCATAGTTTTAAAAATATAAACATGCCTTGTCTAGTTTGGTGTCCGCGATTGACAGTAGTGTCGATTCTAGTGATTGCCCTGACACAAACAGTTCATGGTAATCCTACCGGCTTGAGCCGATTTCAACAGTTGTTTCGGAACCAATCGACGCCAGTTGATCTGGACGCGTTCCCTGGCGAACTTTGTTTAAGGAAATGTGACAACACTAAGCCCCGCGTTTGTTATTTCAAGTGGACTCTGGAGCATTATCACGCAATGGGACCGTAAGTTTATTCGGACGTGTGTAGTTTTTTTAGGTGATTTATATGCTCTATTATATAGAAATTTACGATGATGTAGTAATCATAAATATTGCGTACATGACATCGATTTCATTAACAACATTTGTGTGAGCAAAAGAAAATCAAAACAATTAAAACTAATATTTTGGACACGAATGTTTTACCAGAACATCATATTACTCGCATTGTATCTCTGGAAACGACGTGTGTCTTAATACAAAAAAAAATGTGTTTGTTCAGCCAGTATTAGTTATGAGTCGACATTTAAATTGTTGCTGCTTTCAAAATTTTACAGAATTCTTTCAACATAATAAAAACATATTCAAATTTTAAAAACTTCGGGATGAACAATATCCTAAATTTGAGTAATTTTCACACTAGACTAAGTCATAAGTCAATAAAACTATAGTTTCTACTGACTAAAAAATGTTTTTGATATTTTCTTTAGTTTTTGAAGTTTTTTGTATTATTTTTTGTGAAACAAAGTATTTTGCAATATCTCGAACCTTGAAACTTGACTAAGGTTTTTGGATTTAGTGAATCTTAACTAAGTCAAAAAGTATACTCAAACCTTTCATTCATAAAAAGCAGCTTACAAGAAATTGTAATCATATGCAGACTTTTAAATACTTTATTGCAGTCAAATAAACCCTAAGAAAAATAACTGAACAACGAGTGTGCACTTGGTAATTAAACAAGCTATAGAAGAGACATGAGTCGAACGAACGATTATTCTTGAACTGTTAAAATCAGTTAACTTTTTTCGCGCGCAAATTTAAAATAAGAACAGTGCTTACAAACATTATAAACGGCTTAACAGCTTATAGATGAATGGGAATGACTGTTAGCTAATAACGTTCTCATTCAGTATGAAAATGTTTCTCGGGATAATCTTATTTACAATACAAACAATATACGGTGCTGATCACCTCAAAGTTCCAAAGTAGTTTTGCAACTGGAATTATACATGCAACAAGGCTTGTGAACTTTCAAGAGGTGTCAGAATATAAAACTATATTAATCTAAAGTACCATCAAGTCTAGTTAAAACCGCCTTGTGCAACATTTAATCCACTACTTCGTACTGTTATCTACGTTTGCTACATGAATAGTTCAATGGAATTTATTTCTAATTTATGACTAAATCCACTTATAAGAGCAATCGATCACGATTCATCATAAAACAACGGCACTTCTGAATCACTTCTACTATTCAACAGGGCCTGCAAAAAGTGCTCGAAAGAAAATCGAGCTGATTGCTATCACCACGCCTGCCTGACGGCGGACGGTATAGAGCGCGGCGTGATGGCAATAAACCGGCAGATCCCAGGTCCGGCCCTCCAGGTGTGCAAAGATGATCTGATTGTGATTGACATGACCAATGCAATGGGCGGCACTGCTTCAGCGATGCATTGGCACGGACTGCACCAACGGGATACGCCCTACATGGACGGTGTGCCATTCATTACCCAGTGTCCTATCGATTTTATGAGCACCTTCCGGTATGCATTCTGGGCTACCCAGCCGGGGACGCAGTTCTACCATTCGCACAGTGGACATCACAAAGTAAACGGTCACTACGGTGCAATGATAATACGGGAACCGGAAACCAATGACCCAAATGCGGCACTGTATGATTTCGATCTACCAGAACATACGATGGTGGTGTCTGATTGGATGCACGAAGATGGGGAAATGTTTATGCCGGGTCTGCCATCAGGCGGCGGAATCTTACCGGTTAATATTTTAATTAACGGCAGGGGCACGTTCACCTCGGCCAATGGCACCCGAACAAGTGTTCCCCAGGAGGTGTTTCGGGTTCGCAAGGGAGGCCGCTATCGTTTTCGTTTCATCAATGCAGCTAGCCACGTGTGCCCGCTTGAGCTGCAGCTATCGAACCACACTCTTGAGATAATCGCTAGCGATTCCTACCATCTGCAGAACGTCACCGTCAACACGCTTATCTCGACCTCCGGGGAGCGATATGACTTTGTTGTGCATGCTGACCAAAGAACTGGTAAGTTATTTATTAAGCAATGGATAATTTGTTTAGTCATTATTTCTGTTATTTTCCAGATTTTTTACAGAATTTGATTAGTTTTTTGTTTTTTTTTTTTTTGACTATTCCGTCTGCACAATAATAATTTTGTATCTTCAACCCACTGCAAACCAACTGGAAATAAAACACAAAATTGAACGCCATTTGAATGAATTCTTGTTTCATAGCTTAACTCGAAGTATCAAACTGATATAAAAGTGCTATTTTTATCATGATTTTTAGAATTGATTCTTAAACTCCAGACAAGCGTTCTGAACAATTCGGAACAAGTTTATATTTATTCTCACCGCATTTTTTTCGTATTTGCATCTAGATAAATTTTCCACTTCTAATCTTGAGCAAATTTTAAGATTTTAAAAGTCAAAGCACTAATGAACTTTGAAACGTTTTAGTAGTCCTCTGAGCAACAGTTGATGGAATTTTAATCTTGTGAAATGGAAATGTTGGAGGAGATAAAACTATATTTATTATAAATCTTAAGGCACAAAAAATAATTTTTACTAACTGCAGTCTTACGTCAAAAATGCGAACGTATCTTGAATACCAATTTTGTTGTAATTATAATTGTTCTACCGTGTGTTTTGCACCCAAAATCAAGTTCCAGCAAATACGAGGGCCGTAGTGGGTACCATGAGCATCACTCACAATGCGAAACATGTACTTACCTCTGATAGCATGACGCGACGCATTTATCTGCGTCGTTCCAGTCAGCTTCAAGCTCATTTAGTAATTATCAGAAAAGTGTGCGTTATCATTTAATCTCTCGTCTTCCGATGCAGAGAAAGCGACCGAACCGCTCCAACGCCTAAACGACGAGAAGATTAAAAGCAGACAGCGCGCTCTCATATTGCAGATTACAATCAGTTCTAGTACTGTTGCTTATCACAGTCACACGATATACCGTCCGCAAATGGCTTTTGAGATCCATTCGCAGCACTCCGGCAGCCTGAAAGAAGTGCCAGTATAAAATCATTGTCGTCAGCAGAAAGCTGGACGGCGCAGTAAGCGTTCTATCACCTAGTTTCAAATTTCAATTACAATGCACACCCTTTAATCAACACTATCTAGATAGGAAGTGTCGGTCTGTCTGAATTTTCTTACTGAGTAGACACGGAATCCCTTTTGTACGTTGTGCATGTACTTGATATGGAAAAAAGACGAAACGGTCGTAAAACTCGTTTCGTTCGGCCGAAGGAAAATTTATTTTTAGTAACGGTGCTTCTTATCTCCCGAACCGACATAAATCCTTTTATGTATATATCTGAACTGCCATTAGAATGAGAAAGTATTCGAGCAGAAATAAGGTATGTCTTATCTTGGCAGCTCTTACAATCGTTTCAAACCGTGTTAAAATAACAAACTGCTTCGTAGTAGCAGCTTTTGACATAAGGAACCCCCTAGCCGAGGTGATGATTCTATACGACAACGGAACCATTCTCGTAGAATATGTCAGGCATACGGCGAATTTTTAGCTCTATTACCGGCCACTGCCATTGCTGTTGTTATTATCAATTCTTTCTGCACACACAACCGACAAAAGCCCAAAGCAAGCACTTCAGAGCTTTCAAAAACACTCTTCCAGCACATCCTCCGCCTCACGGTGTAGGTAGTGCAAAAGCGATCGTCCAAAAATGTCAAACCGCAAACTTGACGAAAAACCGAAAATCTAGGCCGAACGATGTATGCATCTACAGCTACAGGACAGTTTACATAGATAAAGATTATACGGGCCTCAATTTGCTGCCCAGCTTGGTTGAGGCAAGCTGTCCAAAGAAAAACGATAGAACAGAAAATCGGTTTGGCCTTCGCCTTCGTTTACCGGATCGACGCGCCGTTGAAACATACAGGCATTTCGGTGTGGCGTTTTCCCTGCCAAAGTCCGGAAAGATAGTCACGAGCAAAATGCTATCTGATGAGCTGATACATAATTAATTCGTTTGAATCACTAACCAGTGTATTCTGTGCTATCAAGATTGGTTGATCAACAATCTAGCTGAAAGCGCATGCTTCTGTAAACGTAACTGTTCTAAGATAGTACAGGACTAATAATTATGGGTGTCGATACCGAATCAAGCGATCGATAAAGCAGTATAGTCTGCCGTGACTTTAGGCTTGAATTGGGAATTCGGTTGATTAGGAAGCGCCGGGAGCACGTAATCTCCGAGCAATCAACTACAGCATGTCTTATACCAACCTTCAAGAGTTTCTTGCTAGCACTAGTATCGATTTTCAAGACACGGGATACTATTTGTATTTATATTTATTTATTTGTTTATTCAATTATAGTGATTTAACTTCAAGTCATTCGTCACTCTATTGTATTTCTAGTGAAAGTTTTACCAAGATACGAATTTAAGGTTACTTTAGGTTACTCATTTGTTTGATGAAGAAAAAACAGGAATTGTTTGGTTTAACATACTTATTGTATGTTATTCGTGGTGTCATGAAATTTTTAAGGTGTTTTTCTTAGCTACCAAAGCAAGCTCATGAATGGGAATAATGTGGTTATTCGATCAACTAAAACCAATTAAATATTTAAAGACGAATGTATAGGTTATAAAAATCATCATATACTAAACTTTATATGCTGGAATGAGCTTCAATCATTGCCGAAACGGTAATTAATATCCCGTTATACAATTTAATAGATTGTAGTTAATTTGAGTGACAATTTACGTTACAAACGTCCCAATCATTATGGTCGAATCACTGGGATCGCTTCGAGTCAGTCAAATACACAATTGTCTCCCCCGTTGACCACCATGATGAACGTAAACTATTATCCTTCCCACTACCGAGAAGCAGCTGCCGAGCGGCGGCTCTGTTGACTTGGCAAATACGAAAATTCACTAAAACGATTATCTCATTATGCAAATAACGCTTCCCATTCTTACAGATGACTACTGGCTTCGCGTAAGAGCCATTGGACCTTGTGAACCTAGGAAAATTGAGCAGCTTGCCGTGCTCTCGTATCAACCACTGACCATCCCGGAAGAGGATATTGCATTTCCCAGTGATGAGACCCCC